>NW_020664372.1:38770903-38829689 GCF_002925995.2 Terrapene triunguis
GGGGGGGGGGCGGCCGGAGGCTTTTTCGCCTGGGGCGGCGAAAAAGCCAGAGCCGGCCCTGGGAACAAGTGAAGTGGGGAGCCTGGCCTGGGCTGCTTGGCTTACTGAAGAAGTCCCTGCCAGGGCAAGTGAGCAGGATAGAAGAACAGCAGGGAGGGAAACAGAAGAGAACTCAAGGATGTTGATAAAATCTAAGGATATAATCCTGACTTCAGGAAGTCAATGGCAAAACTCCCACTGACTTCAATCAGGTCAAGATTTCACTCCATGACTTTATGTCTCCATGTCTGGCCATATTTTGCATTGTTACACCCATTCAACCCCACTGATATTAATCAAGTTGCATGGCTGTTGCTGAGGGCAGAATGTGGCCCATTTTTATTACATCACAGTGAATGCTACACATAATTATCTTTGCTTTGAGTAAAATGTGTCTAAGTCAGATAATATTAAACCAGATAATATTGTGGCAAGATTACTATAGTATTAGAGCAATGTTTTTCTCACATTACACTGTGGGACAAATCACAGATGAATAATGACAAATGTTGATAAAGTCATGGATTTATCCGCATTTGGACATCCTTGATTTGCTTGTCAGTTCCCTCTTCTGTCCTGTGCACATTGAGCTGTATTCTTCCCTCAGTTATACCCACTCAATCCCATTGATTTGAATCAAATTGCCTGTCTAATGATGCTGTAAACAGAATACGGTCCACTGTATATTTAATTACATCACAATAGTTATCCATTCAAGAAAACAGGAGGACATTGGCGAACCCTTTTGCAAAGACAACATCAATCATTTTACCAAGAAACAAAATTTCTTTCTGCTGCAATACACCAGCCATTTCTTGACAAAATCCCAGACATTATGTTTCCATGAGTTCAGAGGGCAGATACCAAGTGCAATTTCCACCTGTAGACGCTGCTTTTGTTTTGTTTTAATTATTCCTTTTTTTCCAGTGGAATAGCAGGGTTTAATTAGGCTCCTTATAGATTTCTTAGGCAATTTTTGAATATATATATTTCACCGTCTTGATTATGGTCCCCTTTAATTCATGAATGTCCCAAATTATGAGCATTGCATGGAATCAGTTGCCTTTGGCTATGTTTGGTATTATGTTACCTTCTGTTCAGTTAACGGTGTGTAGATAGGCACTGGAAAACCTCAAAGCTCTTTCTGCTGTTTTGGAATTGAGAAAGCAGAAACATAATTGCTTTTGTTGGATCACCATCCTGAATAGTAAAAATTTTTTTAAACATCTGCCCTTCCTTTGATTGGCTTTACATCTTCTCTCTTTTTTGTCTATTGTTCATTATTCTGCATTATATTCATTAATGAAAAAATCTTTCCATGACAATATTTTCATGACTGGGATTCAGTGCATTTAATCTGATCTAGCCCAACAGAAGCCCTTAATAGAATGTGACAATATATGTTAATTCTGTGAGGTTTGTATTTCATACTTGTTCTGTATAATAGCTGATCTGCCCTGCATACAATCTCCACTCCCATAGCTTGCAGATTTTTAACAGAGCCAAATTCTGCCTCCTGAGATGAATTTGCAACACCTAGTGAAGTCAATGGGAGTTCTGTGCATGTATGGGAAAGCATAATTTGGAGCCTCAATCCTGCTCCCATTCAAGTCAAAGGCAAAACACATATTGTCTCAAATCTGGCCAAGACCAGGCACTAGGGTTGTTACATCTAACAAGAGATTCACTCTGACAGGAGAATTTGCAGGTATCACTACATGCTATCTTCCCCTTTCCGTTCTATCTCTAATCGAATGACTTGATGCATCTCTCTTCTTTTCTAGTGCTGCTGTCAAATACCTGTCATGATATTAACATCCATTCCCTGAGAAATTTAACAGCAAGAAATAATGTCGATCCCCAAATGGACCAGCATAATCTGTTCATTCCACAGAGAATCTCTCTCTCTTTTTAAAATACATTGGAATTAAGAAATATGCTCAGTATTTTAAAACAGAAAGGCAATACAAATAAATGGGGAATTTTCTTGAGTCTGATGTTAAAACAGTATTTAGAGGAATCTTAAGAGTTCATCCAAATGACAGTGTACTGCATTATTTTTACTTGACTTGTGCATTATATTTGACATGAACACTGCAAATATTTCCATGCTACCTGTAAACCAGGCAAAAACAAAAAGCTTTAGGATGGTGACTTTCCAGCTTGCTCATTGGATACATCTATGCAGCAATTAAACACCCGGGGGTGGCCCATGTCATTGACTTGGGCTCAAGGGGTTCCGGCTGTGGGGCTGTAAAATTGAGGACCGCAAAGTGGGAGGGTCCCCAAGTCCCAGCTCCACCCTGAGCCTGAATGGCTACACTGCAATTTTACAGCCCTGCAGCCTGAGCCCTGAGAGCCTGACTCAGCTGGCCTGGGCCAGCCACAGGTGTTTAATCGCTGTGTAGGCATGACCATTTAGGACTAGACTTTCAAAAGAGTGAAGGGCCAGATTTCAAGCAGTCAGAAGTCACAATTGGGGACAGACCTCAAAGAGACATAATCCCTCCGGGAGCTTCTGAAGGTATGCAGCGCTACACTGTAAACCATGGCAGCATGCAACCCCTTGAAGGTGTGAAAAGGGGTCTGTCATAAAAGTGGGGCACCCAGGAGTGCTGGTAAGAGAAAGATACTACTCAGTGTTTCCCCTTCTGTTTACATGACAAGGGAATGATTTTCAAATGGTTCCATCCCTGTCACATGGCAGGAGTCAATGTCCACTGATAGAGAGGCTACTGTTGCAGGGTCCACTTTGGAATGGGTAGTGCCCATGGGGGCAATGGGAGGACTGAACTTGTGCCTGGCCACTGTGCAGCAGTGCAAAGCTGGCAATGCTTTGTGCAGTCTCCTTTCCTCTTAAACAATTGGCAGTGATCAAATACAATCTAGTCCTCATTTTTTATTTGCCTTCAGTTTCTTTGATCGTGTTTTGGAGCTATGTTGCTAAGGAAAAGAGATAACCATGGTTAACTGATTGATAGAAAATAAAGAGTCATAGCAAACATCTGGAGAGCCAGATGAGAGCAAGCCATTGTTTGGTTTAATATCCTTATAACATTTTCTGTAAGTAGCTAAGCTGAAGGCAAGAGCCTTCATCATTTTTATTATGTACTTATTCCAAAATATTAAGGAATAGGCTGAAACAGCAGTGCTGGATGTATGTACCGTCATCCAGATGTGATCTGAGAAATGGGGCTAGGTGGCTTATAAGGCCATTAAAGCCAAATCATCACCTTTGCCTCTGTGGGTGGAAGGGATGAACACCTGGTGGATTCAGGCACAGAAAGGGGGTGCAGAAGGGAGAAGTGCGATCTCTGGGGGTACCTTGGGGATGTGGAGCCATAGTTGGGAAGGGGATGGCACAGGGGCCCATCCATAACTGAGTCAGAGGGACAGCCAATCTCTCTGTAGCACTGTACCTCCCTCAGCTCTACAGGGATTTCCTGCCTAACTCAATGCTCACTGTTTCAGCAGTACTTTAAGGGGGCTCATTCTCCACACTTGGAACAATCCCTTGAAGCATGATTCTTGTGATGGCAAAGAGAGTGGGAAGCTATAGCTCCATGTATTCCTCAGGGTCATGCTCCCAGAGAAGCAGGGAAATACGGTGGTGGCAGACAGCGCAGAGGCACAGGGCCTCCAACCAGTTGGGTAAGACCTCTAGAGGGTCTCAGGAGATCTGTGTGTTCCATGAACTAAGCCTCCTGCCACACACAGAACAAACTGAGGGAAACGCCATGGGTGAAAACACGTGCCTGGTGGGAGAAAGACCTGAACAGAGGACAACCTGGCCTTAAAGACCACATAGATAGTAGCAGTAAAGGGGCTTATGCCTCACCTGCCTCAAATCTCTGAAGTTAAAGGTCCAGTTTTATTCCAATAATCATTATTTAATCAAAATAATAATTCACACATATATTGCACTTTTCATCAAAAAATGTCAAACTATTTTAGATACATTCATAAATCCTCACATACCTCTGTAAGATAAAGAAGTATTATTCTTATTCCCTATTTTGCAGAGTGAAACTGATATAGAGAGTTTAAGTGGCTTGCCTAAGTCACTCCAAAGCCTGTGCTTTAACTGCTAGACAATACTTTCTCTAATTTAATTTACTGTTAAATCAATAGACATATCCCAGAGCTATACACATCAGCTGACTGACTCCTTAACATATCTTCAGTAAATATGTATAATATGTGTATATGGCAATGATCATGTACAGAGTTATATTGTTTTGACTATATGAGAGATTTGCTATTAACAAACATTGTTGCATCAAAAATGGACCTATGTTTTAAGAGACACCACTATTTTCTCTAATTGACACATCAGTTATGAATCCATTACAACAGAAAGCTGTAGTACCAGTAAACTTCCACACTTCAGTTTTATATGATCAAATATTACTGTAAGTTTAGGTGGACCATGTTGTCTCAAATTCCACAGAGATGTAATCCATATAAGAAAGAAAGAAAACATTTGGGCTATGCAAGTCAAGCCACTGCTGATCTGCTTTAACTCATCTAAGAACAATAGACAAATCTATTGCTATATAATGCATCTTTTTGCCATTTTTTCAGTACTCACTAATACTCAAACCCTTCGTATGGAAAATAATACACTTAGTGTCATGCCATCATACTACAAATACAGAGATGTAGGAGCTATTTTTAAACTAGTGTTGGTCCCAGTCCTGGAAGCCATCTGCATGCTAAACTCCCATTGACTTCAGCGGGAGTTCTTTGAATGGAGAGCACGCATGATGGAGCCCACCAAGCAGATGGTTCCCAGCATTTCTTATGTCATTTTATATCATCTTCGCTCCATCTCTAGCTAGATAATCACTACTAAAGAAAGCCCCAGCTCTCAGCTTTTTGATAGAGTGGGAAGGCCAAATAGCCTGCTACTTCTTTAGACCCTGTTTATTCTAGAAAGGGTTTGCTGATATAGGTATACTCATAGATCTGTGCCAGCATACCCTCCTAGTGTAGACACAGCTTATACCAGAAAAAGAGTGCTTTTGCTAGTATAGCTTGTGCCAGTTCCCTGAACAAAATAAGCTATAGTGACAAAAGGATTTTCTTCCGTGTGTAAGCTGCACCTACTCTAGGCCTTTTGCCAGCATAGTTATGACAGGGGTTTAATTTTTTCACACTCTTGTCTGACATGGCTATGCAGCAAACTTATAAGTGTTGCCCATACACTTCTCATTGTAGGGGTGGCCTAGTTGTCTCTTTTAGCAAGTTGTATGCAGAGGATTAAATGCTGTTGGAACTATATCACTGGAGGCTTGGTGGGCATATTTTGAAATTGTCCAGACTGACAGTTATTGCTGAGATTTCTTTAATAGCACTCAGTGGAAGAGAGAAGATGATGATATAAGAAATACCAGCTATGCCAAAATACAATATATTTTGATGGAGCCAGTTAAGTATGGCTGGATATTTGTAAGACAGATTGATAGGGAGGTTTGCAGAGGAGAGAGGATCACAGAAGTCCCTTTCAAAATTCAGCTTCAGCTCTTCAGCTGACCTTTTAGATGCTCATCTATACCTAACGCAATACCACACCTTTGCCAGCTTGCCCAACACTAATTGTAATATAAAGATCAGGGTGAAACAGAAAGTAGAAGAGAAGCCATCAGTCATACAAAAAGTCTTGCAATAGTCAAATGGAAATGTCTATATGATTATTTTTTAGCCTGAGTCAGTGAATCAAGTTATAGATTCTTTATATTCTTCTAAAAGAACTATTGCTGTTTTCATGCAAATGCATATTTTTATATTCTTGGAGTTTACACAAGTATTACTTGGGCATAGCACTAAACATGTGATTCTGCAGACACCTTCTTTTGATCATGTATGAGTGGGCCATATGATTAAAATTTGGAACTGACACAACCCCATGTGCACTTAAAAATACAAACTACTCATTTTTTCCACCTGCATTCCCATCACAGTAACAAAGTGATAGAGAGATGGCAGGAAACTACCATATCAAGTACATCCTCTCGCATCTTCACCCAGGAATGTTCTCATCTCACCATCTAAGCTTTCATTACATCTACTTTTAAAAAAAATTGCATTAACTTTTCCAGAGACAGCAGAAAACAGTTCGTGACAGACCTCTCCCAATAACCCTTAAACTTATTAAAAAATTTAGTATTAATGAAATTTTTTACTACTTACAAAGCAATACAATAAAATACTGTTCAAATTATATAAAAATATACATTTCCTTTGATTCATGCGTGGAATTCCAGGGTTTATCACTGGACATTCCCCATTCAGCACACAAGTCTGGGTGCCCATAGGGAACTTAGTCTCCTCTCACACTGGCCAAAATCAGGAGAAACTCCATTTGAGTCAGTTGAGTTACACTGATGTAAAATCAGTGTGAGTGAGTAGAGGATCAGGCCCCTACTTGTATAATGGAGTGATATAGAACTCTTCATAATTACATGCATATAGCGAGGAGGTGTGGCCTTCCTCAGAGAGTGACAGGGAGGGATCAAAACATGCCCCCTGGTGGGCAGAACCAGGAAAGCCATGTCTGTTTCGCTGGAAGTGGAAGGGCAGGATAGGAAGCGGAAGTACAAAAGGCTGGCCCTGCAGCTTAGTTGTGGTGGAGCCACCACAGGAGATGGTTGCATCCTGCCTGCTGCTGGAGCCTGCAGAGGAGCTGCCGGGGCTGCCTCCTGAGGACTGGCCAGACTCCCCGGGCCGCTGGCTGAGCGAGGCACTGACAAGCTACTGGGGTTGCCGCTGGCCACCTACCCTGGGGAGACAGAGGACAACTACAACATAGAGGTACCAAACCCTGGGGATGTAGGAAGTAGCCCAGGGAAACTAGACAACAGTTTGGTTCAGTGCTGGCCTGATATGAGGTCAGCGTGTTTTGGCTGGATCCCTGCTGACCCAGTGGCGGACCACTCTGCCACTGTCAGGGCCCTGGGCTGGGATGCGGTGGAGTTGGGCGGGCCCGCATCCCCTTACCCCCGGCACCCCACCCTTGGGTGGCAGCACCCCCATCTTAGGCCAGGAGGCCCATGGTACCCTACTGAGTACCCCTGTCTGAGCCCCTAGACTGTGCTGGTGCTCACCCTTACCTGTGCCTCTAGACTTTGTTGGTGCTCACCCTTACCTGGGGCTCATAGACTGCTTAGCAGCTCTGTCCTGATTGCAGGTCAGAGCCTCATAACTATGCTGCCCCACGCTGACTGAGGGACAGAGCACTAGTGCAGCTAATTCCCCACTTTGAGCTCACCTTTACAGGTATGCGGCAGCGAGGTGGTGTGGCCTCCCTCAGAGAGTGACAGGGAGGGATGGCCACACAGCCTACAATGCAGAAAAAAGTCATGTCCTGAAATATGAAAAAGCATACACATAAGAACATAAGAACATAAGAATGGCCGTACCGGGTCAGACCAAAGGTCCATCTAGCCCAGTATCCTGTCTACCGACAGTGGCCAATGCCAGGTGCCCCAGAGGGAGTGAACCTAACAGGCAATGATCAAGTGATCTCTCTCCTGCCATCCATCCCCATCCTCTGACAAACAGAGGCTAGGGACACCATTCTTTACCCATCCTGGCTAATAACCATTAATGGACTTAACCACCATGAATTTATCCAGTTCTCTTTTAAACGCTGTTATAGTCCTAGCCTTCACAACCTCCTCAGGTAAGGAGTTCCACAAGTTGACTGTGTGCTGCGTGAAGAAGAACTTCCTTTTATTTGTTTTAAACCTGCTGCCTATGAATTTCATTTGGTGACCCCTAGTTATTGTATTATGGGAATAAGTAAATAACTTTTCCTTATCCACTTTCTCCACATCACTCATGATTTTATATACCTCTATCATATCCCCCCTTAGTCTCCTCTTTTCCAAGCTGAAGAGTCCTAGCCTCTTTAATCTCTCCTCATAGGGGACCCGTTCCAAACCCCTAATCATTTTAGTTGCCCTTCTCTGAACCTTTTCTAGTGCCAGTATATCTTTTTTGAGATGAGGAGACCACATCTGTATGCAGTATTCGAGATGTGGGCGTACCATTGATTTATATAAGGGCAATAATATATTCTCAGTCTTATTCTCTATCCCCTTTTTAATGATTCCTAACATCCTGTTTGCTTTTTTGACCGCCTCTGCACACTGCGTGGACATCTTCAGAGAACTATCCACGATGACTCCAAGATCTTTTTCCTGACTCGTTGTAGCTAAATTAGCCCCCATTATATTGTATGTATAGTTGGGGTTATGTTTTCCAATGTGCATTACTTTACATTTATCCACATTAAATTTCATTTGCCATTTTGTTACCCAATCACTTAGTTTTGTGAGATCTTTTTGAAGTTCTTCACAGTCTGCTTTGGTCTTAACTATCTTGAGCAGTTTAGTATCATCTGCAAACTTTGCCACCTCACTTTTTACCCCTTTCTCCAGATCATTTATGAATAAGTTGAATAGGATTGGTCCTAGGACTGACCCTCGGGGAACACCACTAGTTACCCCTCTCCATTCTGAAAATTTAACATTTATTCCTACCCTTTGTTCCCTGTCTTTTAACCAGTTCTCAATCCATGAAAGGACCTTCCCTTTTATCCCATGACAGCTTAATTTACATAAGAGCCTTTGGTGAGGGACCTTGTCAAAGGCTTTCTGGAAATCTAAGTACACTATGTCCACTGGATCCCCCTTGTCCACATGTTTGTTGACCCCTTCAAAGAACTCTAATAGATTAGTAAGACACGATTTCCCTTTACAGAAACCATGTTGACTATTGCTCAACAGTTTATGTTTTTCTATGTGTCTGACAATTTTATTCTTAACTATTGTTTCGACTAATTTGCCCGGTACCGACGTTAGCCTTACCGGTCTGTAATTGCTGGGATCACCTCTAGAGCCCTTTTTAAATATTGGCGTTACATTAGCTAACTTCCAGTCATTGGGTACAGAAGCCGATTTAAAGGACTGGTTACAAACCTTAGTTAATAGTTCCGCAACTTCACATTTGAGTTCTTTCAGAACTCTTGGGTGAATGCCATCTGGTCCCAGTGACTTGTTAATGTTGAGTTTATCAATTAATTCCAAAACCTCCTCTAGTGACAATTCAATCTGTGACAGTTCCTCAGATTTGTCACCTACAAAAGCCGGCTCAGGTTTGGGAATCTCCCTGACATCCTCAGCCGTGAAGACTGAAGCAAAGAATCCATTTAGTTTCTCCGCAATGACTTTATTGTCTTTAAGCGCTCCTTTTGTATCTTGATCATCAAGGGGCCCCACTGGTTGTTTAGCAGGCTTCCTGCTTCTGATGTACTTAAAAAACATTTTGTTATTACCTTTGGAGTTTTTGGCTAGCCGTTCTTCAAACTCCTCTTTGGCTTTTCTTATTACAGTCTTGCACTTAATTTGGCAGTGTTTATGCTCCTTTCTATTTGCCTCACTAGGATTTGACTTCCATTCTTTAAAGGAACACATTGTTATGGAGAATAGAGGGATATGCAGTGATGAGCTACCAAAATCTTAGGAACCGGTTCCCTACCGGGTCTTCGGCGGCACGGCTCCGGCGGGTGAAGGACCTGCCACCAAAGACCCAGTAGGGAACCACCCGGTGAGTACACCCCCCACCTATGTCCTGCCCCCGACTTCCCCCCCTCAGAAACCGCCCCGGCCCCGACTCCGGCCGTGCGGTGCTGCCCGGCTCCGGCCCGACCCCAGGCCCTGGCCCCGACTCCGGCCGAGCTGGGCAGCGCCGCACCTGGAGCCCTCCTCGCACCCCGCCCCCGCCCCAGCTCACCTGCAGGAAGCCGTGCTTCCCGTGAAGCAGGGGAGGGGGAGGAGAAGCCGGGGGAAGTGTCAGGGGAGGAGGCAGAGCTAGGTGAGCTGGGGCCGGGGGCAGGGCAGGGAGCAACCGGTTCTAAAAGGACTTCTAAATTTAACAACCGGTTCCCGCGAACCGGTGGGAACCGGCTCCAGCTCACCACTGAGGATATGATTCTAAATTGTTCATTGTTTGTACCATTTTTTGTTGGCAACGGAAGTTTGAAAACAAGGAACTGCTTTTCCTCTCAATTATGCCAGCTTTACACTAATGTAACTCCATTGACTTCAGATGTGACATGGTCACATTTTGAAGGGGCTCCAATTTGAGCAGGCAGATGGGAATGCAGTGTTGCTAGCACTGCACTTGCAATGCTATCATTGCATCCAAATTTGGGGGTTGCTCGGAATCTCACCACATGACAAAGGAAATTTTGCCAGAACCACCTGCAGTTTCCCCCTTGGCTGATAGAGGCCGTTGTGCTGCAGGCAGCCACAACTGCTTGCTTGTCCTCTGCCCTCTGACTGGCCAGAAGAGCTGCCCCTCTGAATTCCACAGCAGGGGCCTTACCGCACCCCACCTCATGCAGGCAAGTGAAGTTGGGAAGCTGTTGGATCCTGCCAGAGGACTGGAGGCTAGGGAGTTGGAAAGGCTACAGGAGGTTACTGAGGGGAAATGGGCCCGGGAGGGGGGCAGGATCTTGCTGGGTGACAGGCCACAGCTGCAGGAGCCTGCCAGGTGGGGGACTAGGGGATGGCAGGAGCCTGCTGGGAAGATTGGAGGAGCAGGGAGGGCTCTGTGCAGTGGGAGGGAGGTGAAGAGTCAGGGAGAAGTTGAATGGGGAGCTGGAGCATTGAATTGTCAACCTATGACTGTCTCACACACACCAGGAGTGAGCAGGGAAAGGTCAAAAGACAGAAAAGAAAGAGAGAAAATTAACGAAAAAGCACAAATTATTTATTTTCTAAAAATCTCATGATTTTTAGGCCAATCTCTTGATTTTAGGTTCTGGCTCATGATTTTTAAACTCATCAGGTTGGCATGTGAGCAATTTTGCAAACATGCAAGTAGGAGATTCTTTGAAATTTTCCCCTGAATGTGCTTCTGCTTTTGGTAGAGCAGAAGTCAAATTTGTTACCTTGTACTCCCATGTCTCTATCCATCAGTTGTCTCTTGTCTAATACTTAGACTGTAAGCTCTTTGGGGCAGGGACTGTCTTTTTGTTCTGTATTTGTACAGCGCCTAGCACAGTGGGGGTCCAGGGTTATGACTGTGGCTCTTAGCTACTCTGGTAATACAAATAATAATACTAAATAATAAAGGCTGGTGTGTTTGTGGGAGTGGAGTTCCCAACACACAGCACCTCTAGAAATGAGGGGCAGAACACCTGCAGCTCCCAATGACTTCCTTGGAGTGGTGGGAACTCAGACCTTCAAGCTGATCATCAAAGAGTGAGGCACCTAATTTCAGTATCCACTTTCCAAATGTTGCCCTTTCTTTTTCCTGCCCTTTGAAACTGAAAAGACAGCAGGAGTCTATTATAGCTTTTGTGATAGCTAAGGATGGACCACAACTTCCTCTTGCTTCCAAGTGCTCGGAACTTTCTTAAATATTCTCCTTCACAGCTGAAATTTCTCATCTTGGAGGCAGAGGGTGAATATTTATTTTAAACTTTGAGCTAAATCCATCCATCAGTTTTTGAGTAATTGAAAGATGAAGAGAATGAACGTTTAAGTACAATTTAATACATTGTTTTCCTCACACATAGCTCATTAACAACTGTACTTTACCATTTGAAATATTAAGACTGGAGAAGCCATGCCTGGAGAAGTAGGCCCTTCTAGTATTTCTCCCTCCACTCCTCTTCCCCTCCCCCCACCCCCCTGCACACACACACACACACACACACACACACACACAGAGTGGAAAAATAACGAATTTGTATTTAAACATTTTTTTGTGCTTGTGCAGTGCTAACTTTTGCCAGTGACTGGAGCTATGATACTAATTGCAGCGCTAAGGGCTTGGACCTGTTCCCATGAAAAGCAATAGGAAATCTCCCATTGACAATCAGGAATGAAGTGTATCCTAGTCTTCAGGAAGTAGACATGACCAAGATCTTCCTCAAAGCTGAGCAGGTGGGCATTTTCTTGAGCAATAATAAACTAGATTACCTTTGGTTCTTTGAGTCCAGTTCCCTTTGCCCTTTCCCCAGGAGGCTGAAGTACCATGGAGGAAAGTTTACTCTAAAGCATAGAGGTGACAAGGTCTCTGAGATACGTTTTGCTCACCAATCTAGTGACTGGTTATTCTCGTTTCCTCTGCACTATTATTGTACAAATCCATCTCTCCATAAGCTTTGTGCTGGCTATCTGGACAGGATGAATTTAATGATTTCAACAAAAGTCTCGCTATATTTGGTGGTTTTCTTCAAGCCCAGCTCCTGGGGCCATGTGAAAATCTCAGCTTTCATTTTTTACAAAAGGAAGTTTCTAGCCCTCAAGATTGTGGAGAAAAGCCTAAACTCCAACTGCCCTTTAAAGGTTCGGAAACCAGAAGGTAAATAAAAGAACCCCAAATGTATTATTGTTTTTAAATGTAATGATTTTTAAGTCAATCTCGGGATTTGGGGGGGCTGATGGGTGATTTTTGATCACGCAGGGTTGGCAATACAGTATGTTTAATAATTTGAGTTACTTGACATGATGCTGACCACGAACTGGCGTTCAGTGTCGACAAGGACAAATCGTGTTCAGCTTCATGACAGCTAGTCAGGATGAAACCTTGCCCTCACTATGTGACATGATGCTGAACACAACTTGTCCTTGTCTACATTGACCGTAAAGCCATAGTCAGCATTGGATCATGTGTAAAGATGTTAAAATTTCCAGATGAATACAGGGCTTTAAGAGAAAAGGCAACCTTTGCTTCTGTAACTAATTTCACAAATTGCTATTATTCAACCTTCCTTTACTGCTTCTTAGCGTTGTATTTTCCCAAATGGGTAGTCCTAAAATGTGATATCAATATTTATTATCAAATTACATGATTGCTAAATGAATGTGATTTTTCAGCAAGGCTGTTTTAACTGCCAGGTTGTGTTGGTAATGAAAGAAAACATGTATTAGTGCATCCATATCACAATGCACATGCTGTCTGTTGACTATCAAGGTAGACAAGCTCCACCAGGTTTGTTTTTTTTTCATACCCAAAGAAATTAAAACAGAAGGTTGTTCTTTTTAAAAATCAAAATAGTATTTGTGCAGTGTATCTGATTCAAACCATATTGTTACCAAGGTGGAACACTGAAATCATTAGGATTTTTCTATGGTAAAGGTTTAAGATTAGAGTGCCCTGAGGAAATAGAACACATGGGCCAAAATTTTTAAACTTGTGTACCTAATGTTACTCACCTAAATCCATACATTGACATCTAAATAAAAAGTGCCTGATTTTCAGAGGTACTACGCACCCACCACTCTTGTTGCATCACTTGCTGCTGCAAGTCCTTAACACCTCTGAAAATCAAGCCACTGTTATTCTGATGCCCAACTGTGGATTTAGGTGCCTAACTTTATGCACCTAGGTTTAGCAGTTATAGCCATGGAGTTCAGAGCTCCTTTGGTCTGCTGGAGTGGTACTAAGAACCTAGACTAAGGAGAACCTGGCTCCTAATCTTTCTGCAGGAAGGCAAAAAGGATAAAGAAAGTCTGTGGAGGTTGACAGGTTATTTCTCCACCCAAATATTAATGAGCACTAGAAAAAAACATAAGGACCAATTAGATACCTCAGTGATGGGCTCAGTAAAAAGAACTTAAATAGAATAGAATCCTGTTTCCATCAACTTCAGTGGATTCATGATCAGAGCCTTCAGATGTTCTAACCAAGGGATTGTACCAATGTAAGGTACCTTTAACCTCCCACAGCTGATCCTGTTGTGCCCCTTCTGGGACCAACAGGGATATCCAGTCTGCCTTCAGTTTCCTTTAGGAGTTGCACTCATCTTCTGAGTATGTGAAAAGTCACAATGCTGAAAGACTTTCAGAGCTGCAGCTTAACTTCTTTGAATAAAAAAGAAAACCCAGAAGTACATCAGATTATATGAGCAAAAGAAAATAGGTGGCATATTTTAGGTCAAGTTGCAATCCTTATTTCCTAGCTGATTAAAACAAAATCCTCTCTGGATGGCTGCTTCATAGCTAAAAGTATTGCTCCTGTACCAAGTTCATGTTGGACCTTTCTTATTAAATTGGAAACTATGACAAAGATCCATGTCAATAGTCATCCTCCTGGATTCTGACTCTTAAGAAAGGGGACAGCTGATAAATAACCCTAAGAAATATTTGATTTGAATAACGTGTGGGTAGAGTATTTCAGGACAGCTTTCCTCATATTTATTCCTCATTTAAGAAAGCAAAAGGTATTTTTATTTCTACAATGTAAAAGATAACATCATTGGAGGTATGTTATATATATTTCACAATGGAGCTGACACTTTTTTAGAGATTTGTCTGGATCTTCGGGAATAAACTTCTGGTTCCTAATATTAGGATTCTAGGTATCTGTCAAGGCATGAACTTTTCAGCCCAGGACAAAGGCTGAAAAAGTATCATCCTCATACCAAAATAAAAGTGAATTGCAGTTTAGCTTATAATAACTCATCATGTAAAAAGATGGTAACATCATCTATTGTCTAACGGTTAGAATACATGACTAAAAGCCTGAGCTCCCTTCTATTCCTCATTCTGCACTGATTCACTATGTGGCTTTGGATAAGTCACTAAGGCCTGGTCTACACTACGACTTTAATTCGGATTTAGCTGCGTTAATCCGAATTAATCCTTAACCCGTCCACACAACGGAGCCAGTTACTTCGAATTAAAGGGCGCTTAAAATCGATTTCTGTACTCCACCCCGACGAGTGGAGTAGCACCAAAATCGATTTTGTAAATTCGAATTAGGGGTAGTGTGGCCGCACACCACCGAATTAATGTGGTTAAAATTAATGGGGTAGTGTGGCCGCACACCACCGAATTAATGTGGTTAAAAACCGAATTAATGTGCTTAGTGTGGCCGCGCACAATCGAATTTATACAATCTGTTTCCCAAATTCGAATTATCTAAATTCGAATTAATCTCGTAGTGTAGACGTACCCTAAGTGGCCTAATTTTTCACAGTGACTAATGATTTGGGGAGTCTCCATTTTTTGGTGCCCACTTGGAGACACCTTGAGGCAGCCTGGTTTTCAGGGGGTGGCTGCTCAGCACTTTCTGAAAATCAGGTTTCTTTAAGGAGTCTCAGCTTGGGCACCCACAAACCCTGGCATAAATATCACTAGTCACTTATGAAAATGAAGGGCTCTGTCTCAATTTTTTCAAATATAAAATAAGATTACTAATAATACCTACCTTATTTGGGTGCTGTGAAACTTCATTTATATTTGCAAGGTTCACTGAGACGATGGGAGGAAAGGGGGAGGGTATATACTTTGTTATTGGTCAGTAATGTTCATAAAATGTCAGAAGATCGCGCAGAGCAATGGTTGTTATAAATCACTCCTATAACTTTGACAATACAAAACCTTACATAAAATTTGGCCACACAACACAGAATGGTTTGGTTGAGCAGTTATGATGATAATGAACTGTCTGCCTAATATAGTGCAGTATGGAGCAGCAGCATCAGAAGAGATGCACTTTTGATCATTTCCCTTTTTAGTTGCTTATCTAAAGGAGCATTACATTATATTTTCCTTTATCAGTTCAATAATGTTGTCCTCCTGGACATGATGTAAGATGTTTTAACTGTACATGATATAGCAGACAAGAACTTCACAGAGATCTGCTTCCAAATATCACAGAAGTTCAGAAATGGACTCTAAGTAAATATGATTTGAAGAATTAACAGATGTAAATACAATTCTTGATACTTACCGTTACAACAACGTTACTGTTCATGGAGTAAAATACCTCGATGTGTAGACAGAATACTTTCTGCCTTCCTTTGGGACTGTATACACGTGCAGTAGAAAGAGGTGAATGCAGCAGTCAGTTTGTCTTACAGGACAGGTGACACTAGGCCTCTGTCTACATTAAAGGTGGGGTTTTCAAGGATGCTCAGTGTTGACCTAACTCAGGGGTCGGCAACCTTTCAGAAGTGGGGTGCTGAGTCTTCATTTATTCACTCTAATTTAAGGTTTCCCGTGCCAGTAATACATTTTAACGTTTTTAGAAGGTCTCTTTCTATAAGTCTATAATATATAACTAAACTATTGTTGTATGTAAAGTAAATAAGGTTTTTAAAATGTTTAAGAAGCTTCATTTAAAATTAAATTAAAATGCAGAGCCCCCCGGGCCAGTGGCCAGGACCCAGGCAGTGTGAGTGCCACTGAAAATCAGCTCGAGTGCCATAGGTTGCCTACCCCTGACCTAACTCTTTACTCCACTGGGAGCAGAGTTAGGCTAATCCTGAATGCATGTGAAAATCCCACCCTACATTTCCTCTGGTGCTGCTGTGTACTACTGCTTCAGCAGAAAATGCCTGCAGCTGAGCCACATCCAAAACCAAAAGACCCTCTGGCTGCCCGTTTATATACCCAACATATAACTTAATCCTGAACACCAGCATTCATTCAGGCCAACGCAGTATTTGTTTATTTCTCCTTTTTATTTCTTAGGGAAGGAGCTGATCTGCCAGCTCCTCACAACTGCAACTGGGAGAGAAAAAAAAAAAAGCCAAAGTTCCCATATAGTCTGCTGGAAATTCCTGGGGTTTAAAGCCTCTACTAGGTTACAAAACACAGTTGGACCTTTGAGCAGATATTGTATAGAGGATTAAATCCCTCTCTCTTACTACAGGTACCTCCTCTTCAGTGTCAAGAACTTTAGCTGTAAAATCTTTTCATGTAACTGATTCCTACATGTTACCGCCCCCCCCCAAAAAAAAATTATCCTGAAGTCATTTCTTGCAGGTTAGGAGATCGCCTAACACTCCCCCCCCCCTTATAAGTCTCATTACTGTACCAGCACAGCTCAGTTTTCTGCTTTTGAGTCAGATTAAAGGGGTGGGGGGACAGGATGAAGAAGAAAAGTTTTAGACACTTAAAGACTTCATAATGTACCTGTTGAATTTAAGAAAAACAGATGCATCGTGTACATTTAAAATGTACTTTGCATCCCACGCCCGCAAGCTGCTTTAAAGAAATCAGGCTACATTAGGACTTGCTCCCGATTTTTTTTCTTCCAGAGAGATGCAAGATTGTAGCTAATTTTCTGCATGCAGAGATCTCTAAAAGTAGAAGCAGGTGTCTTTCATTCAAATGGATAGAAGCTCAAAAAATAATAATCCTCTGAAGCAGGCAGAGTTTGGAACATTATAATCCTGTTAGTTGTCTTTGGAGCAGTTTGCAATTCCATAAAGGGAATCCAGATAACACACTCCTATATCCCGTAATAATTTGAATTTTAACAAATGTGCAATTGGCAATTAGAAAATTAGGAGGAAAAAGGGAACCAACCTGAACAAACCGCTTATTAATTAGCCATATTCTCTGTGGAGCAGAAAGACTTATTGCTCCCGTTAGATGGCGCTAAAGACTTTACAACCACTTGTAAAAATGTGTTATTGTCCGAAACGAAAAGAAATGACACCTAAAGAGAGAGAGAGAGAGAGAGAGAAAATATCGGATCATAAAACAGTAGATTGGGAGATCTGAAGAAAAAAGATGAACGTGAGTGGTAGGGAAGATAGGATCTCTCAAGCAGCGTTTATGCCTCACGTGGGGGACTTTCTAACATCAACAGATCTCTGGCTGAAATTGTCTAGCGAGAGCACTTTTTGGCAGTGAGTTTTCAACCGTGTGTGTGTGAGAAAGAGAACACATGAACCCGCAGCCCTTATTCTGTCAGCACCGCTATTGACTTCAAAACCTGAGTATGGGTTTCAGGATCTTGCTCTTAGTAAACATGTGAAGATATGGCTCTAGACAAATGCAAATCCACTCATCGTTGAAAAAACGTCAACCTGTCCTAGATGTGCTGCCAATCCATTTGTGAGCTGTGCTTTCATCTGACCAAAAAAAAAAACAACAAAAAAAAAAACAAAAAAAACCAGTATGGGTTTGGCTAAATATTAACTGCAGGACCTGTGTGTGTGTGTGTGTGTGTGTGAGAGAGAGAGAGAGAGCATCAAAATGTAAAGCTTGATCAAACAAATATTCAAGCCCCTTGTTCATCAGTGATGTAGCCTTTTAAGAAGCTGCAAAGAAAGCATGCACCTGTGTGGAAACCTCCCACCCCCAGTTTAAAGTCCCAGTTTGCTCTCTTTTAGGATCTGATGTTTTTTAAACCTCGTATGTGTAAACAACTAACTATATGGCAGCAGCTTAGGTTGTTAGTGCTGCGACCGTGTGATCCCCATATGTGCATGGGAAGTTTCATGCCCCTCAGACCGCTCTCAGCATCTCAGGGGGCTCCCTGGAGTGAAAATATTGATACACTAATGAAACTAAAATTCTAATGTTCATTTTTTGATTGTTTTTCCCACCCAGACTACATGAATCAGAAGTAGAAAGGGGAACGATCTATTCAGCTCTGTGGGCTGGGTACTTAAATTAACATCAGAGGAAAGGATTAGGGTTCTACAAATGAAAAGGAAAATACCCACCACGTCTCTGTCTCTACTGTTGGGCCGCGAACTTTCTGTCCGGGTAAGTTCTCCTTTAAGAAACGAACTGTTCCCTATGCATATTTAACGCTGTTTGTCTGCAGTATCCAGATGACGCGGGGCTGGAGGCTCACATGCAGGACCTGAATTATAGTGGAGTAAATCAGCCACCCTTTAAACGCACTCTCGGCAATGGCTCTAGTTGTGAGCCAGTTGCTACTACTCTAAACATACGTAAGTCAAAACAAGAGAGAAAGGGAGGAGGGTGAATCCTAGTCTTGGGGATGAGTAGAATATTTTGCTCCTTTCCATGCCAGACCTCATAACACAGCTGGAAACAGGATTTCTTGTCCTGATACCCCTTCCCCAACCCCCCCTTCTTCGTCCAGACTCAGGGCTCCTGAGCTCTGAGCCCTGTGTGTGTGCGTTTATCTTGTGCAGGTAAAATGTTGATTTCAGATTTTCCTTTAGATGAGACCGATTTCCTGTGTGTGTAGATGTGTGTGTGTCGAGTGGAGAGGAGGACCACCGCCAGGGTAAGTGAATCGCTTTTTATTTGGGGGGGGGGGAGAAATAAGGAGAATATAATCACACACTCATCAGAAGGCTAGTCCACCCCGTTCGTGGTATGATCTGGCAAATCATGTTTAATATGAACGTGTTGTAAACCGAGACTCTAACTATATAGTACGATGATGTTGTAAAAATCATCAACTTGGCTAAGTACTCATATATCCAGAGAGAGAGGTGAAGCCTCCCCTTGTAGATCTTCAAGTGGGAGGGAGAAACTTCCACTGCCATACTCTTAGCGGTTCCCTGGCTTTAAAGTTAACTAGTTCAAGTGTGTTGTTCGAAATGTGGTTCAGTAGTTATGCCTTCAGACTCAGTTGCTTTTCGGTCCTCGTGGTGACTAGCAGACATGTGTCCTCACATGTACAGTGTGTGTGTGTGTATATATATACACATACACAAGGTACTTTATGATTCCATCTGGAGAAATTAAAAGCCCAGAGCTGTAATGTTTATTCTTGCATATCTTACCAAAAAAAAGTGGGGAGGGAGGGAAGGAAATGTGTGAGACACGTCTCCGAATAGAACCCAAGTGCTTTCCCTTCTGGTTGAAAAGTTACATGCAAACGGCTTTATTTTAACTTTGCCCGCATTGTAGTTTTCAGGAAAACTGTAATGGGATCTGGCGATGAAGCCTCAGTTTTATTTATTAATGTATTAATTATTATTATCGATGCTGAATTGACTTAAAGTGCTTTGGAGGCCAAGCTAGTTCCTGTTAGTCAGTTTCAATTACTTTCTTTTCAGCTGATGTTTTAAATATAGTTGGGAAGGGGGGAGGGTCGGAGATGAATTTCCAAAGGTGTCCCCACGCACCGCCCGAAATGTCCAGGACTAAATGTGTTACTGTTTCTAGAAGTTTGCTGTTACTTTGCATAAACAAACGAAACTTAGCTGCGTCTGTGTTGGTGTCAGGTCACACAAAGGTGTCAATGGCAAATTTAGTTACAACTTCTGTTTCTCATTCCTAATCTGCTAACTTCAGGATTTAAATAAACGAGTTTTGCAATCAGTCTGCCCGGGAGCCCAGATGAGTTGGGTTTGCGATGTATTTTGTGCTAGAAACCGGACAGCTGACTTGGTTACTTCGTTGTTTTTGAAAGACAAAGAGGCATCAGTGGGAACTTAGGCTCAAGTGTTCTTTGCAGTCTGATCTGACTAGCGTTGACTCTCTCCTCCCAAGTGCCAAGGCCGCAGTCCATACCCAGTGATAGGAGGGTATGTGTGCATATCAGAACAGTAGTTGGGTTGCTGCTGGACTCTGGAGAGGACTCTGCATGCCAGCGAGGGGCAGCTCCCAGGGGCCTGCAATAGTCACTCTGAAACAAGCAATGGGCAAAATGGGCGTTCAGAAAAGAAGCCGAAAGATCAGTGGGGTCGAGGTCACCTCTGTACTTCATATTTTAGCAGTCCCCAAAGGGCTTCTGAGGCCATTGAATGCCGTAGGGGCAATGCACCTACAGTTCCGCTGTATACAGATCTTCGGCACCAGAGACATATTAGGGCTCCTTGATCGTTGTTTAGGTGTTTACCAGACCGCAGTAAAAATGGCCAGGCTAAATGTAAAAATACATCTTGGGGGGCGAAAGTCCAGAGATTTGACAAGCAGTGGGAAAGTTTAGGTAGTTTGATACATTCTGGGAAATTCTCCCACGGCCAAATACACAGAAATGGGATTATGAATGATTTCAAATCTGGTTGTAGCTGCATAATATGAAAGTAAAATGAAATATGCATCTATAACAGTAAAATGCAAGCGTCACAATAAAATATCTACAGGGCGATAGTGATCTATTTACGGCTGAATTTTATCAGTTACCATCAAATTCACTTTTGCATGTGAAATTCGAGATAAAAATTGTTCTCTCACACACTTTATAGAGCGTGTGTGTGTGCACTTACAGTATTTATATCCTTTAAGTGATGAGACAGCCCTCATACAGAATAATATCTATTACTCTTCCACAAAGGTGTGAGAATCACACTCAAGGTGTGAGCATACCATGTTCTTTTAATACTTTGGGGGAAAAAAGCCTCCAAATCTAGCGCTTCCTCCCTTCTTTGGAGAGTGCAGTGCTCCCCTGAGACTGAAACACACAGCCGCGCGCTGGAACATCTAGCAAAAGCCCCCAACTTCTGGAACAAATTGACAAAATACCTAAACATTTTTGAAAACTCAGGTTATCGAAATTTCATACAAAGTGTGGAAGGGTGGAGCTTGTGTCTGTTTTGTTTGTGATTACTTGACTCATATATTGCCCCGCTTGGCTACCCACTTGTGATGTGTATGAAGTCCTGTGAAACTCTAAGTCCAATAGTACTTTAGTCACCATTCCATGCCATTTTTCTCTGCGTGCATATACACAGATTGCAGATGTGCATATTTCCCCGATGATCAGTTACACTAAGTATTTAGAAAAAGACAGTGGGTGTTCAGATTTTGAAAGGACTGCTATTGTTCACGTGTTCATGTTTTACGTGTTATAAGACCAACGCCTTTGTCTCACTTATATTTTTCCTCCTTTAGACTATAACATAGCAGGGAAGAAACCCGTTTATCCTTATTGAGGAAACACTTTTTGCGTCTCAAAGATCCCCTCTCCCCTTTTGTCACGTTGCCTCTCTGCACGCGTATTTTGGTTAGAGATGTTTTTTCTGATGCGAAACCGGGCAACCAAGATTTATTCTGAAGGGCACCTGTAAAAATAAACTTTTATCTGGAAAGGCAGCTTAATACACAATTAAACACCTCTCTGTATCAGATCCGGAGACAATTCAACGAAACTTCAGGCTAGATAGTTTCAGTTTAATATGATGGGGTAGACAGAAGAAATAATATTTCGCCGGGGCCCAACGGACACCAGAAATACGTATGTTTCCCATCTTGCGTGGAATTCTTTTGTCCAATGGGCGTTCATGCCAGGATACCAGGAGACAAATTAAAAGCGTGGGTCTGCTGATACCAAAACAGAAAGTGTGAGTGGATTTAACCAACTATTTGTCATTTCTAGGCGCGAGATCTAGGGAAACTGGGTGGGGGGAAAATACCGTTTAATAGGCGGAGGGACATTATCGTCTGGGCAATACACATTTTGTCACTGGTGAAGGTTTGTATACAGCCGCAAAGCCACAACTCATGTGATGACCACTGCACACAACTAGCCAAATCGAGTTCACCGTAGGCACAGAGGTAGCCCCATTGACTCTGGGGTAAACGGATGGGCGGGAGAGCACTTCAACAGGGGGAGGCTGCTCCCGGAATAGGGGCCGGGGGTTGGGGGTGGGGGGCGGGGAGAAGCGGGTCGGATTTAGCCCGATTCTTTCCCCCGTTGAAGTCCATTGGTGCTTTGCCATTGTTTTAACCAGGAGCGAGATCGCGCCCAGCAGGCTGTAGTGTCCCGAGTGTAACTTGAACTTGAAGAAGATGTCTGGCAGTGGGTTGTAGCCGCGAGCTCTCTAGAAAGCAGTCACAACTCATTTGTGTCAGAGCTGTAGCTCGCTCGTCTGTAGGGGTAAGATGAGATATACAGTCCCTGCTAGAAATAAATACAATCAAAGCTGCTACCAAAAAAAGAGACGCTTCTATTGTAAATATGCCGAGGAAGGAAAAATGGAGGCGGATCCCCAATCTTGCCATTTCCAGTGCTTTGAAATCCCCAGTATTTGTGAGTTGTTTTCCTCTTCAACCTCAGTATCCTTTGCTAAGGTTTAACGAGGAAACTTTTGAAGCTGGGACTATATAAGCTCAGAGCACCTCCCTCCATCCCCACCCCGCACCAGCCTAGTTTGTCTGGATTCGGAATTTGGATGCATCTGGTATTGATGCCTCTGTTTCCTCAGCCCTTTCTGTACCTCGGGCTATGCCACCAGTGCTCTTTAACCCTTCTCCGGAGAGCCAGGCCAGGGTCGGGGAACCAAAAAGGCGGGGATTCTTGTGTCTTGAACTTCAGCAAAGCTGAGAACAAACGTAGACAAAAGCTGGCCCTGGAGTAAGAGCTGAGAGACAGCGGGCTTGGTATCAAACCGAGCCAACTGCAGATGTTGTGCTGTTGTTTTGCTTTGTTTTCCAGAGTAACTCTCCCTTTGTGCAGAACGGATCAAATGAGCGACTTGAAAACTTGAGAGCTGGCAGCTTTCAGTCAGTGAGACGCCCTTGCCTGCCCAGCTTGATAATGGGAGGAAGCAAGGAGAGAGCGAGAGAGAGAGAGAAAAAAAACCCTACGAGGAGACTTTGGCAGAGAACAGAAACATGAACTCCACGTAGGATGCTCTGGCTGGGGGTGGGCGGATATTCGCGAGTGATTTATCTGCGGGTACTGGGTACCGCATGGTTAACGCTGGTGGCCCGCACTGAGGCAAGTTCTAACCTCCCTCCTGCACCCTCCCCCCCAGCAACTCCGCAGCATCGGAGGGATTTGTGCGTGGCAATGCGCCTGGCCTGGGGCTGGGGAGGGGGGAGTGGTCAGTCGTTACTATGCCCCCTGCGGCCCCCTCCCCTCTCTCGCTGTCCTTCTCGGGACTTTGCAAAAAGGAGGGGGCGGGGAGAGAGGTACCAAGAAGAGCTAGCTCGTGAGCAAGAGCGAACACCCCAAATCATCCTGGGGGTCCCTGTCCCCGGAGGGACTGGCTGAAACAGCCACCTGACTCCGTC
Organism: Terrapene triunguis; assembly: GCF_002925995.2. Classification (NCBI taxonomy): domain Eukaryota; kingdom Metazoa; phylum Chordata; order Testudines; family Emydidae; genus Terrapene; species Terrapene triunguis. The sequence continues at coordinate 38,794,651 of NW_020664372.1, forward strand.
TCCAGGTGCCCTATCCACCATTGCGCCCTCCGCCGTGACACCAGCTCTCCTAAAACAGCCCTGCAAGAGAGAGAGTCACCCACGCCCCCAAACCATATCACTGCCATTTTCAGACTGCCAGAGGCCGCGGGCTGTGGCCCAGCCTTCACATGGCTGCCCAAAAGAGAGAGTCACCAAATCCTACTCCTGGGCAAGGTTGACAGAGACTCAGGAAGCGGGGCCCTTGGCTCCGTGCCTTAACTGGGGTGAGCCAGCCCAGATTTCACACCCGGGGAGTCCATTGCTGGGGCAGGTTAGCTGGAAATGTAGCTGTCAGCAAAGGCGAGCAGGAAGAGACCCCCTCCATGCACATGATTGAAATCCAGTCTGACGCCCCAGATAAGCCATTCCTTATTAACACCTCCAGAGAAAGCTTTCTGCTCCCCCTAATTATGGTCCAGCTGCAAGTGCACAGTGTTTCATTCTCAGGGTCTTTAAACTCCTGCTGTCCACGGGCAGTAGCTTCTATTCAAGCGATAACGCGATACCCCCTCCAGAAGCCACCGGCGTCGCTGCGCATTAGTGTGGTAGCCGCCGACCCACGAGCCTTCTAGGGACTCAAACGCATGTCCCATGCACAAGTTTTCTTTCCTTGGAGCTGTGCAATAGGCGTCCCAGGATGGCTCAGGCTGATGAGAAGAGCTAGGAGCAGGCTCAGCTATTGAACGCGAAACGGGGAAAACTCTTGTCTAAAACATTCAGTAGTTATAAGAGAACAGGTAAAAATACGTGCACAAAAATCTATTAGATGTCAAAATTACTCCGAACATATATACAGTGTGGTTTTTAGGGGACTTGTGACAACAGTTTGGAGTGGATTATTCATTCCCCTAGGGCATTATTTTCCAATATGGGCTCCAAGGTGCAGTTCAAGGCTCAGGAACAAAGCGGGCATCTAATGGCAAGGTAACGTTCCCTCTTTTTTGTTTATTCTTGTGTTAATAAGGGAATTCTGCTCTACAGAGGTTGGCATATTGAGTTACTTAGATTTATTTGACAATTAAAAAAATAAAAACAACCAACTTGTTCTTCAGGTAAATATGTGTCCTGTGTTCTACTTAGAATGACATATCTCATTTCGCCTAACACTCAAAGAAACATAGGTACCACAAGCAGTATTAAAAACGTCATTTCAGCTATTAATTATTATTAGATACATTCTAATCCTCTACTTTTTGTTTCAAATAAAAAAAGGGAAAAAGCAGTATTTTCAAGTACACTCAAATATAGCTAAAGGGAGTCCTGGCTAAAAAAATCTCTGTTTTGGTTTTCAAACTAACTAACTAACTAAAAACCTGTTTTAATCACTATGATGTAAATTGGTGAGCATATCAGGAAACTGAATGTTTATGTATTGTCTTCTTTGGAGGTATCGATAGAATTTAATCTTCAACATTTCATAAAGCTACATGCTTAATTTAATGTCACTGACAGGACCTTTTAGCATATGGAGTTAAGACTTTTTTTTACATATATATATACAGGATTTGTGTGTGTGTATTTTAATCTTTTATAAATAAACTGAAGTGTATGTGTGCATGTTTATGTGTGTGTGTAAAAGAGAAAGAGAGAAGCAAATGAGGAGTCTGACACCTTACATTTAATCTATGGGTTTTAGTGTGGAACGAATATCTATTAGATTTCTTTGAGCAATGTCCCAGTCGGTTAGATGGGCCTCTCTTTTGAATGAGAGTCCTAGAGGACGAAACAAATGTATGTTATTCCAGCACAATTCTTTACCAACCCTTTTTTTCTCTCTCCCCCCACCCCCCTTTTAGAAAGATTAGTTTCAGCTCTGCTTTTCTGGGACCATTCTCTGTCGGTTTAGGGATGTAATAATGATAAATGCTCAGCAGTTCTCATTTCTTTTGTACTTTATAAACATTCTTTACGTCTGGAACTTGAAAAAAGCCCCACAAAATATAATTTAATATGTCTCCTGTCCCCTTGCTCTTGGCTTTTATCTATATAATTCACACAGGAAAAAAAAATGCACTTCAGTTTTGTACCTCAGCTCTCTAAATAAGTGGTCTACAGAAAGCTACCTGGATTGATGCGACTAAGTTAAAGTATACATTAGTACTCTAGTTGGAAATGAAGCTTGGAATTGTTGAGCAAACAGTTTACTCTCTACTGTGGTGCATACTGAATGCTGTATAGTGAGCTCTATGGAGCGCTGGCAGGAAAGCACCACCAAGCATGTCCAAAACTAATAACAAAAAGGTTACTATATATAAAACGTTTATACATCCAAAACTGCCTCAAGTTGTTTAAATTTCGGTTTCGTGCACATAAATATAGCAGCCATGCGGTTCCCCATATCCCAGTTCCCGCTTTTTTTAATCAATTCATTTCAATTTGAAAGGAAAGCCCCAGACACAAGTCACAATCAACAATCGTTTAGCTTTCTAACACTAAACATGCACCTTATAAAGAAACAGTATTGGTCTATGTCGTCTCAAACACATATCTTGATAGCCTGACGTTGTTTTTAAGAAATGGTCAAATCAGAGTAACAATCTCCATTTGTTTTCCTTTATAATCCAGCGATTTTTAAAGCATTCTTTTAAAAGAGAAGGGAGAATTAATTCTGCACATGAACGATGACTGGACTTTTGCAAACATGGTGTAGTATGATCCCAAACCATGATATCTGTAAATAAAACTCTTTCTATATAGTATGTGCATTACAATAAACCTAAGAATACTGTATGTGGACACTTGAAATGGACAGAAAGATGCTACTAAAGAATTTGAATGTATTTAACACTACTGTTACGAAAATTATTTCCATGCCTAATACTTCATGTTGGTATTCAATACTAGAATGAAATTGATTTAAAATCACCTACATATAAAATAAACATATCTACTCTGGTCTATTGTCTTGTCAGTGAGATTGTCTTGTAAAAGCTATCGATTTTGTATTTTAAATATAAGAATTGATGTGATGTTATATTTTCCTCTCATTGAAACATGCTATAGAACTATTCAGAAAAGTTGCTAAACTTTTCCTTTTGGTAAAAACAAACAAAAAACAAAACACACCCTCTATCCAATAAACCTGTTTTGGAATTACTGTTTTCAATACACTGTTAGAAAATATATTCTGACACAAATTTCAATTGCTGTGCAAAGACTGCTTTTAAATGCTGGCATTTAATCACAATTATTTTTTGTTAGCAGTAGGTGTAAACTGGAAGGAAATTTGATTATTTAAACTGATGTTCATCCTATTATGGCTGAAGAAAGAAGCAAAGCAATGGTCAAAGATCTTGGGTGGTTGTGGGTTTCATTAGGACTACTGTACAGTCTTCACATATAAATCAGATTCTCACCTCACTGCTTTTCCTAACTAGAAATTTGTTGTATGTTTTTGTTTGTTTGTTTTAAGGTGAGTGGAAACTAAATCTTAGTGAAGGACAGAGATCTCTTCATTCACATACATAGTGAAAGTGGTTTTTTTTTTACTAAAGGGACCTCCCATCACAAGCACCAGCTATAATAATAATAATTAATATCCAAAAATCTGGTTCTTCAGTGAAGAGGGATTGGGGAATTCGGACAGAATTCAAAGGTCCCCTTTTTTCCTTTATACACATCCCCTCTGAAAAATACTGTCCTACCACTAATCAATTTTTACGTTGCTTGTTTTACTCTTAATTTTTAATTGTAGCACTTTCATTGCAAAAAGTTTTTTTTAACAATTTTCTGAATAAAACAAAGCAAAAACAAAACAGACCACAAACCCTCCTCCCCGAACATCCATCCTTCCCCGCAACGGGGCTAAATGCACGTATACAAAATAGCAAACAAAAAAGAGACAGTCCAAACTATTATCAATGTCTTTGTATGCTAACTACCGTGCACAAACGATCAGGGCCTGTACTGCCTTGCCCTTGAGAGAGGGGCCACGCTAACTTCAGATGCTGTAGTATAGTTCTCACTTGCCGGTAAGACTGAGTGCTGGCAGGAAACTTTTTGGTAATGCTAAAGAAATAAACACACACACACACACACACACACACCTTGTATCCAGCCATAGCTGTAACAACAACAAAAAGTAAATTTTAACAGGAGTGGAAATGGAGTTTTTGAGGCAAACATTCAGCAAAGTGTCATTAAGACTTAAAACCACTGTTTTTTTTTCCTTTAGTAAGTACGTGCTCACTTATACTAAACAGAACAACTTCAAAAGACAAAGAAAACCCAAGCTTTATAGAGCTTCATATATTTATTTATTTATTTTAGTTTAACTGCTGCTACCTACTGAAGTTTTTCCATCTCTGGAGAGATGTGTGCTTCTCCATCATTCTGCCTCAATTGCACTTTAATTTCTGTGGTTGCAAATGTCTTAATGTTTTCTGATTTCAGGGAACTAAAAATGGGGAGAAAGATACTTGAATATGTGCCTCAAAAAGGTTTCAGTTTATAGCTATCAGTAACACCAAGAGACAGCTCCATTAAAAAAGTAGTTTTCCACTGCTCTTCAAAAGCCGTTATTTTTTACATCGCTTTTAGGAAGATAGATTAACAAAACATCACATTTCAAGCCACTCTTATCTGTAATTAAATGGAGGAGCCGGGTTGTATTCTCCTATGGCGTTTACAGAAGTTGCAGTGATCCAAAGTCAGGTTGCTGTGTCAGAGTGGCATTTTTATTAATGAGAATACAAAAAGCTTGCATATTCTTAGCCCGGCTTGAATTTAGTTGCTAAGCAACCGGTGTATGGTAATTCATCCGCGAAATTTAAATCTTTGAGAAAGGATCGTGTGTTTTGCTGAATGGTCGCCACGAGGAAAACAACTTGTGGGATCTGCAGCAGCTGCCACTGAAGAGCAGCACTGGCCGGCAGCAGGGATCAGAGCAGGACCTCCCTGCAGGTCTCTTGTCCACAACCTGAGGCAGCTCAGCCTGCTTTAAAACACAACTCTCACACAGTATACAGCTGGCGCACCCACATACTCAGGGGCTGCATCCCCCTCCTCACCCCTACCTCCACTGCCCAGCTTCCACCTGTTTACTGCATGTGAAGGCCTATTTCATCCTGAAACATGCACTTTGCATGATCCACCTGAAACTAGTCACACATTAGTCAAACTGATGAGAGATTGTGTAAGGTTACTCTCTCGACTTCCCCTCCGCCCCCCACTATCCTCGTTTATCTCTCACTCAGAAAATGTCATATACTCTGGCAGCACAACCATCTAGGGAAAGTGCAGAAGATCATTAGTTCTGCTGCTATAGCGGACCTAGTGCTCTAATTGCAACAGCCCTACAAGAAAACCCCAATATTATACAGCTGAAATGCTGGAAATAATGACTCAGAGAGTTTAGAAGATACCACATGTGCTAATAAATATAATAATCTAATGAATATGACCTACTCTGATCTAAGAGAATCAAAGTTTCCGATTAAACAGCATATCCCTCCTATGAATTTTCCTTTCCCAGGGTGACAGGCTAGGTTAAAGATTAAAGATTGCAGCACCCTTATTTCCTTATTAAGTCAAGGTCAAGCCCCTGATGCAGAACTAGTAGGCATGACGTCACGCGAGTGACCTTCAGCCGCAGGTTAACGACAGCTCTAAGGGGCTGAAATGGCCAAGTGTCCGCCAAGGCTACACTCAATGCCACTGCACCCTCTCTTTGGGCCAAAGGCTGCAGGCTTCACTTAGGCAAAGTTCCCATTGACTTCAATGAGAGTTTTGCCCCCTGAATGAGGAGTAAGAGTCTTATTTGGCCTTTTCTTTCTACCCCCAACGGGACCCACCCTGCCACTCCAAATATAGTCCCTTAGTGTTATTTTGGCATTTGGCACCTGGCCACTCCAAATATAGTCCCTTAGTGTTACTTTGGCATTAAAGAAGATTGGGGAGAGGGTTCTGTAATTCTTCACTGTATGTTAGCTTTTTAGATAGCAAAAAGACTGTCAGCCAAAAAGCTTCCTACTGCTGTGTCATTGATATCAAGGTTCCCCCTTCTACTTACTGATTCAAATATTTCAAACTACAACTGCAAATATCTATATGTATTACCTCTATATCCCATCGGTTCATTTTATCCATCCATCATGCTAAAGAAGACCAATTTCCTTGCGGTATCTATCTTCCTGGGTTTATAAAAATCACTCTATATCCTACATAATTCCAAGCCTGCATCCAGGGCCAATACTTGTTGCATCTCTTTTAGAGTTTGATTAATTACCCTGGAACTTAGGAAAACTAAACTACATGTGGCAAGAAGATCATCTCTACAATTTTGTCCTGAAAGCTGCCAGTTATAGATGTATTTTCTTCTATTTACATTAAAAATTGGAACAAATATATCTGTATCTTAAAAGGTATATCTATATAAATATATAGAAGTGTCAATTTTTCTTTAGCTTGAAGATGTTGATCATTTATTACAAAAATAAACGAATAAATACAACAATATATTGTTGTTTTCAACAGGATAAATATTTTACAAATATATAATTTAAAAAAACAAATTTAATTGTTAAAATTATTTAAAATATTACACTTATTGATAAAATTATCAATAGTATATACTGCATTTCATATTAGAACCAATTATTCTCTAAACGTTCCATTTAAAACCATTCATACAAAACAAATTATGAGCATTGTAATGTGCAAACACCAGTCACTACATTAAAGCATAAGGAATCTTTAAAGATAATTTCAGAAATGAACCGTTGTATTTTTAAACCAAGGTATAGCTCTTCGTTATGTTCCGAAAATATGTGGACCAACAGCAGTGAGGTGACTATTTTAAATACACCTGAAAATGATTTATAGCACACAGACTAGCCGGGGAAAAGATGGGATGTCAAGGAGAAAACTAGGGCGCGGTAGAAGACTGCAGAATATGAAAATGTAAACTAAAAATAATCACATCTCGGGATTACCCAGACTGATCAAACACAACTTTGTAAAACATTTGGCTTTCCTTTAGGTAGAAAAATAATAATAAGGAAAAATGATGAAGACTCAGTTACCAAACACAGAACACTGATATTATAAATGAATACAATTACTAAATTCATTAAGAGATCTGGCGATATATAACAGTATTTTCATTATTTACATGTGTAACAATATAACCCTTAACACAAAACCTCTTACTTATTATCTACCTCTTATTATCCCTTAGACTCACAACCCTGAAGTTCCTAAATACATTCAAATGATTCAATTTCTTATTGGGGTGGGTGGGGGGAAAACATGGCCTCACTTTTTGCGCACAGTAAGTGCACAGAATTGACAGATTTTGCACGTTCCTACTACCAAATGTTATTCCTCTAGTGTAAAAATCAGCCCTTCTTATGCAGAAATCCGCAAAGGTTGTCTTTTAATAGAAACCAGTGTGAAGCCTAATGTAGCTCTTTGTTGTCATCCAAATCCAGTAACCAAATACCACTAAGAAATTTAAATAGACCTACTCACTCCATGTCTAATAAGCCACCACCCTTCATGTGTGAAAAATAGGATTCCACCTCACGTGTTAATAGTATCCACCACATAAAAACAAACCCACTGCTTCCAAACTGGAGGTCCTTTCTCTGATTTCCCTTGCATGTAGCAAAATTCATGATTCCTCCTCTCCTTCCTTCCCTCCCTTTCTCCCCCCTCCCCTTATAAAATTACTGGGAAGCTCTTAAATTAAACAAAGAGAATAAATGAAATTGTCTTGTATCCTTTCACTTTCCCTTTTTCTAATATGGCCTTTTCGGATTTCACAAATCAAAACGAGTGTGATATTTACTACGATCTGGTGTTAAAATAATGCATCCCAGTACACGGCTATATGGTTGGATTTGATTTATGAAAGTGACACAAGGCCTGTCAAAAAGGAATAAATGTGTGTTGTTTCTACAGCAGTTTTCTGGGGTTTTAACCCCAGCATCAATATCACATAGCGAGAAAGAAGGGAGGGAGGAAGAAAATGGGAGAACGGGGGAAACCAGAGAGTATTGAAAGCTTACATTAATAAAAAAATAAAATATTTCTCTATAATACGTTTTCAGGGGATTACATAGAGGCATTAAATTTAGATCTGTAGTTTCGACAACATTACCAATTCAAAATGAAGAGTTGAAATATTCATTCACTTGTGTGTATATTGCAATAAATTTAGCAGATAAATATGACAGCCTACCTAGTGCATCTATTGGCATCTTAAACGTTACTTATACACACATTTGTTGTAAAAAAGGAATGGCAACACTATAGTCGAGTGAAGGAAAAACTGTACTACACCACTGCACACCTCGTACAAAAAAGCCTAAAACAAACAAACAAACAACAACAACAACAAAAATGGTAAACTATGAGGACCGTAGGTAGGATTTTGAAAGTATCATCTCTATATTTTTTTTTGAAAAAAGTACCTTTCTTTAAATTATAACGATAAATTAAATACAAATATTATACAGACATTAAATGTGTCAAAATAACTTATACTTAAAAAAACCCTAGCCTTCGTTTCTTAGTTTGAAAAGAGAGAAAAGAGACTAAACTTTTAAAAACAAAACTGCTTTCAGTATTAGCCATTAATTATCAGTCCATACACTTACACATCTACTGCACTGAAGTTTAATCTTAAAATAAAACAATTATTTTAAAGAACGTGGCCTTTTATTCTCTAATCTTGCCTTACTATCCCATTACACAGGGATATTTATGGAAAACTCTACGGAAATTTACTTTGTATACGGATTTATAAGAAATGAGTACTGTACTAAAATGCTAACAGCATGAATACTGGAACTCTGCATTTCCAGATACCTGAAGGAGATACCAGATACAGAAAGCAGGTCATCCTTAGTTCTACCATTTAAATATTTGCAATATTTCCTTAAGAGAACTTTTTCGACACAGTGTTTATGCATCAGACACAGACTATTTCATTCTAACAAATTTATTTTCTCAATCAGCTCTTACGGAATCACTACTCAAATTAAATTACAATCAAATTATCACATCAAAAGATACCCTTATTACCTAACAACTGTCCATATTTTCATTTCATTTTGATTTGTGCTCGTCTGAAAAAAACACTTAATACAAGATCTGGGGAAAAATAAATTACCGTTTTGCAGCAGTTCATAGGTATTCTGAATAAAATATTAAAAGAAGTCATTTAATGAAAATATAAAGCAAATATTTTTAGATCAACAACGGATCTAACAATTCTATATTGCCGTCTTTTTGAAAAGTCTGTTTATTAAAACCTACCAAAAACACTGCTTGGAAATGGCAGTATTATATAATCACATCCACAGCACCCATTCAATCAAAGTTGGCAACGGATTTAGGAGAGGAGAAGTTCAGATAAGTGCAGCTGCAGATGCTCAAGTACTTCTAAATCCCTTTATCTGAATCAGTCCAGAAATAAAAATAAAAATATTAATAAAAAAAATATTAGCAGTGGATTTTTTTAAGGAATCTTCCATGATGATTGGCAGCCGTCAGGAGCACGACTTTGACAGCCCTAAATTATTTCCCTTTCTCTGGCTGTTTCCCTTAATTCATGAAAAGTCCTTTTATAGAGCTCGAACTTTAGGGACCAACAACCTCTCCTCTTTTTTTCTCACGGTGTCTGTCCCTCCCCCCCTTTTTCAGGGTCAGCTTTCGGTATGCGGGTATTTATTCCTATATATATATATATATAGGAATAAATATATTTGCTTCCCTATACAGTCTGCTTGTGTTTAGTGCAGTGTGCATATTTCCCTTTTTCCCCCCTGGAGAAAGTGACCCTTTTCAATTTGCAGGATACTCCCCCCACCCCCAGAATTGATATCTTGCACCAAAATGATGTGGTTTGGCCAAGAAAAACAGGGTCCTGGAATGCAGCAGGCACCCTCCGACCAGGCAGATGATTTTGCTTCTGCTTCCCTTTTTTTGATTGCTCCCATAAAAAAAGAAAAGTGTGTGTGAGAGAAAAAAGTTTCCGTGATTCATATAAGAGAGCCCTTTTAGGGGGGCATTTTTTTTGGGGGGGAGGGCGTAAAGGGAGAGAAGGGGTGGGTGCTGTTCATCGCTGAAATAGGGGATAATTTAGAAATGTTTACCAAAAAAAAAGAAGAAAAAAAGAAAGAAAAAACATCTGCAGTTTTGGTGCATTATGCATCTCCACCCCCTCCCCACCACAATATAAATGCTAGCGCTCGGATCGACCTTTTTAAACGTTTCATATAGCTATCTATATCTATATCTATGTATATATAGATATATATAGTCTATATATAGATAGATAGATAGTCGAAACAAGTCTGGATTTTTGTGTGTGTGGTGTTGTTGTCGGTCCCCCTCCCCCTTTCCCTTTCTCGCCTCTCTTCCTTTCCCTTACTGTTGTGACTCTCACTGCACACTTGTTTGCAGTCCATGGTGTGGGGGCGGCGTGTCGGAGTTCACGTTGCCGACCTGGGAGTAGACATCGTCGGGGGTCTGCTGCTGTATCCCCGGGGGGGTCATCCTTTTCTCTTTCTGCCTCCGATTGCAAAACCAAACCCTGACCACCTCCTTTTCCAGCTGCAGACTGTCCGCTAGGTTCGTAATCTCCTGGGCGGAGGGTTTGGGGCATTTCAGAAAGTGACTCTCCAAGGCCCCCTTGACACTCACCTCGATGGAGGTCCGCTTCTTCCTCTTCCTGCCCTGGGCTGCGATCTTGTCGATGCTAGTGGGGCTGCCCGTGGAGGAGTCGGCTTCCTCCAGCCACTTGTTCAACAAAGGCTTGAGCTTGCACATGTTCTTGAAGCTGAGCTGCAGAGCCTCAAACCTGCAGATGGTGGTCTGGGAGAAGACGTTCCCGTACAGGGTGCCCAGGGCCAAGCCCACATCTGCCTGCGTGAAGCCCAGCTTTATCCGCCGCTGCTTGAACTGCTTGGCGAACTGCTCCAGGTCATCCGAGGTCGGCGTGTCCTCATCCGAGTGGGGGTCATGGCTGTTGACCCCGCCGTGGTGCTGCTGGTGGTGCTGATGCTGGTGGTGGTGGTGATGGTGGTGGCTGGGGTGATCCCCCAGCTCTGGCGTGTCTCCCCTCACCAGTCCCGGGTGCACTAAGCTCTGACTGCCAGGGGGAGGGCTCAGCATCCCGTTCACCGTGAACCCCCCCGGCTGGGAATAGATGAGCGATTGCTGCTGCTGTCCCCCGGCCATGGACGGGAGGTGGGCGGCGGTGGTGGCTCCCCAAGCGCCCGGGTGGCCCTGGTGTGGGGGACCCAGGTGGGGTGGCCTGTGGTGCAGCGCCGTGCCGCCGTGCAGGTCGTCTCGGCCGGAGTTGCCTTTCACATCGGGCTGCTGCTGCTGCTGCTGCTGCTGGGGGCTGCCGCTCATCCCCACCGGGCTGGTGGACCAGGGCGAGCCGGCTTCCACGGCGGCGGCTGCGGCGGCGGCGGCAGCGGCGGCTGCATGAGGCAGGGCTGTCACCCACTGGTGGGCATGGCTCAGCATATGGCCGCCGTTGCTAGCAGCCATTGCTCCCTGCATGAAGTCACTTTGGACCATTTTGACGGAGGGGTCGCCCCGGTAGCCGCCGGAGACCGAGGTGACGGCGACGCTGCCCGGCTGCATGCCCCCTCCTCCCGAGTCCGAGTGCACGATGGAGCCGGCGGACAGGATGCTGTTGCTGGGTAGGTAAGGGTTAGAAGCCGCGGTGGCCATTCCGCTCCCCCACCCCCCTGCCTGCTGGCGTGCCACCAATCCGCACAACTGGGGGCTCTTCGGCTCCCTTTGTCAACACCCTCTCCCGGGAACTCGCGCTGCTCCGCAGGAACCGGGGCTCGCCTCCTCACCAGCCGCTTTGGCTTTTGGCCCCGATCTCCCGTGAGCTCCGTTCACCTGTTAACGCCCGGGCTGCTTCTTTTAAAAAAAAAAAAAAAAAAAAAAAAAAAATCAAAGCTCAAAAACAGGGGAGAGGGGGGGACACAACGACGAGCCCCCTTCTCCTTCTCCCCGTCACTCCCTCAGGAGCACATCTCGCCCTCGCAGCCTGCCCCTGCCGGAGCGAAACTTTTTCTTCCCCTTCCTCCTCGAAGGGTTTGTGCGCGCGGGTGGCTTTTCTCTCGCGCTCCCTCTTTTCGCTCTCGCCCTGCTCGGCTCCTGGCTCTCGCCTCCTCCTCCTCCTCTTCTCTTGCCAAGTTTGGTCGGTGTCCTAGGAAAACTTCCTGGGCTGAGGATGGTGGCGGCGGTGCTGGGGATGCTGCTGCTGCATGTCTCAAAGTTGGGCTCTCGCAGGAGCACTTTGTCCCCTTTGAAACGCAAGTCCCTTTGGAGCCTTCTCGCTGGAGGCACGGGCTGGGTGAGACATCTTCCCTCCGCCCTGCCTCCCTTTTGGGCAGTTTAAAAAAAAGAAAAAGAGGGAAAAAAAAGAAAAGAAAAAAGGAGGGAGGTTGAAAGACGGTTCTCCTTCCCTTGCAAGGTTGGTGGTTAATTCCAGCAGCGGGCTGCGGGAGGAGGAGCGCCTGGGCAGAGAGGTGTGCGTATGTGTGTGTGCATCTAGGGGCTCCTTGGTACACTAACTCCAGTGGGGGAAGTTGGCTGCTGCCAGGCTTGCAGAGCGTGCCCGGGTGGTGCTGGGAGGAGAGCAGCGCGGCTCGTCCCCACCGGCTCGCTCTCCCTGACAGCTCTCTCTCTCTCTCTCTCTCCCCGTCCCTCCCTCACAGCGCGGGGACTGCCGAATGTTTACCCTCCGCCGAGCGCGCGCACCACCACCACCACACTTTCCCAAATACAAGGAAGTCGAGCGCGAGGGCCCCCGCTGATTGGAGACCCGCTGCGTGATTGACAGAGCCAGAATGACTGGCTCCGGACGCGAGGCCCCCCCTTCCGGCCGTTCCGATTGGTTGCTTTTTAATTTAGGCAAAGTGGCGTAGAAGCTGGAAATCTGCCCCCCCCCACTCACCCCCCGCTCCCTTCCCGGCCCCTCCTCTTCTTCTCCCCTCAACGTCTTAACTCTTAACGCCCAGCGGATAAATCTGAGTTCTCCCAGCACAGAGCAACTTGGGTATGTGGGGGAGGGGGAGAGAGGGAGAAAAAAACCCCTTGGGCATGCGGGGTGGGGGGGTGGCGGGGGGAGAGGGAAGGAATGAAAAGAAAGATGAGGGGAAGAGAGAAAAACACTATCTAATAATGCATTTATTTTACTTGTATGCACATGAGTCTCCTCATGGGCGAATAATTCCCATCATCTGTAAGCAGCCATTGTATATAGGCTACAGTCTACATAAATCAAACAGTCATCACCTACAGAAGGAAGCGTCCTGTTCTGTTTCAAAGTTTTGTATTCCATTTATCTCTCTCTACATATGTCAGAAAGGCAAAGTGCGGGAGCTAATATCTTTTTAAGATTTACTAAGGTTTTTGGCCAGTCTCCACCGTCATGATCCCTTACCAGATCTTAGACTGAAGCTAACATGGCAAGTTATTCTCTTAATTACATGCAATCAGCCACACGCTTCTTTGTTTTAGTTTCTGAGTTCCCCTGTATGTATGGGAACTAGAATGCAGCTCATATGTCTTTGGACACTTATATGGATAGCTGCACCGAACTGTTTAATATCAACAATATTTGAGAGGATGCACAATAAAATGCCTTTACCACATAGAACAGCTCAAGCTGCTGACCACGTGTATTATTATAAAATATGTTAAACCTGAATCCTCATCATAAAAAAATCCAAATTGAATCCTGCTCTAGATCCACCAAACAATCCCCTGTCCCCATTTCCTACTGATATACGTATATCAGTATACATATATATATATGGGTTTTTCCCCATTATTTTTTATTATTCTGCAAACGCTGGTATTTCGCAGGAAACCGATCTGGTTGTATGAAACGTTTTATTATTTCTAGTCCAGCTGAAAGAGTTAAGGGGGGCGGGGGAAGGAGAAGGAGAGAGAGAGAGAGAGAGAGAGAGATGCGACCAAGCGGAAACGCTGCACACAGGCAACCTCAGTGAACCAAGAAAAAAGAGAAAGTGGCAACCAAAACAAGGGCAAATTGAACACTCCTCGGGGATTTCCAATGAAATAACACAATTCGGACATTCAAGGAACACATCTTTACTAATGATTGTGTTTGTGTTGTGTAATCCATACAGGCTACCTATCCGTCATGTATAATGCATATACACATATAGTGTGTGTGCGCGCGCCTATGGATAGAAAAATGCATTATGTTTACATTAAAATGTGAAACATAACGCTCCCCTCTTTCAGTTGATAATTTCCCCCACAAAATTCAGCTAGTTGAATTCATCTTCTAGCACAGACTACATCCCCAATAGCAAGTATGCAGCATTTGCGTGATTTGAAGATTAACTGTAGACTAGCAGAATTTATTTAGGACCCTGTCCAGGTCCTTGCTTGCATGGTGAAAGATACCATCTTAGGTAGGTTTAGAAAAACCATTAATGTGAAGTATACAGATCTGAAGAGTAATGGTAACTAAACCCTAAACGTAACGATTTTTTTTGTTCCCATGCGTCCTCCAAAGGTTTCATTTTATATGTATAAAAGATCTAACACAGATTTCATTGAATAAATCTGAGATCTCCAGGTGCAGACGTTTGAATAGTCAGTGCCAGAACCCCATGTTTTCCTTTCCAGCCGATTTTGCTTGGATCAGGCTCAAAAACCGAGTGAGTCTCGTGGTTTTGTTTACACTGAATGGGGAGGATAGGAACGGTGCCATGGGGCCGTCTTTCATTAATATACAGTGAGGATTTTGTCTAAATTACTGCTATGAATTTCACAGTACACGCTTTCAAAAGCCGTCTCAGGTGGCCTGATGAAACGTGATAGCGCCTCTGCAAACAGATCTACATTCTTTAAAAAATCCTAAAAATATTGTACACACGCACACCAAAAAATAAGCTTGTGTTGGAGTTTTGTGTTTTATTAAAAAAACAACAAAAAACAAAACAAAAAACAACAGCCAACAACAACTTAGTTCCTCAACTCTCGCCCACCCCCTCCCTTGCAGAGTGTGATTGTTTTGTCTGGAAAAAAAAATCCAAAGTATAACAAGGGGAGAACAGTTAGTGCTGATTTTCATTTGCATAAATTTTCATATATTTTGGTGAAAATAATAGACAAGTGGAGAGCTGGGCTTAGTGGAGTCAGTGCAAAGGAAAATCTTAGCATGGATCGTTTCGCTGGAGTTGAGAACATGGTTTTTCCCCTGTCACCTTATTAAAACAAAAAAAAATTACAAAATTTTAAAAAAGCCCTCTAAATCCTGGAAGTCTGGTCGGTAAGTGTTTTTCATTTTTTTCTCTATTTTTGTTTTATTTAAAGTCCTGTGAATCTATTTTTAAAAGCTTAGGAAAAGACAGGGAACCCATGGCAACTCTCTGGAAGGAAGCAAGCCTAATGAAAAAAAAAAATCACCAGCGCCCTCCCACCCCCCAAACAAAAAACCGCCTTAGTGAAATATTACATAAAAAGCTCATTCCAAAGCTCAAGGCAGTAAAGCAATTCTTTAGTACTGGAAAGTCTTCTGGTTACTACTTCACTTTTCTGGGCACTGTTAATTATTGTAGCACTCAGGGGGGAAAAAAGCCCTAGAAAATATTATGGATTCTAAAGTGTGAAGGATTATAAATATTTATTGTTTTCAAATGTTTCTTCAGGAGAATCTCTTCCGATGACTGGGGAAAATCAGCTTTGAACAGCAGTAGTGTGCTGAGGGGCAAGGCAAAAAGTAGAGAAGTGGACACCTGCTGAGAGCTGGGGAGTGAAATAAACCAGTCCGGTGCTGGGGGAGGAAGATGAAGAGGAGAAGGAGGAGGAGAGCTATGGTGCATACACAGGGTTAATATTGTAACTAGGGAACAGACGGTTAAGCACAACATCTAGAGCTCTGTAGTGAAAGTCCATCAGAAAGAGTATAATCAATCAAAACTAACCAGGACATCCCTTCATTTTATTCTCAAAGGAGATTGTGGCTTGAGCATTACAAACCAGATTTCACTTTGTTTCTCATTTCTGACAGTTTTCCTTGTCCCTAGATCCACTTTCCCTGAATTCCCATCTAATTGAGAGGTATAGTCTAATGATCTGAAACTCTTTTACAGCGTTTAGGTGAGTGTGATAAATAATGTGATAAATAATGTAAGGTGAAATTAGTAGGCCAGGTACTCCTACTGAAAACTTTACCCAGGCTTAAATATCCATTGCATTACTTTCATTTATTTTAATTTTATTTTATTTGCACTCTTTTGCTCTTTTGGATACACAACAGCTCGTGATCATTGTAATTCCCTAGAATTAGTTACTTCTTTGGAAACGGTCGATACTCAAATCAATAAAATGACTTGTAAAACTAGGGAGGTATAGGTTTCAATTTTGGGGGAGAAGAATCGCTCATTTTCCACTTCTTGATGACGGTCTCAGCGTCTCTTTTGACTGGGGTTAACTCTGTGTTCTCCATTGGAACAGATGCCGTATAGAGCTGCTCCCTCAAGATCATTTGTTTCCTTGATGGGGGAACATTTCTGAGCAGAACATATTGGTTGCCATAGAGAAAGAAATAAAAGGAAGAACACTAGTCACATTAAGCTATATGTTTGTGCACTGGGCTTTAGATAAAAGGACCCTCGTTCAGCCAAAGAGAACGAAGCCAAACCAGAGCTTTCTAGCTTCACTAAAACTAGCTTTATTTTGTTTTGGACTTTTACAGTTGAAACATATAAGATAATTTTATTGGTTGTCGTTAATTTTATATGATACGGTTTGCAGAACAAAATAAACTTTTGAAGTGCTCAGTGAGAGCACTGATGGTCAGCAGGGGGCGCACTGATGCGGCTCAGAACCTGGTGAGTAAAACGCTACTACATTGAACAACAATTCTATTCCTCCAGAGTTGTCAGAGGAACAAATGCCCTCTCCAAACTATATGTGTCTATGATATTTTATATAGTTATATAAATGGTGACATCAAAATAGTGAACTCGTGGGGTGGATAAAGAGGCTAAAGTAAATTTATGTCCTAAATACAACAGACTTAAGTCCAAATAGAACTGTCACACCGCTAAGATAGAAACACAAGATTCTACATTGGGCTTTACAGTTTGACTAATAGTTAAAAAGCCATCCTAAAAGTTGTTAATTTGGTGCATTATCTTAAAGTGAGCTAAGACCTCCAAGTAAGTGAAATCAGTTAAATAAATAAAAACATCATTTCAGGGTAACCTAATGTATCACACAGACTTTGTCCAAATAAAGCTTTTAAACCGCTGCAGATACAACAAAGAGAATCCAGGGTGTCTTTACATCATGTAATATTTAATTGCCATTTTAAACCTTCAGAAGTATCTGCAATGTTCCCGATAAAGTAGCCACTCACTCTCTTTCAATTACTTCACTATCTCGAATGTAGCTATAAAATAACATTATGTTAACAATCTAGATCATCTGAAGTCCGTGTCACTAAACACATGCAAAAACTACACAAGAAGTTCCAGTTGTAGATATTTACAGACATAAAATAATCTTAACTTCGGTGTCTGCTCAGATTTTCTGTCGTTTTGCAAACATATTGTACATAGTCTTAACATATTGCTCAAGGAGCCCATTCCTGTTAGTTATTTTTCTAGGTGGCTGCATGGGACACATAAGTAAGTAATTTACTTCTGTGATTTTATTGATAAGTACATATGTTTATTCTTATGAAGGTCTATCTGTATATCTATATGCACACCAGCAAGTTAACATTCCTTTAGCACCAGCTAAACACCTGTAAAAGGGGAAGTGCCAGGAAGCGCTGGTGGGGCAAGCGCACGTTTGATGCATAACCATAACAATCTCTGCCAGGCGGTAAAGACAGGTTCTCTCCAACTAGAACTTCGTCAGTTTCAGTGTGACTGCAAGTTTTATTCTTTGTCTTTACAATATAAAGACCAATTAAATCCTGGAAATAGTATTGCCCATAAATGTGGTATCTGGTGGAAAGCTAAGTCACTGGTCAAAAACATAATAGAGAGAAGTAAACAGCAAAAGAAACAATGAAAAAATAGACATTTCTCTTTTTTGCCATGTGCAAAATGTTCACATGCCTTCACTTTTACAACTGAGTTAAGCCTTGCCGTGTATTGAACATGACTGAAAATACATGGAGATATTTACAGGACTAAAACTTCCCACCTTACCGCATTTGCCAAAGAAAGCAACGACTATTTCCAAGACTATTAGGGTACATATCTAGAGTGCAATTTTCTTCACAAGCGTCACCACATAATCTTGGATTTAGCATTGTTTATCAAACAGTTTTTGGACATATGACCACGGGATTTTGAGTTTAGAGAGGCCAGTGATGGTTAATATTCCATATTTGAAAAATATTGCATTTTAGTGCAGTTCGTGCTTTGTCTTTTTTCTACCTCAAATGCAACTTGAATTTATAGTCCAAGAAAACAATTCTAGTAGGTCAACTCCTCAGTCTTATTCCTGTATGACTCACTGTCTGTATACGTAGAAGCGAATAAAAGCAAATAGAAAACATTAACACTTAAAACGAGCAACAAGTTAATTTGATAGAGTTACTTTCCATGCTGGCTGTTAAAGATATTATTTGGATGTGACCGCCACGTTTATGCCTTAAATACCAGGACAATTAAAACAAAGCTACAAAGAGTTTTTTTATTATTATTATTATTTTGTCCGGAAAGACTCATTTGCAAAATGAAGAACAGTGCCGAGGTATTGGGAAATACAAAGTGGCTTTTTACTGTATTTAGTATTCATCTACTTATATTCGAGAATGATTAGGTGTGTAATAATATAATTGTGGAGAGCAACTGCCTAATTAGCATTTACAAATTAAAATGTTAAACAAAGACATGCTACATATACAGTATGCTATATGTAAAATGTTTTCCTTTATAATAGAGCAGTCAGATGAAAAGGTGGAGTTGACTGGATTCCAGATTTGTAGCATTCCTGGATAATGTGATTTGCTCTGTTTTTAAACCTTACCCATATAGTAGTTCATATAAGCGTTGATAGCTGAACAAGAGATATTACACCAGCCAATCTGGAGAAAAGAGGAAAATATACATATTACTTCTAAAGGCTTACAGTAACAAGGAGATACACAATAGGCAGGATGATCTTTTATCCATACATTTAATTGTGAAGGTTCCAGTATGAACCTTATTTATTGTTTAGGGTAATAAATAATTTCTGATTCTGTAATAAATTAGTAACATAACACAGTACTACACATACAATTAAGATATATTTGAAAATATAGGTACGTTTAGAACAGCACATTTCTGATATTATACACTCTATTGTGTTTAGGGTGCACCTAACATGCATAGTAATGAAAGTTCTCAAATGAATAGAATAATCTATCTGCTGGCTTGAGTTCCATGTAGACACATTGCATATGAAACTTAATGTCACCACCTCCCTTAAAATTCTCCGGATAGATAGTTACAACCTAGCTCCTCAAACATGTAGATTTTTATTTATAAGAATAATTGTTCATGTAGCAACGTAAAAAAGGATTTACAAGTTAGCGTCTTTCAAAGGCTGTGGAAACCTTAGCCTTGCTTTCATTAGACATATTCTGATTTGCTTGCTGGCCATCTCAATCGCATTTCACATTTAAAAAAAATCTATATGCATTACATAGATTTTCTTTTACGCGCATAAGACTGGCAGTCTCTTAGTGGATAAGAGGGTGAATAATTGTGGTACACCAGAAAACAGTTCGTGCAGTTTGGCAGCTCTGTTTTTTATTATTAGATTTTTTGACATTTGAACTTGTCTATTGTCTGAGGAGCTCAGTGCAGATTGCAGTAGGTCAAGCTTAAGGCTGCTCTTTTTGGCATTTCACACAAACATGCACATGCTGTCTATTCTCCTTTAGTGAATGCAAGAGCTACATTTTTGCTGATGCTGTTGTTGTTGTTGTTGTTTTCCTTGGGAGATATAATCTGGTTGATATTTTCATGATCGCGTGGTTATTTTTTCTCATTTTGGATCCATTCCTAATATATCTACATTTCTTGATGTTTGATACTTTTAAGTACTCAGTCGCTTTTACAGCAGTATGATTTCAAGCCTCAAAATGTTTGAAAAGGGGACTTCAGTAGCTCTGGGATTAAATGATTTATTTCCCTGAAGCTACACTCAACTCTATCATGACTCCTACAGTCAAAAGTTAACATCGTTCATCATTTCTTTGCAACCTCCTCCCTAAATTCAACCCTCTGATCCTACTTTTTAAAAATTCTTGTTGCTTGATGGGGTTGTGAAGGAGGAGATCCTGAGCTCCTAACATGGATTTGTATACTTCCCACTACAATTTTGCAATCTCTGAAGCAAGGAACCTACCATAACAATAGTAGCAATGGTGAGTTTTGGGCCTTTTACACTGTTTGGTTGAAATGATCAAACAAACACGCCCACAAACAGTGGTTTATTAAAGATCCACTTTTTAAAAATAAAATGTAAAGAACAATTTTATACTGTTGAAGGGAGGGATGTGAGGCAAACTGAGTGAATCCCACATAGGAAAGTCATTTTATGCTCGCAAAAGACAGGAATGAATTCTAACTAACTTTTCCCTTGCGTGATTTACGCTTTTTGACTGAGACTTTCTCCTAATCTGCCTCGGTGCATTGATTGAAGCGGAGCTGCAGCCGAGCTCTGTCTATAGCTGCTTTTAATTTAAATTTCTTTCTAAAAAAATGCAGCATTTCTCTCTTCTCTCAGCACCCCCACTCCCTTTAACAAGCGTCTGATAACGCGTTTAAAGCTTGTTATTCGAACGCTCAGATCAGCATGCAGAAATGTAATTGCATCGTTTTTCACCAGGAAAGAAAAGAAGAGGGGGAAAAAAAAAACACCTAAAGAAACCGTAAATGCTGAGTCACTGTAATGCGGTCATTGGGTAAACACGAGAGAGATGCTGGCATCTTATTGAAAACCCTGGTGCAAATCGCATCCCCTATCTTCAGGCTTGAGAGCCCTCCTCCCTAGCCTGGATTTATTAATCCAGACTTTGAATAAAGTGGCAAAACCGCAGCCAGAGCCCTCCTTTGTCACTGGATCTCCTCTTCAGGCACCATGAGACCTGCTTTGTTATGGTGGAATAAGATAAACATTGCACTACCATTTCAGCTGCCCATAACGTGCTTCAGGATGTGGGGGGACTACAGGCCAGTTCACCTACTGTTACAAAGGAAGGGAAAGCAGGTTTAGTTCTGATCTTGGTTTGCTTATTTCATTAGGCCTTTTAAAAGTATATTGCTCCGCATTGGGGGAGAAAAGCACTTTCCAAAACAAAAGAAAAAAAATCTAGATATTGAAACAATAACAAAGGTGGAATGTTTCCTTCTTATTTAACAAGATCTTTTGTACAAGGCTGTTTTCTGGGGCCCCACTACCTCCCCTTTGAACTGCTTAGAGCACTTTGTTGTGGTTTGCTTACCATTGCCCCGGTTTGAGAGGTATATATGGCTTCAGGTATGTGTGACTGAATCTCATGAAATGACAGAGCTTCATAGGTCTCTGGCTGCTGGATTGAATGAGGAGAGTTGAAAACAGTTTGCAGCAAGCCCTGCAGTGGGAAACAAAGAGGCAGAAATGTTGAGAGACCAAGGAGAGGCAGATCTACAGAGAGGCACTAGGCTTCCCAGAGATGCTTTTGCTTCTCTGTGGGGAACAGAGGAGCATCCGTTGGGCTGTCTTTGAGGTTGAGGGCTGGACTGGACAGCCCACACTGAATCAGGAGCATTCAGAGTAAATTAATACGAGTTCACATTGTTTTGAAATGCTGCTATTGTATTCGAGAGAGGGGTGGATTTTTTTGTGCCTTCTAAAGGTGAGTGCAGATTGCAATAGTTGCGGCTCTGTTTTTGTTTGTCAAATAGGGCTCTTCTCCTGGGAGAGGGGCATGTGGCGGATCCCAGCCCAGGATTACATTAATCAAAGCATTATTTCCCCAGGGATGCACAACACAAATGATAGTAAATCCTAATAAAATTGGATCGCTGAGAAATTGAACGCTTAAAGTAATCTGCTCTGCCTGATAAAAACTTCAAATGTATAAGATATTGTGTCCCCCACCCTCAAACACCTAAGGTATCATCAGCGTGTGTGTATGAAATATTGTATATTATATATATAAAAGATCAAGCAGTGTATAGTCTGACAGACTCATCACTATATACCATATGAAAAACAAAACACCCCCTACTATTTGCAACATCCATAGGTTATTACCCTACAGAATCGATATAATAAACTCATTTAGGTAGTGGATTTTCTCTCTCATATATCTGAAGTCAAAATGGGCCCCAGTAATAGATTCTCATGATCTGCATCTCATTAGGGGAAATGTACACTTTTAATATTGACACTATGGGGAAAAAAAGACTTGAATGGTTGAAGCTGAGTTTAAACATTCTTAGAGAGGATCAGTTACAGAAGGAAACAATGCCGGGATAAGCAGCCGTTGGTGGAGGGAGGGGAATTGTTCCCGAGGCTGTTATTTTGTCTAAAATGTACGGCATGCTTCACTGTCTGTCAGTTATAAACAGGCCCTACAGACCGCTCCTTCGCCTGTGTGCTGGGGTCAGTGCAGCTCGAGGGAAGCCGCTAGGGATTCGCTACCTTCAGGTTCTCAGCCCCAGCTACTTCCTCTCTGCAGAAGAAAAGTTTGTTTGTAGCTGAAGTAGGAGAAACGACAGTGGGCTCAATGAACCCCACCGTGCAATGCAAAAGTGGACGGCTAACACTTTCAACACACGCCTTGGGCACCAGGAGATGGATCTGGGAGCATCCTTCCCCCTCTCCAGCACACGGGCAACTTTTTGAAAAAACATACAAACAAACAAAAAAACAACAACAACCCTGCAATTAAAATAGCAACCTCCAAGCACCAATGAATTCCTTTTTTTTTTTAGTCTGCCGGGGTGCGTTGAAGCCAAGCTGCACGGACAAAATGTGCTGCTGTGGGATCCACCGCGGCGCAAGCGATCCTGTAGCAGCGAAGCCGCCCGTCAGCTGGCAGCTTTTCACGGCTCACACGGGCGCGAGGCGGGAGGAGGACGGCGGAAAGGCAAACACAGCAGATGTATCTTAATTGCTTTCATCGGCTCGGCCTGACCCTTCCCGGAGCCTCGCAAGACAAGGGCTGGCTGCTGCTCCCCCCCTGCCCGAGCCACCTACCGCGCGGGGTCCCCACTCCCCCCGCCCGAGCCCTGCGGACGGACTGACACCGGCGCAGCAGCGGCACCTGGATGGGGAGAGCTGCACAGACTGGCAGGTAGATCAATCCGGCTCGGGGAAGAAAAAGGGGGGCAACCCCCCCTAAATGACGCAATCGATTCTCCAGCCTTGGCTCCCACTTGGGCTGGTGCAGTTGCAGGAGCCCAATCCCCCCCCCCCCCCAGCCCCTTCCTCCCCGCTTTCTAGTGCATCTCCTTAGGACTGGGGCGGGCGCGGGGGGGCGACGACTGCCGAGTCCCGCTCCTCTCCGCTGCCAAACGGGAGCCGCCGGCCGTGGCGAGAGAGGCAGAGCGGGCGGGGGGAGGCTGAAGGAGGGAGCAGCAGCAGCAGCCCCCGGGGCGCGCGCACACCCACAGCCCCGCTCCCCCGCCCCTGCGCGGCTCCCTCTCGCCTCCGGCAGCCGAGCGCCGCCCGCCTGCGGCACCCAGGGGACCGGCTGGCCGCGCGGAGCGACTGGCGGCAGCCCTCGGCTCCCTTCCCCCGGGCCGGCCCCTCCGGCTCGCCCAGCCCCGCGCTGCGCACGACGGCTCCGCCTGCTCCCAGGTAGCTGCGGCTGCTGCTTCTCCTCCGCCGCCGCGCTGTAGCTTTGCGCTAAGGCTGAGGGGTGGGAAGGGGGGGGTAGCCCTGCACCGCTCCAGCACGCCTGGCTCACCGCCCTGCCTCCCTTGCCCACTCAGTCAGCCCCCAGTGCGGGGGGAGGCGTGGGGTGTCCAGACTCTGTCAGTAATTATGTCTTTTCACCCCCCCTCCTCCGCCACTAACTGATCTATAATTTGGTACCCAAGTTTGATTTTTCTCTTGCACTCTCTTTACTTCCTCTCCCTCCCCCCGCTACTCCGCGTGAAACTGGATCAAAAATATCAAAGGGGATTACACTTTAACCCAGTGCCTTCCTGCGAGCACTCCTAAGGTAAGTATCACTGGGGGAGAAAATCCATCCCTTCCAGTATGCTCAGTAAGTTGTATGTGTGTGTCTCCCTCTGTCTCCCTGTGTGTTTGTAAATACATTTCGTTTCCTTAATTGGTTCTAGCTTGATGTGCACTTGCTTTGTTCTGGCTCTTTTAATATTTTAGGTGGGCTAGACAGAAAAGAGAGCATTTGACTTTGTATGTCTATATGATGGTGTCTTACTTCTGTTGTTAATTTGGAGTTGGGGGTCTAGTTTATATGTCAAAATCCTGGCGTCTGAAGAATTGATAGAAATAGAAGACTGTTCCATACTACAGACCCAGAGACTCTCATGTTGTTTACTGTCTTACTGTCATCCAAATCGTTTTGTTGTGGTCACAAACGAGAAGGGGTTTATTTGTTTATTTTAAAAGATTTGGATCAAGTGTTGTTGTTTTTTTTTAAAATGTTCAGATTTATTAAATTCCAAATTGAAAACATGGCAGAAATTAAACCAATATGGGAGACCTTACCTGTACTATACTAAACAATGTAGCAAAACTGAAAGTTCAGAGCATATACTTAATATATATATATTAATATGTCTTCCTTGAAGATTAGTTATGAATAACCTTGGAACTGCATTCCTACCTATAGCAAGGTTTGATTTTGATGACATTCAGAAAGAGTTGGTTAGACAACTAGCCATGTATATTTTTAGATCTTTACATTTATTTATAAGTAATTTCACTACTGTTCACTATTCTGGATCCAGTGCTTTGTAATTATCTCACTGCTGAAGGGCATTTGATAATTATTTGCCGATTCACTGATTAAAGCTTTTCAGCATCTCCAGGTATGTTTTCCACCATATCTTTGGGGATAGTTATGTAGCCATGTGATCTTTATATGAAGAATATGAATGTTACAGGGTCATAAATAGGTTCTCTTTTCACATCCAGAATTTTTGCCTTTCTTTGGACTTGATGAGGAAGCTGTTTGCCTTTAGGCCTTTATAACAGGAAAGTTCTCAGTTGATTTGCCTTTTATATATTTTAAAACACATGCTGGAACAGAAAATCACACTAAGTTACTGAAAAAACAACAGTAACTGGATCTGTTGATGCTCCACCAAAGAAACTGTAAATTAGACCAGCATGTTCATAAAGAATATTTACATGTAATTTACTGGAAGTTTCACTCTGTAAAATCCACTTAACTGATAGAATGTATAATATATATCCACATGTACTCTCATCTCAACATATAAATGTTCATGTATATACCTGTGTTTCTAAAACTAACTAATGAGGGCCATGTATTGCACTTGAAAAAGACACTAACAAGATAAGACCATATAAAATAGTAATGGAAAATGAAATTTTATATAATGTCAGCAACTTCAGCATGATTTTTGGCATAAGTAATTTAGTGCAATTCTGTTTGCCTGAACTGGAGTGATATTACAAAGTGAATTAATAGAACATTAGTATTGAAAAAAGAAACAATTCTTCCTTTGAAATATGAAGAGTCACTAACTTGCTATGACACCTGGAAGTCAGTGAATAATACATATGAAATATTAATATTTTAAATGCGTCATATGTAAAATTACTGTGAACTTAAAAATTGTTTCATATCAAGAAAACATAAGTAGTTCATTTTAGATTCTAAATTTTAAATGCAACATTTTGCCAATGAAGCAATTTATTAAAGAACTGAAGTCAGATATCTAAACATATCAGGTAATTTTGCACATGAAATATAAACATTGTGGAATAGGAATTTAATTTTGGACGTTATAAAAAAGAACCTTCATTTTACTTTCCACTACATTGCAAGAAAAACATTATCAAGTAGCTGATTAATGAGATGAAGTGAATTGATATATTCCATAATTCTTGCATTTTTTTTATACATACTAAAAACAAAACCATAAAGGGACATTTATAGAAAACATGAAGACAGATAACACAACAATAATCATATTTGGTTTTAAAATTAATGCAGATTAGAATAGTAATCTGTACAATATACTTGCTTTTGCTTAAAGCAAATCATGTAACATTTGGCATTGGATTTTTTTAAAAATACTACAATATTAAAATTATCACAATAAAAGCTATTGGCAGGATTATATTAGGGTCAAATTCTGCATTCCAACTCCAAATTGTGGTCCCATTGAATGTTTTCAGTGGGATGAAGACATGGCCCTCAGTCCTTCTTCATGCAAAGCTCCTTTTGACTTCAACACTTTCTGGTTTTGATCTAGCACAAATGAGCTAAAGCTAAAGCTAAACCCAATGTTCCTTGCCTAGGGCCACATTCTGCTTACTGTATTTTTTGAAGCCAATGGGAGTTTTGCCTGAATAAAATGAGCAGGATCTGTCTCTCAATCCTCACTCTGACATAAATGCCATTGACTGCAGTGGGGTTATAATGTGGTTGGCATGAAGGCCATATCTTCTTCTCATTAAGATCTATGAGGAGGTTGCTGGAGTAAGGTCTGAGTGCCATATTGTGATCCCAGTTAAGTCAATAACAATTATTCCAGCCTGAGAAATGAGGGCCAGATCCTGCTCACTTTAATCAAGCAAAATTCTCTTTGGCTTCAACAACTAAGGCAAGCAGAATTTGCCTCTAAGTAAGGAATGCAGGGTTAAGCTTTTTCGAAGAGTTAGAGATCAGAAAGTGGTGTTGGATCCAGATGATTGTGAGAATTTTTCTACCTTACAAATTACACAAGACACTGACAAGAATTAGGAAATACTGAAGTTCCCATTAGGGACAGAAAAACATAGGAATTGCCATACTGGATCAGACCAAAGGTCCATGTAGTCCAATATCGTGTCTCTGATGGGTCAACCAGATGCTTCAGAGGAAAGTGGATGAACCTTGTGATAGGCAGATGTGGGTTAATCTACCCCCACATTAGGTCTCTTCCTGAACTTTACTAGTTAGAGATGGGCTAAAGCCCTGACTCCCGATGTTTAATATCTCTTCCAATTTTTTTTGTTATTAATTATGATAACTCTGTCTGGTGTTGTCTTCTCTATATAAATGTCCAATCTCTTTTTAAATCTTGCTATTGAGATTTCAAATTCTAATCTGTTCTGATAGAAAAAAAATCCATTGTTAAACAGTTTTGCCCTTTCCTCCATGTTTGTTTAAACGTGAATTTCTTTTCTATAAAAACACATTTTCGTTTCCACTTTTTTTGTTTGAAATTTTGTTATACCAATATGAATCATGATTGTTTATTCCAAAAGAAACTTTTTAAAACAATGGGATATTCATGTCATGCTTAAAGTTTAATTATTGAACTTATAATGAAAATCATACTAAATCTACTCCCATGGTTGGTGCCTTAACATTTTTTAAAAATTTGGAATTAAAGAAATCAGACATGCTACAACAGAGAAAAAAAATACAAAATATATAGAATGTATTAAAATTATATAACACCTACAGGGATATTTAGATGTAGACAAGAGTGTACTTTTTGGTTGATAGAATATCAGATGGTGACGTATGGTTTTATTTTTATTCCTAATTTTTTCTTACAGTTTAATAAAGATGTTGTTTTATATAGAGATGTAATTTGCTGAGCAAAAATTCCATTCAAATATGTAAAAGAAGCCTTTATATCAAGCCAATTAATGAAGTGGGGCTATGAATTCAAAACTATAGTAGCTATAAATGATATAAAAATAAGGAAGAGAAATGGTCACATTATGTATCTGGAGGGATAAATACAGAATAATCATGCAATTTGAAAGCAAAAAGAATTACAATTTGACAATAAAGCCTACACTAAAGACAGGCAGACACAATATAGTTTCACTGAGAAATATAGTAAGTAAAATAAAGCAAGAAAAAAAGATTATTTTCAAACTTACTTATGTGGCTAAGTCTTTTCTAGCTTCATGTTGAAATGTTCCTTTATGTATCGTAGTTGCAATAATACTATCAGAGAACAAATTACTCAGACAAAACTGTTCTACATTGGTCTTAGATTTTCAATACCCTTAAATCCTAAAGTTTAACCTATAGCAGTCCCACTGTTAATGTAAGCAGGTAGGTTTGCAGTTTACAGTTTAGCACTATTTTGAGATCTGGTCCTGCAAACTCTTACTCAGATGAGTTGTCTCATTGATTATGTGAGTAAGAGTTTGCAGGATTAGGTCCTCATATTGTGCATTAAGGCCAACATTTTCAAACTTGGGTGCTCCTAAATCTATATTTAGGAACCCACCTAAATGCAAGTGGAATGGTTTTCAAAGGTGCTGAGTACTTACAGCTGCCATTGACTTTAGTGGGACTTGTGGGAGCTCAGCAGTTCTGAAAACCAGGCCACGGGAAATTAAATATGGATTAAGGAACCTAGATTTTGGTGTGCTGGTTTGAAAATCTGGGCTAAAGATTGTTGTTTGGAATTTAGGTTTCTTTCTGTAGCGGATGTTCGGGATAAAAGGAATACTGAATATTGAAGAAAGCAGTAGTATAACACCCTCTCCCTCAAAACAATCACTTTACCCCATGCACAAAGGTTCTTTATTGCTCCCAATGATGTAAGTGCCGGTACT
The DNA here is from genome assembly GCF_002925995.2 of Terrapene triunguis. NCBI lineage: Eukaryota > Metazoa > Chordata > Testudines > Emydidae > Terrapene > Terrapene triunguis. The sequence continues at coordinate 38,823,424 of NW_020664372.1, forward strand.
ATAATTCCATTTATAACTGTTGGTAGTTTTGCCATTTACAGTAGGGAGAGTAGGAACAGTCCCTAAAACACTAAGAACATTTTGAAAAAAAAAAAGTGATATCAGTGCTACAAATACTTTAATACAATTAAATACAGGGAGACTGGAAGCTGCATATGGTGAGTTATGCTTTCAATGCTGCCATTTTAGGTTACACAAGTTAAGATCTTAGTATTATATTCTTCCACAGATTTCGTGCTATGATTTGGAAATACTAAGAAGTATATTTTCTGGGCCTCCTTAGGAAGGGCAAATTTCTGAGTGTAATAAACTGAATTCTAACCACCAGTCTAAACTTTCTGTAGGGGGGCAATAAATAAGAGTGAGGAAGAGATGATGTCATGTCCTGTACCATTGTAATTAATCATGTAACATTCAAATGCTGACATTATGGAATTTTGTTTAGTACAGTAGAATCAGAAGAACTAAAAAGGGTGATTGATCATTAGTCAAAGACCTTCAGTAACATGATCAATGTTTGAAACAATTTTTGTCAGATATTGATGAGTAGAAATTAGGGATGGGCCTAGTCAAAGCCCCTCAGCCAAACATCCCCAAATTTGGGGAAACCCAGCTATTAATTTGGATCTGAACTTCCTTTATGTCTATAACAATGGGTTAAGCAAAGGATAATACCAGGCCGTACAACTACAGACCTGCTCCCTCCTCTGAACAGTGGGATAGTTCTTTGGGAACTGAACTTAGTAAAACTTCACTCCAGATCTGGGCCTGATCTTTGCTACTTGGGCTCAACTCTTATAAAATATTTTAAAAATATCTTTGATTCTTCTAATAGTGATCCAGCTATATACAGCATGGACTGTTGCTTAATGCTTTGAAATTCTCGGTAAACCTATATGCATGTGTTTTATAAATATATTTCGTAAAGCCAGCCAAAATATTAATAGGTGAAATATTTACATTTTAAAGGGACACTGTCAGCTTATATAAATATTAAATATATGAGTTAAGTGTAGTTTCAGGTACTTCACCAGACCTAAGTGTTCCTCCCAATTTCCCTAGTTTTGTGCTTTTACAGTTATTTTAAAAATGTTTTTGGGTGCTGAATAAAAGAATCACACAAACAGAGGGAAGTGACCTACTACACAGGTTAAGCTGACTATGCACAAATTGCTACAAAAAGCACAAAGTAAATAAACTGAATAAAATATAGGAAGATAGTTTCTGTAATCTTTTTCAGTGATAGTAATCATAAGTGTTACATCAACAGTCAGGCGGAAAAAAATCAGACCAAAATGTGATTTTTAAGTTGACAGTGCCTCTTTAAATTATGCTTGAAGAACCATCTCAGGAAAAAAAGACATACGACACTGTTCTGGATTTTATTTGTTTAAATGCAAATTTATGGAGCTGGCCGCACACCAAAAATCCGAGAGTTTGGTACTACAGTAGCTTTGGTGTTTTTTCAGAATTGTAAGTACTACAGAAGGACAAAAGGAGAATATGAATATATGGCAGCTGATATTTAGATTTAGGGTTACGTTTTCTCTTGTTACAACTGTCATTTCCTCTTACGCTTTCATTTCATCATATTATTCCAGCACTATCAGACACTGATTTATAAAAGCTGAAATTATTTACATCCAAAATTAAGTCTTTCTTATACTATACTTCCTATGTTAGCAACCTTTCAAGTGTCCATGAATCTTAGAATTTATGCAGAAACTCTCCCCCAGTATAGTATATATTACTAAAGTTTGAGTTTAAAGACAGACAAAAAAGAAAATATTTATTCAAAACAATAAAAAGCATTCTATTCAATAGGCTTTCTAAAAGCAAACTAACCAGTAATATCAGTATCCCTTTCAGAGTATTTTCTTTTCAGAGTCTGTCCCTGATTTTAGTCCACAGGTGCTGATTTTAGTAGTGGTATCCATTGCTCACTGTGCTCACTGTGATATGCACATCATTTCTTTATCTATTACCTGAAAATTGCTCAGATGATTTACTTTTCCAAAATAAGCATTCCCAATGAGTTGCACGCAATAAATGCCTTTCACAGCATTAGTACAGAACTGAAATACAAAAGAATATTAATCTAATACATTCCAAAATTCAAATAATTGTGATTAATAAGCATTATTATCCATAAATAAGGCCCTAATGATACTTTGGCAGTGTTGTAAACACAAGAATCAGAAGCAATTATTGTCATTATTGTTCTGTAAGTACTTTCCATGAATACTAAATGGATATTGCTGTCCGGCTACTTGGCAAATATAAATCCTGTAAAGAAACAGATGTCAGCCAATCAGGTCTGGCTGCTATTAACTATATTTGTCTAATACACAGGGTACATAAAGAAGAGGCCACCAAGTTATTGGAAACAAGAAAACTATTGGTTTAAACTCTTCCTTGACTTTATTAACCAACAAAAAGATGTTAGAATAATGCTAAAGAGGAAGTTTTCAGCACTATGATGTGAACTGGTTGCACAGTGGCCACAATTATGAATGGATCATAGACTATCAGGATTGGAAGGGACCTCAGCTAGTCCAACCACCTGCTCAAAGCAGGACCAATCCCCAGGCAGATTTTTACCCCAGATCCCTAAGTAGCCCACTTAAGGATTAAACTCATAACCCTAGGTTTAGCAGGCTAATGCTCAAACTACTGAGCTATCCCTCCCCACAGGCTGCCTGAGAATGCACTGATGCACTGATAATTTACCCTTACAAAAGGGATATTTCAGCATATATCACATTTACTTGTTTTTTAGTTTTCTATAGGCCCTGTAGTCTTGACTCACTGCTGATCACTAGCCCCGATGTGTTCTGACACAGTAGCATACATTCTACTGGCAACATCTCTATCATGAAATTGAAACCTGTCCCCTTCAGGCAGCTCCAGTCCACCCCAGTGTTCTGGGGTGGATGTCATGTTGCTCATAGGTATGGATTTTGGTTTTGGGGGTTTATTAATTTAATATTTCAGGGTTTATTTCTAGCAATTTTTGAGTTTTATGTAGAAGTCCCAAAATTAGGTTTTTGGGCTTTCCTCTTTCTATATACTGTAATGACTAATGTATATACATTATATACACTATATACATTACTCAGTTCAGTATATAGGAAGAGGAACCTCTGAAAACCTCCGATTTTTGGACTTCTACATAAACCTCAAAAATTGCTAAAAATAAATAATCAAAAATGAAATTAATAAATCCCCCAAAACAGAAGGCGTACCTACAAGCAACGTGACATCCACAACACAACAGTGGACTGGAGCTGTGGACTGGAGCTGTTTGAAGTTCCATGATACTGTAATGAGTAATCTCTTTGTAATGTCCCCTAGTGTGTTTTAATGTAGTATTATTTCCAAAAGCACTATTGCTGACATGTAACCTTTAGTACACACCAGCGGGGTGTACACAGCCCAATTAATGCACAACATCTTAGTGCGCTTTGGACATCCCACCCCCAGAGTGCACATTACCACTCCACGAACAAGCCCTTAGACACAAGTAACCATTTCCGGTGTTTTTCTGGTGTTTATTGGATAAACACTGATTTTTCTTTGTTTCTTGTATCATGGGAGTTTTATCGTGTTTATTAGTTAAAACCAAAAATCAGAAGTTCTACTCATAGGATTCATGCTAGGGTGTCATAATGAGTGGGAGCACTGTTGGTTTGGACCTTAGTCTCTGTGGAAAGAAAAAGCAAATCAAAAGCTTTACATTTCTAATGTGCTGAATTCTTTCCCCCCCTCCTTGATGTCTGGGACATGCAGCACCTTATACTAAGCAGTTTAACTTTTTGTTCTCTTTTTTGTAGGTTAACATTGCCACGATTAAACTTCAGTCTGTTCTGGCTGGGTTTTGCAGCACATGTGACATGAGCTGCTTTTTCACAGCTAGTAGGTCAAATCTTACTCTGGCTAAGTGTGTACAGAAGCCAAACACCCATGACTCTCAGCCACTTACTCCACTTGTAGCTCACTGGTAAATTGGAGACAACTCCATGTGCAGTGCCCGGCAATGAAAATAAAAGCAGTGGGCAAGCTAGCTATAGTTCACCAGTGTGGTCAGATCCCATGAGCAAGGACAGTGTGAAATCACAGCCATATCCAAATTACATACTCACACACTTGCTACTAAGGATATACAGCCTGATCCAAAGCCCATTGAAGTAACTGGGAACCTTCTCATTGACTTCTATGGGCTTTGGATCAGCCAATATTTGGGAATGCTCAGTGAGAACACAGCACAGTGCGAGCAACCTGTTAAGTGAGTAGAGGGCTGTGTGGCTTGTTATGTGCTGATGGTAGAGCCAAATGGGTAGTAGATTTTCTACAATTAGACCACACAAGTCCCTGGTGTGTGACATACTTGCCTTCATCAGGGCTAGATTGTCCCTGGCCCTTGGTGTGCTGGCTGGAGGGTGGAAGGGCATGAGAAGCCCTTGCATTCCCGGAGCAAGAATTAGGGGCAGTTACAATCCTTTTACTCAGAGTTCCTGCTACGAGTCCCTGGGGGTACAAATTTCCCTACAAGGGGTGAGACCATGCCATAACTGCTAGCTGCAGAGAGAGGAGCACACTCTGCAGCGTCCCGTGGTGCAGGGCCGCCCAGAGGATTCAGGGGGCCTGGGGCAAAGCAATTTCGGGGGCCCCTTCCATAAAAAAAAGTTGCAATATTATAGAATACTATATTCTCATGGGGGGTCCTGCGGGGCCCGGGGCCTGGGGCAAATTGCCCCACTTGCCCCCCCCTCTGGGCGGCCCTGCCATGGTGATGAATTGCCTCGCTGTTCTAGGAAGCTGGGGGGGGGGGAATTGTCTCCCTCTTGAGACAATCCCTCCAAAAACTCCTTGGGGTGCAGAGCAGATTTGCATAATCTCCTAGCTCAGGACCATGGGTAATTTGTACAATCTGCTCCTCTGTGATTTAGGTTAGATGTAATCCTGAGCACGATTTGCTCCATCTGTATCATTGCATTCCATCTTCAATTTTTGTTCACTAATCTTGAATTTTGATAATTTGGTGCATTTTATAAATTAAAAAAATCTTGTGTCACTGACAAGAAGTTTTTATTTGTTAGCTATTCAGCATAGAAACTAAAATAATGAGGGTCATCGCTGCTGTGTGTGTTGAATTATCTACCGTTTGTAAAGCCCAGTAATAAATACTTATGCCTTAGTGGGTATATAGGATTAAGTTAACAAACATCTCTGAGAGATTCTAAAGCCCCAGTCCTGCAGGTATATCTATGTGTGCAGAACTCTGAGTCTGGACAGAACCCAATGGGGGTCTGCCCAGGAGGATCCAATTATAGGATTTAGGCCTGTGGGATTATACAAGGAAAGTTGTTGCGGTATTACTAGAATGCAATTCCCATCAGTTTTTGGCATGTTTATAAATGGCAGGGAGAAGTCCCAGCCAGGTCCAGGTTAGGGTGAGATTGTGTTGAAGTGCATCATGATACAGGATGTGGTTTGATTGTGTTTGGGTACGAGGAATGGAGTGGAGAGAGTGAGCAACACAGAGATTCCTAGGAAGAGGAATGGAAATATTGGCCTTGATTCTGTTCTCGCTTGTACTGGTATAAGTCAGGAGTAACTCCAGTGAAATCTCTGGAGTTGTGCCAATGTAAAACTAGTGCAAGTGAGAGGAGAATCAGGCCTCAAACATTTGTAAATTTTACAGAGGTCATGTAATCTCTCTGTGCCTGTTTCTCTATCTGTAAAATGGGAATAATAATTCATACCCACCTTTAAAAAGTGCCAGGTATTATTATTATTTATTATGGAAAAGGAACCTTTTTCTGAAATATAAAACCAGGAGGGAAGGTCTGTGATGAGTAAGGGCTGGACCCTGTTACCATGACATGGTATAAGTATGGAAGTGCTGAGTGAGATTTTTTTCCTCCACTTATTTAGATTAAGGAGATCAAGTTGCCATTTTCTGATGTTTAATAATAGTTTCCTTGTTTTACTATGTAAAAGGTGTTAGGGTCATGTAATCATGAATTAAGGATGTAGCATCTAACTTAATTCAAATTTAACGAAATGGTGGCTTGTTTTTTTTTTTAAAAATCTCTAGCCTTGTTTCTTAGTTTTTTGTTGATAATACTAGCAATTAAACCATTTGCATTTTGTTTCATTCTCCCCTTGTGACCTTTTCCATTTAATTATAAGGAAATATACAATAGGAAAAAAGCAGATTCACACTGGGCCTCATCCAAAGCCCTGTAAAGTCAACTGGAGTC
>NW_020664372.1:38830089-38883831 GCF_002925995.2 Terrapene triunguis
GCGGGCCTGTGGGATACCATGTTTAGGTGGGGGAGGGCCAGGAACAGCACAGAGCCAAGGGGCACAAACTCATATGGCCAGAGATCTGCATGGTCTGCACAGTCAGTGTCCATGGATCTCCAAACTATGAGTAACTCTAACCACATTCCTTGCTTCTTCCACATGTTCACAAGCAGGGCCGGCTCCAGGCACCAGCTTCTCAAGCAGGTGCTTGGGGCGGCCGTTCCGGACAGGGGCGGCAGTTCCAGGTATTCGGCGGCAATTCGGCGGACGGTCCCTCACTCCGCCTGGGAGTGAAGGACCTCCCGCCGAATTGCCGCCGCAGATCGCGATCGCGTCTTTTTTTAGATCGCGATCGCAGCTTTTTTTTTTTTTTTTTGGTTTTGGCTGCTTGGGGCGGCCAAAACCCTGGAGCCGGCCCTGTTCACAAGCCTTCCTTTCCCTAAATGATACACAGTTTTTAAATTAAGTGCTCCCTTTCTACATCATTCTACATGAGTATGGGAGGATATGGCCTAAAACGAGCCATCTATATACTGTATTGAATCGGTGACAGCCCAGGTTTTCACTGTGCTGCACACCATGATCACTTTGAGCTCCATGTTAGCAGGGGGACAAGTCAGATCCTGCTATTGCAGATGTACAGGCTGCTACCACTTAAGCAACAGGAGATACTTTTTGAGCTGTTAGCAATATAGGGCCTATGACATATGGTTGAACAGTTCTGATTCCATTCAGTAGAGGGCAACAGTGTGTGTGTGTGCTTGCTTTCTGTGTTAAAGCTGATCCTGGGCAAACTCAGGACATCTACTGAATCACTTAATTGCAACCTTGCGATTACTGTAAACACACTGATACAATTCCAGGAATCAGTTAATTTGCTGTGGCTATTGTTTTGTATCTGGTTATTTTTCACTGCTGTAAAATAACACCTGTATGTGTATATGGATGTATAGACATCAATTAAAAATGCACACACATAAAAACAGAGCACCATATTAAACAGTGTAAATCGATAACATGAAAATGTAGCCATTGACAGCACTTCTAATTTAGCCTGTTACAATGGTGTGCCATTTCTTTGAATGCAACACACTTTTATGCCCCATTAAAGCATGGCTGACATAGCTTTCAACTACTCACAAATGCTGAGATGTTGAAAAACATAACATTTACAAAAGATACATCTGGTGCATATTTATAAGGCTCAGAATAAGGACTCATTTAAATAGTGCACGTGCTATCACCATATTAGGAGAAAAGTTACTCCAGGCCCATATGTGAAATCAGTAGTGAAATGTGTGCTGACTTAAATTCCTGGTATATGATATTGTATGTCTCTGTGTTGGCCATACTAAAACAAGAGACTACTGAGCAATGTATGCCCTTCTCCAACTGAGCAGCATATATGTGTCAAATAAATGTCAATGTGTGTAGTGTAAATCTACATGGGCAGAAGATGGTCAGTTGTTTTGAGAGGCAAATATTTAATGTTAGAAATTTATCTCTGACTTCTAATTAAAATACGTCAGCATTTGTTCTGTCTATTCCTCTTCAGAGAGATAAGTGAGAACTAGTTAGAAATCAGGGAACAAAATATTATGTGCTTTGTGATGTGGATGATGTATTAAATTAAATAGATGAGCAGGATATAACAGCCTATTTTATATCACATAACATGTCGAGGAGTAAAAAAATACTTTCCACCATTTCCCCCAATACAACATGGCACTTGAAATAAACCAGAAAGCTACATTTTAATTAATGTTATGGGTCATGTTTTAACCAGACTGAACCAAGAAATTCAAGGTTAAACTCTGGGGGTTTTTTTGGTCTTATGAACATGAATTAGGGAGATAGCATCAGACTTCATTGCAATTTCTGGGTATCTAATTTAATCGAACCTAATGTGGGTTATTGAACCCAGAACTGACGTATTGGGGTGCTAACAAAGTTATTTGATGCAAAAGTCACTCTAGCAGGACTGTGACTTCCTTACGTCACTTCAATGTAATTTTAAAAAAATTTATATTTATCTTCACTGGAGGAGTTGCCAGAGTATTTTCATTTTATGTTAGACACCCACACTTAGAAGGTTACCACAGATGCACATGCAGTTTGCACAAATGCTGTTTTTGCACATACTATGTATCTAATTACCAAATTTGCTTGCACAAATTTAGGTTTTGATTTAGCGTGGGCAAATGAGAGAGTGAGGACAATTTGTATATGCAAGTATTGCGTCAAGGTCAAGCCCTTGGGCTCTCATAGCTCTACATTTCTGACCCAGTAGTGGGAAATATCACCCCATTGTCTGATACTACATCCTTAAATCATGCATGTCAGTGACAAGAGACTTGACAATAAACCTTAGGGTCCTGCCATCAGGGACAATCATCTTTGGCAGGTTCAGGGCTTTTGGTAACATCAGCTGAGGCAGACTTGGCTAACTATGTCATACACTCGCCATTGCTAACTGATTGAGCATGATGAGATTCTGGCTAAACCCTTCTGGACAATGGACAACAGCAGTACTGAATATACCTTTGTCCTGCAGTGTCTGAGAGAAGCTGATATGGGAATATATAACTAAGCCACAATATCCAAGCATACTATTTCTCAAGATGCTCTATATTTATATTTATCTATAATTATGGGCTGCCAGTAATTATTACTGTTACTATTAATAATAATTATTAATATACTTATTTTTAAGATGATAGAGTTTTTAGGGTCAATACATATTTTGACACTCATATAGCTTTTGAAGAAGGATAAACTGTAAAGATGAGCTGGCCTATTGTGATATTTGTTTAATTGGTTAGATTCTTACCGTTCCTTTGTAGCTTTTATGATCTATCATGCCAGTCTGGCAGCTATGCATGGGCATTATATCCACATGCCCACCAGGAGCCAGATTTTAATCTTAGATACATGACATGCACTCATGCTGTTTTCACAACACCTCTATAAAGCTACTTTATTTTAAGAAGAACAACTGTCTTCTCCCTTTCATCCCCTCAATTTAAGCCTATAGGTGTGCCAAGATAGTAGAGTGCATGGTCCCAGTTGTGTCTAGGTGTGTGCCATGCATGGGAGATTAGAATTTCATCTGATATCTGCAGGCTAAAAATCACTGTCATATTTTTCATTCTCTTCGCCATTTTTATTTTAGGGTGTTTTTAATGCACCAAATACAATCCACTCTTATTATGGACTCATCAATTTTGTCAAATTTCATTTATCTGTGATGCACAGTGCAAGAGAAAGTCTTCTCAATCAATAAACAATTTTATTTTTGTACATCTTAAAAATTATCCAAAGTGATTTTTTTTCAAAAACTGAAAAATAAAATTATCCTGAGTTGAAATTTTATAAGTCAAGTTTCAACTAGGAACAGATTTTTACTGCCAAGATATATAACAGGAGTTTTTGAGAGATCCTTATCTTCAATGCTATAGTAAAAAAAGCATGTTACACCCTACACTGCATCATTCGTTAAGCAATTAAGTTACTGATAGGCTTTTACATTTATTTACCATGATGGAAAGATATGTTTACTCAACCTGAGTACAAATCAACATGAGGAGGCGGAAGTTCAGAGTAAATTTGACTAATGATGTTGTGTTTTCATCCTTGGAAGAAAGAAAAAAGCCTCTCTGCTTTTGATGCTATTTTATCTCCATTGGAAGGGATCTGAAATGATCTGAACTGTCATGTGAGAGCTCAGTTAAGCTCAGATCCTCTTTGATTGCATCTGAATGTCTCTCGCAGTTGGCTCATAACTTTCTTATATGAATACAGCATCCCACACTTCAGGATGTTTATTAAGCACTTTAACTTTTCATATATTAATGTTCTTTTAAGCAAAATATAGGGGGAAACCTTTGCCACAAGGAGAAATTTTAATGCGGCCTCACTGTGGAAATGGCAATTAATTCCATTTGAGCATGACTTTTAAACTACACAACTGACTGTTCTAAGTTATACTTCTGAATGAACCCTAATGATCTATTGTTTTCTTATAGGCCGCGACAATGTTCTCCAGCCTTGTCTATATGGATTTCAAAAGCTCTGTGTCTCCAAGTAACGCTTCAGCATCCTTTGTGATGGGATCTATTGTGTGTGAGCATCATCGTCAGTCTCTAAGACAAGTTTTTTTTTAACTTTCAATCTTTGCGAAGAGATTGCTAGATCTCAGTCCAGAGCTGCTCTGGGTGCAGAACTACTCCACTGAAGAGATCGGTGAGCAGAGCAGCTGTAAAATATGGCCCATATTGAGGGCATGTACTGTGTACTGAGGAGTGGGCATTTAAACCAATCTCCATTGTAACATAATTGATGAAAAGCACCTGCTGTCAGATTCTCAGATGGTATAAATCAGCAGACCTCTATTGATTTCAGTGGAGCTGCAGGATGCTGATTTGTACCAGCTGAGGATCTGGCCTCTGAATTTTTGTGAGTTCAGGTTCTGCAGACAGACGATTATGATCTGACAACACTGTATTGCAACTCATATACTGCCACATCATGCCCAGAGAGTCCTGTGCTTTGGGATCCCATTCCGAAAGAGGGGGAGAAGCTTGGATTCTGGTTATGATTCTTTATAGTAAGAAGTAAGAAGATAAACTTCTCTTGTTGCATCTATGCTTAAATCCAGCCTTCCAACCAAGAGGTTAAATTCTGTGTTCCTTATTCAGACAAAACTCTCTTTGAGGTTTACGGAATTAAGAACCACAGAATTTGTCTAAGAGCTGTTGGATCATACCCCATTTCTGACCTCAAAAACTTTTTACTTTCATTTCTGGATTTTCTTTTTGTAGAGATTGTTTCCTGCACGAAAATGTGTGATGGTTTTGTGATGTGGAAAAATGTTTACTGGGACTAGTTTAAAATGACATGGTATTCCTTGCCTTTGTGATCTAAGCCAAATTTGAACCCAGGTATTCATTCCTCATTTGAACACAGACATTATCTTGTTCTACAATCTAATCACTTATACTCTTGTATAACTTGTGCTGGAAGCACACTCTGGTATTTTGGCTCTGAAATGATTTCATTGTTAGGCTGAGTGTGACACAGATGGTATTCTTAAATGTAAAATTCTTTTTATGATTCTTGCAATTTCATACTTATTTCATTAGCTCATTTATTTATATTAAAGGGACATCATCAACTTGAAATCTGCTTAGTTTAAAAAAAAAAAAAAAGGTTGAGAGTAGTTTTAGGTACCTGCCTCACAATCTGCCAGTTTTTGTGGTTTCACTACCACATTTTTTTATTTTAAAAATGTTTTTGTATCCCTAGCTGCAGTGTGACAGATTCACACAAACAGCAAGGGGAAAGAGTCTCATTTAAGTGATTATAGGTGAGAAGCAGTGAAACTGACTATGCGCAAAGTGCTGTGAAATGCACAAAGTAAAGAAAATGAAGAAGATAAAAATAATTTCTTTTTGCCAATTTCTTTTAGTTTGACTAATGTTAGGTGTTACTTGTAATAGCAGTAGGGAAACAATTTTCAGATAGAAATGTGATTTCTATCCAAAGTTGTCTCTTTAGTACACAAATATAGTTATTAAATAAACATTAATTATGATAGCTGCAATTACTCATTCAGATCAATAATCAGAACCAGGAGTGAACCAAACCATAGCAACTTTATTTTCCCATTAAATATGATGTGATTTAAAATAAATTCAGATAGCCCTAATCATTCAGCCCCATATGCTGGAAATGAAAAGTCACCTTAAACCCGATGCAGACTGTGAAAAAATGGGAGAAGAGGTGTTCAAAAGATACAGCATATGAGGACAGATCCTCAGATGGTGTAAATTCGTGCTGCTCTCTTGAAGTCAACAAAGCTATGCTGATTTACCCCAGTTGAGGTCCTGGCCTGTCATTTTTAAGTCCCAGGTGTTATGGTGAGTTTGTCCATGGGGTCATATACTGATCCTGTTCATTAAGGTAAAGTTGTGAATGTGATATTTTTCATTTTAATCAGGACAAGAGAAGTAAATGCTGTCAGGAAAAATCTAGTTTGAGGATTTTGTTTTCCCGGAAACTGGGGTCTGTTTGCCTGAATTGTATGGGGTTTTTGTTTTGTCCTGTCTGTGTTCAGTGGGCTGAATCCTCCTCTGACTGACATCCCTTGCAACCCCACTAATTTTGATGTCTGACAGGTCTGTTTTAATCTGTTTAATCTGTTGGAACTCCCACAGCAGGATCTGTAGAAGGTTTTTCTTTCTGTCCCCTGTCTGAGGTGCAGACTCTATTGTCTGTGTGTTGGGGAGCAGGGTTCCACTGTGTTAGAAAATCTTTTTGGTTCAGGCCCAAGGAAAAAGTGATAAAGAATTAAAAGGGAGGGACTATAGCTATGGTTAGTGCTGAATGCTGCTACTATTGCGCCCTATGCACTCAGCAAATATTTAGCCTCATAGCAACAAGAAGCTTTTTTTTTTTAATTTCCAATGTTAAAGGGTAGATTGTATCTGGCCACTGCATGTTTGCACAAGTGTAGGGGAGGGCATGAAAAGTCTTCACTGCTCTCATTCAGTGGCTGGGAACAACTGTCCCTAACAGCAGGGACAACTGCTCCCTTCTAGTGCTCCTGAGGCACTAGCTACCCCAAAAGGGAGGGGGAAAAGAGGAGATAGGGTTAAGTTCCCCATCCCTGCACATACATGCAAGCAAGGGTATGCTGCACCCCTTTAAAGGCTGTAGTGGAGATATGCTGTCCCTGTAGAACAATGGTGAGCTTTGCAAGATGTTTTTCCTACGTAAAGCACAATGCCTCCTGTGCTCTCCCTGGGGAAATAAAACTGTGCAAAGCCCTTTACGCAGAGTAGTGCCTATCAGGTCCAGCAGCACTCTAGGACTGCACTGGAATGCACACTCAGGAGAGAGCTGAGCTCAAGTTGTGCTGGGGTTCAGCTGTAACTTTGGTATTTCCTGATGTTGCAGGGTTTTACTCTGAAGCCTGAACATTCTTCTAACAGTTTTTAAAAAAAATGAATGATGTTGTTATACCTCCCCAACTGAGTAGAACTAGCTGAAGCTCGAAAGGAGGTTCAGTCTAGATGCACACCCATATGTTCGGATGCATATCTGAACCTTGTCTGAACTGTCCACACTGCTTGTACTGGAAAAACTAGGCTATAAGCGTGATGAGAATAGGCTTTCATGCAAGATGTTTAGTATTCATTTGGGACAGAAATATTGCAAAACCAACCTATGTGGTTTTGCTGCCTTCAGTCTTCATCTTGAGTGAAATTATTAAAAACAGAGGTGCAGAAAATAAAAATAGCGGGTGAGTGAAGGGAAGTTAATCTCTGTTTTTCCAACCCCAATAAAAGTTAGATTAGGGTTTAGTTTAGGCTTTGATTCAAATTTTAGTGGTGGTGGTGATCGAGGAAAGAATGTTTTTGTTTTAGCTGAATTGGTTCATCCATCCTTGACATGCTTATGGTTAAGTGTGTGTCCACTTCTATGATGCAATGTAAAAAAAAGTCTGTACTTCTTCTTTAAGAGCTATCCCTTCTGAGAAAATTAGGGCTGACTATAATAGCCTGTCTCTACTGTATTCAAGAGAATGTGGCATAAAACTAGTAGGAAGAGAGAGGATTTTTCCAAAAATGTGCTTCTGTGGTGAGTCTTGCTCCTCATTGTCATCAAAAGCAGGTGTATCATCTCTGTCTGTTGCCTGGGTATGTTTCTGATTGTTAATTAAACAAATATATTAGTAAAATACAAATACTGGGTGACACTGAATTTTAGCCAAGAGTTCTATCCTTCCTCTGCACACTGGCGATTTCTTCTCTAGTACTCCTGATTCAGATTAGTTTATTTCTTAGTGGCACCATAATCAGTGAAATTATTTCTATTTGTTTTCCCATTACAAAAGTTTCAGTGTCAGTTAATAAGTGGTCAGGAAAACAAAGACCGTGTTTATGGAACAAAATCCTCCCTTTTTTGTTGAATGGTAAATTAATAAATGGTAATTAATGATAATTGGTAATTGTAATTAATGGTAATGGTAATTAATGGTAAATTAATTTAGGGATCTAGCTAAAAAACTGTAGCTAAATATCCAGACTCCACTCTGGCCTGAGTGATCTTGGGAGATGCACAGTGGACAGGTGGGGAGAAATTTCCCTCTCAGGCCACAGTATAACTTTGGCATTGCTCCATGAAGCTACGTCAGCCCAGTGAGTGACATTGCCTATGAGGGGCACTCACACTGCATCACCAGTCAGATACAGTTCTCCTGGCCTCACCCTGTTCTCAGACTGCCCATGCTCTGTCCCCTCCCACTCCCTTCATGCTGTTGCACAGACAGTATCTTGCTCACATTCGGCTTGTCTTGAACAGCAGAATGATTCCACAGCACAGAGGCCCTTGGCAGTTGTAAAGGAGAGGCCTGGATTTAGACATTAACATACTAAGGACTAAATTCAGTCCTGAGTTAAAGACCCATGATGCTTCACTGAAACCATTGGGGTAGCATGGAATGACTATCAGGGCCAAATTTCCCCTAACAATCTGAGTTACACATACATACACTTTGATCTTCTCAAAAAGCATGTAAGTATGAACTGACCTTTCTAAAAAAAGCTGTGAAAAAGCATATTGGCTGGGTTTAGAGAGGTGTACAAACTAGAAAGCGGGATATAGACAAATGTGCATTTTTTCCTAAGAACACATTTGCAGCTGGAATTCTACACAGCATTATAGTTAGAGGAAGTAGATGCGATTATAGTGTTCAGTGGCAATATCTGTTAAGCTCCTTCCTAACACATAATGGGATGTGAGGCCATTGATTTTAGTAGTCCCCAAAACATTATTTCCATTGAAATGCCTGCTCTTGAAAAGTTGCAGTCCTTCATGTATATGGTGCACAAACGACAGAGAGTTGTGTTGTGGCTCCTTTAAACGGTATTAAAGTGTCTGTAAAATAGGCACAATGTCCCTCCACTTTTAGGAGTACCCCTGGCGTATGGGGCCTCTCAGCCAGCCATAGAACCAGTTTAGCCACCTCTCTGCCCTCTGCAGGCAGGGCATTTCTGTGCCCCAGCTATTCTCTGGTAGTGCCATGGCCCATAGGAAGACCTTAACAGCTGGAGCACTAGCTAAGGCAGCCTTCAGTAAGGCTATGTCTACACTACAACCTATGTCGGCATAACTTATGTCACTCAGGGGTGTGAATAAACCACCCCCCTGAGCAACATAAGTTACACTGACTCGTGTGCACAGCGCTATGTCCGCAGGAGAGCTTACGCTACTCATGGAGATGCTTTTTTTATGCTGACGGGAGAGCTCTCTCCCATTGGCATAGAGCGTCTTCATCAGACGCGCTGCAGCGGTGCAGCTGTATTACCGCTGCAGTGCAGTACGTATAGACAGACCCTAAAACTTGCTCAGTAGAACTTAATCAGCAAATCTGAGCATTGAAGGCTGAAGTGACCCCCAACAGCTCCAGGATAGGGGAGGTGCAAGCTGCCCTTTCCTTCATTGTATTTGTTTATGGCTTTGAAGAAGCGTATGGATATTGGAGAGGACAAATGTGGTTAATGATATCTGACCTGCTTTGCGGTGATAGTGAAAAACTTGGAGACACTCCTACAGTTTTGTCCACTTTGGACTCAATCGTGTCATTTGTACTCACATTAAGTGTACTCTACAAGTAGTCCAATTTTTTTCAATAGGCCTGCTTGCAAAAATAGGCCTTGATCCTACAAACATTCACCTGAGTGCTTAACTTAGATCCATTCATGGGGTCTAGACACATGCTGAAAAGTAAAAGGTGCATAAGTGTTTTCAGGATCAGGGCTTTCGAACTTATTCAAGCCTCAGTGGAAGCGAAGTTGGCAGAATACGGTGGAGTGGGGTGAGAAAATTAGTGAACACAAAATCATGATATTTACTCAGTTTATGCGTTTTCTACTTTTTTCATGAAAACCTGCATACAAAACAGGCACGTAATTGTTTTGCTAAGTGAGCCTTGAAAGTAAGAGTCTTGATAGCTGTTAAGTATCTCCTTTCTAGTACAGTATGTTGTCCTTATAAGCTAATCAGTAAAACTTGCTCAGTAGAACTTAATCAGCAGAACTGAGCACATTGTCAGTGCTTAACAAATAAAAGAATGATAATAATAATAATAATAACATGAGCTCCTTTTAACACAATCTATCAGACTTTTGCTTTATTTCGAGGAGGGCTTTACTTGCCTCTAGTTAACTTAAGAATTAATATTTATTACAGCTCCATTTACAACAGCCAAGAGGAATTTGAGTAGGAAGGAAAATATTGATGAAAATGAAATTTTGACAAATATCGGAAATGAAATTCAGAGAAAATTCTCATGCTGTTTCACCCATCAACCAACAGTGCATTTAGTATAAGGTTATGAAAGAACAATACTTTTCATACAAGTAAGTGTCCAAATTATTGCTAATAAAAATGGATCTGGACAATTGTTTGAAATGTAAAACACTATATTTATATGTGATTGTTATTAGAATTACTTTTGATCTCCTGCTGTTCTCTTCTTTAAAAGTTAGATTTGTTAGCTTTTCCTTAGAATGTTGTGACTTATATATGTTATAAGAGAGGGATTGGATGGCTCAGAGAATTGGTAATGGATCCAGAGCCATTCACTTCTGCATCACCCCTCTAATTTAACACAGGCTGGCAGTGACTGAAAGTTAATCTAATGGCTGTTTGGTAGTTTATGTGAAATCGATTCGTGGTTTACACACAGTTCCAACAGGACAAGAATCCACATTGTAAAAAAATCTCTGGGCCAGATCCTTGGCTGCTGTTAATCATTGCAGCTCCAGTGATTTCAATGGAGCAATGGTAATTTACACCAATAAATGGCCGTCTATCACTGCTGGCACTAGTTAACGTGTGTTGTCAGGCTCAATACAGATGACAATGATTCAGTGAGGAGGAAGATTATGGGCAGATTCTCAGCTGGTGTAAACCAGTGTCATACCATTGAAGTTAAGGTAACTATACTGATTTACCAGCTGAGGCTCTAGCACTAAATGCCTATAGGTGGACATGTCAGGTCAAGTTTGAGCCACAGTTAGAGTTGCTTGCACCACTGATGTTGCGCTGTACCGGGTGTTTGACTATAAAGAGAACCTTAATATTCAGGGCTGTCAATGAGTGTTAACTTACAAGCAACAAAATGTACTCATTTATCTTAAAATCTTGTGGAAAAAATCTAGGGACTAATTCTACACCCATTGAAGTCTGATGTGTGTGAGATATTGTGGTAAAATATAAGTGAAAGTCCTAAGTAAGTGTTATGAGAACTGTCCTTTTCTTGATATGTGTACATTGTCCTAACAAATACTTGAATGTGAGTTGCATATGTGTGGTAAGAAGAGAAGAGGTCCCTATGAACACAAACAAACTCTGCTCATGAAAAGCAGCAGTATTTTGCAGTGGTAGCCACAAATGCTGCAATACCACTCCTGGGGTGAACACATATTTATTAAATAACCATTTAATGTGAAACAATATTGTTACCTAGATTTTAAGCTCTCCAAGGAAGGGGCTTTTGGTCCAGATTTTAAAAGATATTTAGGTGCCTAAAGATGCAGATAGGCATCTAATGGGATTTTCAAAGCAGGATTGCTGCTTCACAGTTGGGGAATATGATCCCTTATTCCTTATACTCATATTTGTCTTTAAAAACAACTAGCACATATTTGATTATATATATATTATAAATATATTAAATAACAACAGGGGTTCTAAGAAGGACTATACAAGTAATCTAATAATGTGTGTACTACTGAGGACCCTTGACACATACATACAAATTCTTATGAATGAATATTGTATTGTGATACCCTAACTATATGAATTGCAGATTGAGTCCTCTGTAAGCTATTCTTAGTGGCGTCATTCAATGGAAATAGGGAAAATCCAGAGAACGGGAAGGTCCTCAAACACAACACAAGTGGATCATTTCCAATCATCATCAGGTGGGAGCGGGAAGGATTGAAAACTTGCACAAGAGTGCATGCCCTCTGAGAGTGTCAGAGTCTGTTCTGTTGTGGACTATCCCTACTGCAGGATTTTGATGATGGGTGTAGTTTTGGGAAGGAGCAGGATTAGGGAGTGGTTGTGATAGCACAGAGTAAGCGTCGGCAGTGGGTCTACCATTGTGTAGATTCACTGACCATTGATCCTTGAAGCATAAGGATACAGCAGCAGGGTTGGTGCTTCACAGCTGGGGAGCAAGGGTCCTTTCCCCCCTCCTCAGTCTCATCATCAAGCTAGGTTACTCAGGTTTGGTACAGGAGAAAGGATTTGGTTCAGAATGAGTAACTGTATAAAGTGCTTCTCATGTAAAATATTAGCTTAATTGCCTAGTAAAAATATAATGATTTTAAGAAAAGTCAGTAAAAACATATCCTCAAAGGACACACCAACCTGAAGACTATAGGAGAGTTTTAATTAAAATAGTAGGTAAAAAAAAGTGTGATGCAATATTATTATTTCCTAACATATCAACAAAGTACAAATGCCCATTTTTAGTGCAATTTTCTAAATGAAAAAGTAAACATTAATATCTTCAGAGATCTTACTGATCCAGTATGATAATTTAGAAAAATATCTCTATTAGGGGTAGTTATATATGCTTTTTGTTGGAAATGCAATCACAGAATGTGCACATAACTGCAATCTGTAGACAGATTAAGTAAATTAAATCACTCAATGTCTTTTTTCAATAGCTCTAAAGTTAAAAGTAATTTGCAAAGAAAATACTCAGTTTCAATTGGTTTGTAATATCTGCTAATGATCTTTGGAAAAATTTCTGATAACACACTGGAATTCCCTCAGGGACAGGATTTTGAATAAGTGGATTTTTTAAAAGTCTGAGATGTCATTAGCTAGTGATTTCTTTGAAGTAAAAAGCTGTTAAAGAATAAATTGCATAGGTATACAAGTGAACAGGACAATCATTTTTATGAATAATATGCATTTTTCCACTGTGCTTTCTGCCGAGAAAAGAAATAATTCAAAATATAAGCTGCTAACTGATATAAATATACAGGAATCACAACAGTGTAAGCATTTTGTGCTTATTTTACGCATGTATTAAATCTTTACATATATTTAGAGACTGCTGGTGTAAAAACTCTATTGTAGGGAACAGTTCTGATCCTTTTCACTGGTTTTATCTGGTAAACAATTTCCTAAAACTAGAGGGCCCATTAGTGGTGACTGCATAACTCCTCTGAGCTGTCGCAGTTCTTCAGCAGCCCAGCTCCACCATTTCCCTGGCAACAGTGTATAAGACTCCTCCCCCAGTGCCATATATGGCCTATCGTGTGGTCAAGGGAAAATGGTACCTCCTCTGTTGTTCCTGCATAGAGAGATGGTAAAGGGACCCAAGCGGTCTCCCTCATTCAGCACCAGAGTCTGCTGACATCTCCTAAATGGATTAGATGGGAGCACTGGCCAGAAGCCCCCATCCCCACCCCATGCAGATAGTTGGAGAAAGAGGAACCACACAGGCACTATCGACCCTCCAGCCCTCTCCCACTCACGAACACCTGTTTCATCCAGGTGCTCACTGAGTTCTCCTCCAGTCCTTGGCCCTCTTTTTTCCTGGCCTGCAGTTCTGTGGGGGCTATTACAGCACCCGGATTGCTGCAGCCTCTGTGACTCCTGTGCAGGGACAGAAAGGAGACAGGATATGCACAACTGTGGTGAATGGGATGCAGAGACGTACTCTGCATAAGTTCTCTAGACTTTTCTGGGCCTCTGCAGTTCCTGTATACAATGGCTCCAGACCTGCACTAGCCTGTCCATCGTCGGTCAGATCAGATGGCTGTTGACCTTCCATACACAGGACTTCTGTGCCACTAAACATTTGTTTGAGGAATATTGGAACCTATTCATTGATATACCTGATCAGACCACCAATGGTCCATCGAGTATGGTGTCTTGACTCTGACAAAGGCCAGTACCTGATGTTTCAGAAGCAGCTTATCCCTCCACATAATGCACCTAATTGTGCAATGCTTTATCATGAGGACAATCTCTTCCTGACCCCAATTTGTGACTAAAGGCAATGGGACTTGTGCGACTAAGTCACTCACATTTTTGAAAATCCCACCCAAAATGTGAAAACAACCGCACAAAAAGAAGTTACTTGCCCAGGGTCACCTATCAGGTTTGTGACAGAGTTGATTCACGGCAGGGGCTCTGGGAGGTGAAAGTCCTCCCAGAGAGGAGGCTGCAGTGATGCAGGGTATCTGCTTTATAGCAGGCCCATAGCTGTGCAGAGCAGCCACAAGAATGGTTAGGGTTCAGTGCATCTCTGGCAACAGAGGTCTTATGAAGCACTGGTCACAAGCAGTTCTCCAGATGGAACCGTCCTGGTGCAAATATTATTTGCACCCCCATGGGGTAGCTCTCCCCCGCAGCATAGTCCTTGTGTTTTTAATCTCTTCTCATGAAATTCCCCTCCCCTTTGCTTTTCATCATTTTTATTGCCATTCTCTGGACTTTTTTTTATTTCTGCTATCTCTTTTCAGGGATGAGGTGACCAATCTTTAGTATTCAAAGCGAGGATGTGCCACTGATTTATATAATGGCATTTTAATATTTTCCATATTATTCTCTAAAACTGTTCTTCCTACAACCCCCATAAGATTCTCTTTTTAATTCTTTGAACTACACTGCCTTTTAACATCTGTAGTTTACTCTGATCAGATTTTGACAAAGGAATAAAAGGCTTCATTTTTCACATAGGATTTTATTTATTGTGTGAACTGTAGAGAAGAAATTGGTTAACTTACCATTTAAAATTCATGGCAATATAGTTACAATTGGGCAAAAATTTCATTATCAACCCTTATTTTAGTGACATATATTTCCTGTAAAAATGTAAGCGAGGATGAAAGTTGGTATACAACGTCTCAGCTCAAGAGTGTGTTTTGTGCATGTATATTTTGTCATATACATACATCACTAGACCGTGTGCATGTAAATTAGGCCAAATTGAGTCCCCTGTATGTGCTTACTATACTTATTGTTTTTTAAAAAGGTCTATACTACATACCTATTTATTCAGTTAACCAGAAATATAGTTGAATCCTGATCAATGGATAAACTCATTACAGCAACATTTTATTTTTCCACCAGCTGCATTCCTGCTATAAGAGGTATTCAAATAAGAGGGCTCTAACATCTTATGAAATATCTTTTGGTTTAATATCTAGAAAACATTCCTTTAACTCTTCTGTAACTGAATCAAATTTTCCCTGAAATGTATTTTTAGGTGCATTAGAAGTTTCTTTTTTTCTGGTCTCTAGCTCCCTTACATGTATTTCTGAAAATACGTGCTTATTTATCTGAGAGGTTCCAAAGGTAAATGCATCTTTCCCCACAAGCATAAACATGGGTTAAAATATCTTTACAGTACTGAGGAAGTTGTTCTGGTTTGTTGGGTAAGTAATACACTCATTAAAATCATTTGGGAATGATTGGGTTTTTCCTTTTTAAAACAGTTCAAACAGGAAACAAAGACATTGACACTCACAAAGACAGGGAGGGCTCATTCCAACTCCCACTGGAAACATCCATTGACTATAGTGGAAGTTGGGTTGGGCCCAGAGAAAATAAATACATTTGAGTTAACAATGAGTTTGTGGCACAAGCCAGGAAAATTACAGACTCACATAAATTAGCAACGTGCAAACCTTTAGGACATCCAGTCCAGCTCCTTGCCAATGCAAGATTGTGTCCTATGGCATATTTTCTAGTGTTTTGTACATCTAGATTAAATGTCCCAAGTGATGGCGCTTCCCTAGGGAAACTATTTCACTGTCTAATGGATCTTGCTGTCAGTTTTTTCCCCTTTCTTAATGTCATCCCATTACTTCTAGTTATGTTCCCTTGAACCTCCTTAAATAATTCCTTTCCTTCCTCGGAGTTATTTTCTTCAAGTATCTTTAGACTACTATAATGTTCCTCTTAGTTGTCAGTTAGCCAAGCTGTGTATACATATTTAGCTCATTTAATCTTTCCTGATAAATCAATCCCTTCTGTCCCCTGGTTATTTTTCTTGCTCTTCTCTCAACACCCTCTAGATTGTCAGTGTCTTTTTGGTGACAAGGTGTCTTGAGGTGCTGTTACTGCTCTGAATTAAGGATTGATTTTGCATGGTGCTGAGCACCAACTGTCTTTGATTTATACATTCTCACACTTTGGTGGTGACTGTCCTAAAATTCCTATACAGGCAGACAGACTGACAGAGAACCTTTTTCAAGATCATTCCCTTTCCTTCACTTTTTCTTATTCTGTTGGTCACTATAACCTATATGGTCAGGAGTGCAAGTAGGGAGGTGCCCTCCAGTATGCAGTACCGGCAAGAGATTTTTAGCGGGTATGGGGTACTGGAAAGACTTGGGGCTAGCTCCCCCCTCTGGAGGGGCTGGAGGTGGTGCTGTGCTCTGCTCCTTAAAGAACACGGCTATGGAGGACATTCATTCTTTAAATGGCTTTAACAGCACAATACATATGCTAATAAACTTAAGCAAAGGCTTTGTTTAAGTTTGTTAGCATATATATTGTGCTGGTACGTTGGTCAGGAGTCCTCAAGAGGGGAGGGGTGTGGGGGAAGGAAGGTGTTTAAACAGTGTTTCTGATTCTGTTGCTCCCCATTGGTCTGAATTATCCATGACACCCATACTGCATCACATCAAGTCCAAATCATTAGAGGAATGCCTCTGCCTGCACTGACCAGAGGATGGTTGGATTTTGATGTCAGCCCAGTTCTGCAGTCTTACAGGAATCAGGTGTTGTCCCCAGTGTACATAGAATTCTTCTTTGCAGCCAAACTAGTCTAACATGCTTTTTGTTAACTGGAACTGGAGCAACAAAATAAAGAAAACAAATGCCTCATTGTCCAGCTTTGTGTGTGAGAGAACTATAAGTGAAGATTTTAATGCTGGACACTGATGGCCTTAAACCAGCTACCTCAGGAATCTGCCAAGAACTTTGCTGAAAATATGTTCATCATCTTGGCAACAGAGCTAAGACTTATCACACATCTGCCCACTTTTATTCGAATGAAGCTCCTTCTGATCTGACAGCTCAGGCATTGTCAGTTTCATCCAGAACAATTTACAAACTTGGAACCTAATCCTGTAAACCCTTAATCATTTGCTCAGTCCCATTGAAGACCATGGGACTATTTGCATGACTATGGACTACTTTTGTGGACTGGTAAGAGTTTCAGGAGTCTGTTCCTATAAAGGAAGTTGAATCCCCCATTGAAATGCAGTGTTTGCGTACACTACCATAGAGCAGTTTAGGATACAGTTCTACTTAAATTTTGTCTTTTAATAAGTCATACATTTGCTGAAATGGCTCATCACCCAACTCCCATATTCCATATAAACATACTGGAATACTACATATTTGGGGGGAAAGTGAGTAGTTAAGCATGTTGATGTTTGTATATACAAAGGGGGGTGTTGGAGGGGACAGGGAGAGCG
Organism: Terrapene triunguis; assembly: GCF_002925995.2. Classification (NCBI taxonomy): domain Eukaryota; kingdom Metazoa; phylum Chordata; order Testudines; family Emydidae; genus Terrapene; species Terrapene triunguis. Next base: position 38,847,618 of record NW_020664372.1, read on the forward strand.
TGGGGGCCCCGGGCTCGGGGCGGGGCAGGGAGGAATCACATGGAGGGTCACGTGGGAAGGTCACTTGCTCCCCCTTGTGTCCCTCCCATGAGTGCAGTACCGGCAAGAAATTATTTCTACTTGCACCACTGCTTATAGGAGTTGAAACAGTCAATCCAACTGTTTTTAAAAATAAATGCACACCATTATGATTTTCTTTTTTACACAAAGGCGTGAGATAAAAATGACATGGACACATTCATTTTTGAAAATGTCCAGCTTTTGGTGGTTTATTTTAAAATCTACAACTATTGAACATATTAGCTTGTCTAGTAAATAGGTGTAAGTGCTAGCGTAGTTTATCGTAGAAAATATGTTGCTAGTCATAAGCCTAACAGTTCACTTCAGGCAATAAATCCTGATCAACAAACAACACTTCTTCGGTGCTAAAAAAGATCTTGGTTGTAATTGAATGTCTTTACCAGAGTATTCTGTTGGATTGGAGGAATAACATTTTCATCCACACTCTTTAAATTTTCATTAAGGAAAGCTTTGGCTACCTGCAGCCTCATCTGGTCATATTTAATGATATCTGCTAACTCCTTCTTCTTTGTACCAGCAGGGGCTTCTTTAAATTGGTCAGCTGTGTGGAACATTGCTTTCAAGAGTTAATATCTTTTGGATCAGCCTTTTAAAATAATGGCTCCTAATAAGTTCATTTATACCTACAGCTTATTTATATCCTTCAAGCAATTCAAACTGCTGTCAGCATAGAAAAAAATTACCAGTAAAAGTGATGATAGTACAACTTGTTTAACTTTATCCTGTTTCACCTAATACAATTCAGAGAGAGATAGTATTGATGAGATATTTCTGTTGGTTCATTATGCTGAAGCCATCTTTCTAAGAGCTTGGGATAAATGTTCTTTGCTGATTTGATTATGCTGCCTATTGCATTATATATTTTTTGCATAAAGTCTTGTTTCATATGGGGACTCCATGGTCCAAACCATTAAAATATTTATATGTGATACACAGAGTCCTGTGTTTTGTTTTTTATTTATTCCTATGTAGGGTATGCACAGCCTATGGCTGACTTATTATATAATAAAAATGATTACAGTAAAACCCATTCTGGAGTTATCTGCAAACTATGACAATGTTCCTGTTTATGTGGAAAATATAGACATACACACAGATCCAGAAGAACAAATTAGGACATGTAATAAGTGGGTGCAACTCCCATCTGCATAAATGGAAGTTCTATGGCTGAAGCCAGAAAAAAATTTGCTCCATAGAAGACAGGTGAGAACCTTTGGCCAGTGAACACTGACAGGCAGCCATATGGCATGTCTGGGTAGTGGAGGCCACTTTTTATCACAGCTGGTTAACAACAGAGGTGTGCAAGCTCTTTCCAGTTCAGTTCAAAACAGACTTCTTTGGCAGCATTAAATTAGGTTGGTTCTGACATTCAGAAAAGGTTTGCTTTGAAAGAACCCATTTCTTCATGTTTGAATCTCATTGCAAACATACAGCTAAGATTAATTAATCTCTGTATTGCCTATGGGTTTCCTCAGGTCTATGAACATTTACATGGGCTCACTTATGAACTATAGTAAGCCAGTGCCTGCAAGAAAGACACAAAGGTGAGGCCCCTCTGATGCATTGTTTGTGTGGGACTGCCATAAAAGGAAACAAACCCTCTCCTCTCGCAGTTTCTCCACTCTCTACCTGGCTATACAAATGGAGATTATTTCAATGTGATTAATAAAATGGGATGAAATTATATTTTTGTTTTTAAATGGATAGAAGAGTTCAGCTAAACACAGACCCCATGAGAAATGACCGCCCTACACCTTTAAGCAGGGGCAGGGGGATATTTGGCGTGCTGGCTGAATAAAGGGAACTGTGTTTTATGGCTGGGGGGGGAGGGTGGTTGGGGAGATGAAAACTGCTGCAAAAGGGTCAGCGTGGTCGCTGACTCATCCCCTTGAAATGAGAGTTTAAAAGGGGCAGCCCTGTTCCTTAACCCTTCCTTTTGCACAGAGCAGCTTGAGGCAGCACCCACCCTCCCACTCCCTTTAGGTGGTAAAATATCAGGTTTGGTCCAGACCTGCTGTGGGCATTACGTTAGATGCCCCTTTGTTAAGGGTGGGGGCTGGGAAGTAATTTTTCCCTTGCCACCATACTGGCTTAGGTGGAGTTGGGGTTTTTACATCTTCCCCATAGCTAGGGTTGTGAACCCTCCCATTTTTGCTGGGAGTCTCCTGGAATCTGGCTCTATCTCCCGGCGGCTACTGAAGCCAAACCAGGAGATTTTAGGATGCGAAAAGTCCGGCGGTGCAGTGACGCTAAGGCAGGCTCCCTGCCTGCCCTGGCCCCGCGCTGCTCCTGGAAGCGGCTAGCACATCCCAGTATCCCCTGGGTGGGAGGCAGGGGGCTCTGCGCACTGCCCCCGCCCCGAGTTCTGACTCCGCAGCTCCCATTGGCTGGGAACTGCAGCCAATGGGAGATGCGGGGGTGGTGTCTGTGGGCGTGGGCAATGTGCAGAGTCCCCTGGCCCCCTGACAGGGGCAGCAAGGATGTGGCGGCCACTTCCTGGAGCAGCACAGGGCCAGGGCAGGCAGGGAGCTGGCCTTAGCTCTGCTGCACCACCAATTGGGAGCCATCAAAGATAAGTGACGCCCAGCCAGAGCCCGCATCCCTCACCCCCTCCTGCACCCCAACCCCTGGCCCCAGCCCTGAGCCATCTCCCAGAGCCTGCACCCCGCACCCCCTTCTGCACCCTAACCTCCTGCCCAGGGCTCAGCCCAGAGTCCCTGCCCACACTCCAAACCCCTCGGCCCCAGCCCAGAGCCCACACCCCCTCCAGTACCCCAGCGCCCTACCCCAGCCCAGTGAAAGCATGTGAGGGTGGGGGAGAGTGAACAAAGGAGGAAGGGGGGATGGAGTGACTGGGGTGGAGCCTCGGGGAAGGGGCGGAGAAGGGTGTTTGGGTTTGTGTGATTAGACAGTTGGCAACCCTACCCATAGCGGGTTTCAGGAAGGGCTCTGTTCATGCATGGCATGAAGGGCAGTAGGCTATATGTCGTAATTCATTAGTCAAGTGTTGGGTGGATGTCCAGTGCAGGTACTCCATAGGAAAGGTATACAGTGACCGGATAAATGGCTTGGAAAAGTTCTTAAACAGAGGTGTTCAGTAAAGGAGCGAAAGGGGGGTGGTTGGGGACTCCTCTGATTGGTACAGCAGGGAGCCAACCCTCATTATTATAGCCTACCTTAAACCTCCTACGAGGGGGGGATGGATGGTGAGATCCCAGCAATGGATTTGCTGGAGGGACCTGGATGAAAAAAGAGGGGGAGCTGGTAAAAGCTCTCCAGGTAATTATGGAATAAACAGGGGGATACCTGCACTGTACACGTTTATCTGCCGGGTAGTCTCAGACATCAAATGATAAAGTTGCGGCCTAATTTAACCCATGTCAAATGTCTCCTGGCCTTCTTTCGGTATAGCCAGACAATGAAGGCTTTGCTCAGCCAATCAGGGCCACAGGAAAAGTAACATGTGCTTTTGCCTCTTATGATCTTTCCCAAAGAACACACATTGAACTTGAAAGAAACCATTCTTGATGGAAATCCAGACAGAGCAAAAGTGTTTGCATCCGAATTCAGTGAAAAATTACTGGACGCAAAAAACCTGGAGCAAAACATTGTTGGTTCATGCAGGGCTAAATTAAAGTACCGGTATGTCTAAAAGGTGCATGTGAAATTTATCACACAGCTCTAGTTAATAATAATACTTTACACTCGTATAGCACATTTTATTCAGGCATCCTCAAATACTTTACAGACATGAGTTAATTGATCCAAACAATATGCTTATGAAGTAGGTAAGTATCATAGTCCAATTTACAATAGGCTACATTTGAGAGATTATTGCCATCATTTTTATTATTGATTATGTACAGGTCAGTGGTACTGTGTGGGCACACACTATGTGAGCAAACCATTCTAATTTTTCCTTAAAGTGATACTTTGAGAGGGGAAAAGAAACAATATTTAAAAAAAGAAGATGAACACTGGTAATGTCACCAGAGTGTTAAAAATACACAGCAGCACTCAGTGCAGTTAGAAACTGGATCTACTTTACCCTTTCACCTGAGCATCCCAAAGGAATTAGGAATAGATTTGACAAGCTATTTAGGTGCCTAAAGAGGCAGATAGCTTCCTAGTGGGATTTATAAAAGTGCCTAGGTGCCCAACTCCCATTGAAATTAATGGGAGTTAGGCACTTAGGCATCCCACTAGGCACCAATCTGCATCTTTAAACACCAAAACACCTTTAAAAATCTAGCCCTTAACCCTGCTTCAGTTGCAAGTGCAGTGGAACCAGCCTGCACCCACTTCGACTCCCCAGGGCTGGGGTAGAGTAATGGAGTAGAGGGATCATGGGCTCACTTCTTCAAATGGTGTTGCTCCCCAGTGGCAGTTCTGTTTTCTCTATTGGCACCACCTGATGCTCTCTTGGGCACACCAGCTCCAGTACTGCATCTACTACCATCATCACTTGAGCAATAGTGCTGGATATGCCCCTCACCATTGCTATTTACTCCTTGCCCGGGCTCTTGACCACTTATTGGAGAGTGGCCAAGAGCAACTCCCTAAGGTGAACCTCTGTTGTGCTTTCATCTTCCTCTTCTTGGCAATGAGTCTCCATTGACTCTGCCATCACCCTCTCTCACTCCTCAATGCCTCAGTCAATGCCTTCATCCCTTCCAGCAGCTGGTTCCGCTCTTCTCCACAGCTAGCTGCTGCTCCCTGATGTGGTTATTATTTATATTCAATCGTGCCAGAGAGTCAAATCAGTAGCGGGGCTCCATTGTTCAGGTACAAGCACATACTAATAAAAAGTCCATGCTGTAAGGATAAGTCCTTTTCCTGTAGCCATATTGTAAAGCCTAAGGCCTTCGCCTGCAGCCATATTAGGAGAGCAGCTGCCATTAGCCAAGAAGCAGAAAGTCACATCCTCACATTCCATCTAAATTACATTAAAACAATGTGATATCGGGCTGTTAAGAAGGTGATCCTCCTAATAGCACCCACCATCAACAGATAAAGAAACAGATCTTAAGATGGTTAAAGAAAACTTAGTTTGATAGCATCCTATCTGGCAAGAAATCACTTGTCAACAGTTGTGGTTGTGAAATCCTCATTTCTTTATTGTTTTGTCTTTATGGTCCCCACTTCTCTATTGTTCATCTATATGGTCTCTGTCTGGTTCTTTGGTTGTTTCAGTCTGTAATTTTGCTAGGTGTAAATCAATTAAGGTGGTGGGGTATGATTGGTTAAAGAATTGTTTTAGTAAAATGATTGGTTAAGGTATAGCTAAGCAGGACTCAAGTTTCACTATATAAACGGGGGTCCCAGAAGGAGACCAGCAGAAGGAACAGAAGAATAATAAGAAGGAAAGACCTGGAAGAAGAAGAAGAACTCAACTCTAAGACACAGCCTAAGATCAAAGCTGTTAAGAATCCTCTGCATGACCGTGATGTGCAGCAACCAGAATCCAGATGAGAGGACCTTGCCTGGCCAACAGGGAAAGTCTGCCTGCCTGATCAGGATTGGTGAGCATAGCATTGTATGCTTAGCATGCATATTCTGCTTGGTACCTGTTAGTAGAGGATAAGGATATTACTGTGTAAGGCTTTTTCACTGGTAAAAGGTCCTGCAAACCAGCTGAAGGTTATGCCCTGAGCCCTAGGAATGGGCTAAGGGTGGGTGCCTAAATAAGAGGGTTACACCTTAAGCCCTAGGAACTGGGTAAAGGTGGGTGCCCTAGAGTGTGGGAGTAACAGAGAATTTTGTGTGGTTATTACATGCCTTGAATAGCAGTTGTGCCACAGGAGCCGCCACCTGTCTGTATCATCCTGCACACTCTCACCACCTTGCTGTTGGTGACAGGTTCCTTGTACTTACCTATTGCATTTCCAAAAAGCTCAACCACTCAACAACAGATCACTTCGCTCTTGCTATGGATGCAGATGACACCTTCGCTGTCAGTTACAATTTTAACAGTGCAGCAGGGCCCAGAAAGGCATGCCTGGCATTTGGTACCTCATTGTACATCTGACACCTCCCCTTCCCAGCTTTTTCTTTCACCTTCTCCTCTCCCACAGTCTCTTCTGCTCAGGTGTCCCTCTCCTTCTTGCACCTCATCTCAGTGCATTGGAACAAATTTGCTGAAAGCCATTGAGCAAAACTGTAAATCTTGCATATGATGGAAACCACTTCAAGCCAGGGGACGCTGCCGCACCCCTGCACCCCTGCCTCAAGTTTCCTCCCCTCCTGCCTCCCTTAAAGACATGACGCTCACTTAAGCCTGAAGGAACCTTAACTCCTAAAACTTACAATTTACAAAGCTAACTAAAGCACTGTGACTAAAAAGAAACAAAACTATATTAAAACAAGGGAAACAAAACTGTTATGAGTCTCTATGCGTGTATGTGTGACAGAGGGGAGTTACACTGATTTATACCAGCTGAGGATCTGGTCTAATTCAAATGTAACTATCTATTTTTAAAAGCCCTCTTACAATCTGTCTTCAAAAATCACTGCCTGTCTCTCAACTAAAAGCCTAGAATAAGCCAGTCAAAGATGTCCCACATCTTATATTTTGGCTAGTTCCAGCCCTGGCATCATCTGAAAACTGCCCAAACATAATGAGCTCATAGGGGATACAAAGAGCAGAACAGTAATAACCTGTTTTGCTTGCAAGGTTTTGGATTTGAATGAACCCAAAACTTTAAGTGAAACTGAAGGGGTATGAAACCACACAAATCCAAACCAACCAAAATATTTGTCAGAAGCGAGACTAACCAAAACCAACAAGATTGGCTGCTCTATTTCTCAGAATCCTCTATCGTTTGTACCAGCCACAGAAATGTAGTGTCAACAGCAAGTTACATCAATTCTACTTTCATCCGACAAACCATTATTTTAATTGTTTTGGTTTTATATTTAATTTCTTCCCCATAGACATACACACACATTTCATTTGTAACTATGAAATGGGTTGGAACTGCAAACTTTAGCTCTGGAGTTTTAAATCTTGGGTTTAGTTTGTCCTATTGTAAGATGGGAACCAGATGTGAAACTTGGATCCCAGTCTGGGATGGATGCTGCATTCCCAAAGTTTATGTAAGCTAGGATTTGGAATTTGAGTTTTATTTCCTTACTTTTTTTTTTATAAGCCTTCTTTTGAGGAACTACCTCAAAATCTTTGGAAATTCAAGGAGATTCTGTATTGTCACTTTTCTCGTCTATTATGTGAACGTTTTCAGAGTACTTCAACAGGTTAGCCAGGCACAATTTTCCCTAGCAGAAGCCATGCTGGCTTGACCCCCATCAGGTTATATGCATCCAAAGTTTGTACTGTATCGATCTTAAATTGCTATTAAAAACTGTGTCCCAGGTTCTCTAGAACTGTGGTGGTGCTCAGAGCTCTGCAATTCCAGGATCTTCTTCAACTTCTTTTAAAGACAAGCAGCAGAACAGGACTTTCCAGCCTTCTTGAGCAGCAGCTGTTTTTAAGGAAGTAATGCACACCCTTGTCAATATTTTGGCTTTTTCACACCTTACTTCCCTCCGAGCTCCCAGAGGAACACCATCCGGCTGTGGTGCTTTACTGCACTTGAGTGTCTCAAGTTACTCTCTAACTTCCTCCATCGAGACTCCAGTCTGTGTAAAGTAGGGGTTCTCAAACTGGGGGTCGGGACCCCTCAGGGGGGCCATGGGGGTCGCGAGCTGTCAGCCTCCACCCCAAACCCCGCTTTGCATCCAGCATTTATAATGGTGTTAAATATATAAACAAGTGGTTTTAATTTGTAAGGGGGGGTCGTACTCAGAGGCTTGCTATGTGAAAGGAGTCACCAGTACAAAAGTTTGAGAGCCACTGGTGTAAAGGCCACACTCTGATTTCCTTTGCAAAGTGCCTTCAGCATAAGAATTTCGACACCATTCTCAGTAGTAAAGATGATGCAAAAAATTCATTTAACTCCTCAGTTAGCTCACCAGCCTCTTCAGTTAACCCACTTCATGTGGATTTGTGATGCTCTCTCAGGGTGTTGGGGGCATAACCCACTGATGGCATGACATTCAATGATACATGGAGCCAGATCCTCAGCTATAATTCTGAAACTGCTCAACTAAAGAATATTTCTGCATACTGCTGCAGCAACTTGTATTGAGTTTTACTTGGATGATTTATTAAATTAATAATATTACCCTTATACTACATCTGGCACAGGTGAAAGAAAGATTGGCTAGATCCTCAGCTGATGTAAATTGGCATCGCTCCAGAGAAATCAACCAGCTGAGGATCTGGCTCTATACATGGTTGACTTCGATGGAGCTACATCAATTATATAACAGAACAGAATGGAGATTGATTATTCAGTTATACAAAATGAGAGAGTAGACTGTCTGCAGCGTTTCCTAGCCTGTGGCATGACGCTCCTTGAAGTGAAAAGTATGCCAGGCTTTGGAATTTTGACTCAGGTATGCCATAAAATGCTGCAATAGATCAGGATCAGCTCTGCTGTGCTTAGTGGCAATGTGTTATATTCTATTTTTTGTATATCCTCCTATTTCCATTCCCTTCCCAGGCCTTTTCTACTTTAACAAAGATAAACATATCTAAACAACAAATATAAAATTTATGCTCACAAAGGACAGAACTAGGCTGTAAGAAATGGGGCAAATATTCTCTATATTTTCTGGTCATGCACGTGCTGTTTTGACCCAGAGTTTCAGAAGAAGATAACTTTGATATTGCCAATCATAAGGATTGTTCTTGCAAGCAAACACTACCAAGTGTAGTTTTCACTAGCATAAATAATCCCATACATGGGCACAGGTATGGGTTAGACTCTGACTGCATTTGCCAGAGGCACAGATATGGAAACCATGCCCTGAACCAGTTCCATGTGCATACCTGCCAAAACAGAGAAGAATATGGTGTGAGCTGGGGTATCCTTCTAGCATAGAGAAAGCTGGACTGCTTTTATCACAGCCAATCACACTTGCTTTTTTCAGACAAAGGTTAGAATCAAATCTTACATATTGCAATACAACAATATTTAAGCATGTGATTTTAGAATAGACTAAGAGGCTTACCACTGTGCTTCTTAACCTTTATTGGTTGAAGTTAGATATGGACCAAAGCCTCAAAATTCAGAGCCAGGTATCAAAATCGAGATCACGTTCATCCCTGGGTGAAGTTAATGGAATGATGTCACAGATAAATTGAGTCCTAAGTTTCCTGAAGTTTAGGGTTTCAGATTCAGTATTTTGGTTTAATTTAAATCAGAAATGTAGTGTTATTTGGGTTTTATTAACTCCAACTTGTTTGATCTTTTAACATACCTCATAATAAAAACCGCTGCAAAAAACAAAAACAAACAAACAAACAAACAAACAAAAACCCCTTCTACTGCTAGTCCCCTTCCACTTGAATTGCCATTAGGCTACAGGTTGACATGATGCAAACAGAGTCACTGATTTGTTCTCATTTCTATCATGTGGAGATGTTACTAGTTTATCGTTCAATATTTTGCCAAACATTTGTGATATGTTATGATACCACTTAATACAGCATAAGCAAAATATATTTCAGTGCATAGGCACTATATTAAGTATGGACAGGATACGTAGAGCCATGCTTAGTCTGATTGGTAGCATTGCAAATTTTACATAGGTAGAATACTACACACTGACACATAACAACATCTTTTTCAGACCAGTTTGAAAGTATAATATCAAGGCACAGAACAGACAACAATCTGGTGCTATTGAATCTGTTACATTTGAGTAATAGTGGAAGTACAACGGTTTTACAGAACATCTAAACCCATTTCCTCCCCTTCCAAATGGTAACTAAAACCAGCTAAATATCTGTAAATAAAAGTTTGGACATTATTGTAAAAAACTATCCTTGATTTGAGGGCTTTTGTGACAAATTATGGCCTCAAGGAAAATAAAACAAACTAATTATCTGAATCCCTTGAAAAGAGGGATTATAATGGTGTTGGAAATGTTTATGCAGCCTGATTTTAGCCTAGCTATTTCCTCCTTTCCTAAAGGATATGCAAACATACGGTATTAAAGATCCCTTGGAAGAGTATTTTTAGGTGTCTGTATGAAAAAGGTAATGCTTATCTTTTAAGGTAAGGCAAGACTGGTCTCTTCACTGCAATCTCTGAGGCTGAAAGGTATGTTGAGATGGGCCTATTGCAGTCATTAATAAATTGATGCTGGGTTAGCCTGGATTTTTATGCCTGAACATCTTTCTTTGTTCTCTCCCACAGTGTGGAATGTGTGTGCTGTCTTGAGTAGGTTGCTTCCTTCTCAGTGCCTCTGATGCACAAATTACTTTTTGCATTAAGAAGGAGAGGAATCCAAAATTTCTTTCTATCTATCTCCATTGTTAAGGTACTGTAGCAATTCAAATTCTGGCCTTGGGTTTAGTGTCACACTTCCATGGCCCAATCCTTCAGATCACACTGAATTGGGTTTGCTGAATTATTCATTTGAATTCTGTTGCCAGCAGAGTGCTATCCTCATCCCCATACTTCCACCATGATGCCTACAATCCCCTTCCCCTCATCATCAGATCTCTGCCATGATGCTGACAAAACACTACCTAGTGAGTGGACACCTCTGCCTCGTATGCAAAACATTCATTTTATTGTTGCCTTGTCCTCCCATTCTCCCATTCCACAATTTGTCTGTTGCATCCATCTATCATAAACCTAGACTGGAGCACAGACTATGTATTTATACAGTGCCCCCCACAGTGGTGTCCAGCTCCTGAGGTGGGGTTCCCTAAGTGCTACTATAACACAAATAATAAATAATCATTATCATCCTCCTCCTCATCACCTCCCTGGATGTCAAAAAGGCTCTAGAGAGGGTGAGTTCAGAATGTGTGTTTGATGCATAAGATTTTATTTTTAAATGTTGGGGGTTCTTTGCAAGCTAGGTGAAGACTGTGTTAAACATCCCATGACATGTTACTATGGGTAACATTAACAGGGATATCTGCTATCACCTCTTCTCTTCATAGTACTCAATATGTTGCACACTTTTGCCACTATAAGCCACTTCTGACAGTGGACTGCAACATGAAGGAAATTTCCCTTGACAAAGGCACTACGGTAGATGCAAAATAACTGATTAATAAATAACTTTCATTAGGGGGAGGGTGTATTGAAAATAGAAGCATGCATGGAATTAGACACAAACCTTGAACATATACACAAAATCAAGACTGATTGGAACTCAACTTGTGTTCACAAACCAGCAGTGGTTCACTCAAGATTTGCTTGCGTCTCAAAAAGTTATGCAAAGCTTGACATTTTTGTCAAAACTAGAGTGGTGTTACGAGGCCTTAGTGAGAATGAGAATCAGCCTCGTTGAGTCTGATATTCACTCATGCATTTTGAGTCTGAGGAATGAGATCTGTGAAAGGTGAAAATGTGCACGTCACAGAGCGTTTTCCAATTTGGCTATCACATAAGAACATAAGAATGGCCGTACTGGGTCAGACCAAAGGTCCATCCAGCTCAGTATTCTGTCTACTGACAGTGGCCAATGCCAGGTGTCCCAGAGGGAGTGAATTCTCTCCTGCCATCCATCACCACCCTCTGACAAACAGAGGCTAGGGACACCATTCCTTACCCATCCTGGCTAATAGCCATTAATGGACTTAACCTCCATGAATTTATCCAGTTCTCTTTTAAACCCTGTTATAGTCCTAGCCTTCACAACCTCCTCAGCAGGGGCAGCTCCAGGCACCAGCGCAGCAAGCGTGTGCCTGGGGCGGCAAGCCGTGGGGGGTGGCATACCAGTCGCTGTGAGGGCGGCAGTCAGGGGGCCTTCGGCGGCGTGCCTGCGGGAGGTCCGCCGGTCCCGCAGTTTCGGCGGCAATTCAGCAGTGGGTGTGCCGAATCCGCGTGACCGCGGACCGCCCGCAGGCATGCCGCCGAAGGCCCCCTGACTGCCGTGCTTGGGGTGGCAAAAAACATAGAGCTGCCCCTGCTCCTCAGCCAAGGAGTTCCACAAGTTGACTGTGCGCTGTGTGAAGAGCTTCCTTTTATTTGTTTTAAACCTGCTGCCCATTAATTTCATTTGGTGGCCCCTAGTTCTTATATTATGGGAACAAGTAAATAACTTTTCCTTATTCACTTTCTCCACATCACTCATGATTTTATATACCTCTATCATATCCCCCCTTAGTCTCCTCTTTTCCAAGCTGAAAAGTCCTAGCCTCTTTAATCTTTCCTCATATGGGACCCTTTCCAAACCCCTAATCATTTTAGTTGCCCTTCTCTGAACCTTTTCTAATGCCAGTATATCTTTTTTGAGATGAGGAGACCACATCTGTACGCAGTATTCGAGATGCGGGCGTACCATGGATTTATATAAGGGAATATGATATTATCCGTCTTATTCTCTGTCCCCTTTTTAATGATTCTTAACATCCTGTTTGCTTTTTTGACTGCCGCTGCACAGTGCGTGGACATCTTTAGAGAACTATCCACGATGACTCCAAAATCTTTTTCCTGATTAGTTGTAGCTAAATTAGCTCCCATCATATTATATGTATAGTTGGGGTTATTTTTCCCAATGTGCATTACTTTACATTTATCCACATTAAATTTCATTTGCCATTTTGTTACCCAATCACTTAGTTTTGTGAGATCTTTTTGAAGTTCTTCACAGTCTGCTTTGGTCTTAACTATTTTGAGCAGTTTAGTATCATCTGCAAACTTTGCCACCTCACTTTTTACCCCTTTCTCCAGATCATTTATGAATAAGTTGAATAGGATTGGTCCTAGGACTGACCCTCGGGGAACACCATTAGTTACCCCTCTCCATTCTGAAAATATAACATTTATTCCTACCCTTTGTTCCCTGTCTTTTAACCAGTTCTCAGTCCATGAAAGGATCTTCCCTCTTATCCCATGACAACTTAATTTACATAAGAGCCTTTGGTGAGGGACCTTGTCAAAGGCTTTCTGGAAATCTAAGTATACTATACTACAGATGTGTCCGGAGTGCAACACTAAATCTGAACTCTCTTGAGTTCTGGGGAAATTCTGATACAAATCTGAATTTGGATGTGAGAAGTTAATGGCTCAGACCTATCTCTATAAAGGGCTCTGAAACAGACTGTATATTCTGTTAGTCTTAAAGGTGCCACAGGACCCTCTGTTGCTTTTTACAGATTGTATATTTGGAAGTCTGCAGTTCTTGGGGTCTCCTCAGTTCTGATCCAAATCTAGATTTGAACTTCATGGATCAGGCACATCTCCAATGGCGACAAGCTCTACTCCTGGTTTCAGTATTCTTGTGTGAATTCATGTAAAGTGTGTGTGATCCCAAATTTGAACACTGGGAAAATAGGTTTGTTTAGAGCTTTTAGAAAATCAAGGCACTCAAACTCATGAGAACTGATTGCATACAGAACTAGTTCAAACTGAACTTGGAAAGGTTTTCATAACTCTAGTTGGAAAGCGATTTACCTATATGATCTTTATATGAAGGATCATTGCATTTAGATTGTTGGGCTGGACAGATCTTTTCCAGTAGATTATACAACCTTTAAAATATTGGACTTGAAAACAAATTTTCACCTGGATCACCTTATCATTCTTACCTCCTTTCACATGAAAAGATAATGCCTGGTACTACTTAATGTACCTTTCACAGTCAAAAGACTATGAGGCTGCCCTTGTTTATAAATGCAACACTATTCTAAGGTAATGGTCCCACACAGTACAGCTTACAATGTATTATTGCAGAGTTTTGGACTGCATTACAATTGCATGACAACTTTTTTTTTTAAAGAGTGGAAATTGGATTTATGAACACTTCCAGGACTTCTTATAGCATAAATTCCCTGAGACAGAGATGCTCCTTAACTCCTCTGCGGTGCCTAGTGACGGGGGCCAAAATTTTTGAAAGTGACTAGTGATTTTCAGTTTCTCAATTTTTGGGTGCCCAACTTGAGATATAATAAACGAGCCTGATTTTTTAGAAAATGCTGATCACCCATATTGTTAAAATTAGGCCTCTTAAGGTGTCTTGTTTTTGGAACCCCAAAAGTTAGAGACATAAAAAAATCACTGGTCACTTTTGAAAATCTTGGTTGCTGTTCGTCCCTTTGATGATGCCTGCACATAACTGGAACTAAACCAAATCCTTTGAGCTTTGCTTATCACTGATTATCACCTGCAGAGTTGAGCCCAAACCCAAACCTCAGATCCAAACTCTTAGAGCATTGGGTTGTTTTAAATCTGGTTATAGATCCAAAGTCTGTGGTACATGGCTATTGGTAGTTATTACCGGTTAACAACTCTAAATGCTTAACTCTTTTAAGAAGCGAAGGGTCAACAGCTTGTCAAACAATTGTTTCCAAACAACCACTCATTTTGTATGTTGGCATAAGAGCAATTTATGCATAGATAAATCCGGAATATGTTCAAGTGACCACTGTTCTTTGACAGAGCACCACAGACTGGATGAGAAGAACACGGCAACCCAGCCACCAGTTTCTGTGTGGATGATGCACTGAGAAAGAGAAGCAAGGCGAAAATGAGAGCAGCCACCTCTCCCCATATGACTCAGTAATATATTAAATGATGATTTGTACTAAGCTTATTGCCAACTAATTTTTGATTGAATGCCATCAAGCTCAGGCTAACTGATGTGCCAACACTCATGTTGTAATCTTCCTATGGGAGGAGGGGGGAAAGGGAGCTTCACCAGAAGTCTTTGTAAATGTTGACGCTCATCTTGGACCACAGCTGGATCTCTAAGTAGCTGATTCCAGAATAGATAGATGATCTTAAACTAAAAAAACCCACCACCAAAAAAATAAAACAATCACCTCACAAAACAAACAAAAAAATCACAGCCACCTGAAACACTCATTATATTTAAGATAGGTCCTGAGATTTTGAGACTTGCTTGGTCAAACGTTAGCTAAATACTTACCGTCCCAAATTAAATATTCTCCCATGCAGTCCCTCAGATTTCAATTCAAAGAATAAGGTGTGTGCCTACTGAGGAGTGCTGAGGAGAATAAATGGTTAATGTACACACCTTACCTCCTCTTAGCAGTAACCAGGAATACCTCTCTCATTGCCTAGCTCTACTTCCCTTCTGGCCTACCCCTTTCTGAGAAGAACCAATTGAGATTGCTATTTATTATGTGTTGGGGATGAAGGTAGAGAATGCTGTTCTCTATTTAAAAAAATGAAATCCAAAATTTATGAGAGTTTGAAAAGCAATTTCCTTTTAAGATGCAAATTCCTAATTTTCCACATAAAAGTACAGGAATTAAGTGCTAAATCCTTCTTTGCCAGTGAGACCTCTGAGAGGAGGTATGAAAAAAAAAAAAGAGTAACTGTTTGGTTTCTATTCATGTCTCCTGAAAGCCAATGTAAGTAAAAATGCACTGAAACAGTCCTGATTTTTTAATAAGCTTTCCTGTCGTTCTGACTGACTTTTAAAAAATGAACTCTTGTCCAGCTTTGTATGGGTGGTTCTGATTTTGTTCTGCCTGCACTGTATCACTTTTCTCCTCCTGCCATTAATCTTCCATGACTACTCCCCAGGGTATAGTTTCCCCCTTTTCTGGATGTATAGTTCCTATTAATTTAACAGACATTCTTTGCCTGGGTCGAGGGAAGAATATACCTCTATAACGGCCTTGTTGCAAAGGGAGATTTTTGCTGGTCACTGAGAGGAAGTATTAACTTTGAAGGACCAAAGTAAAGCAGTGAAGACCTATAGCCGAGCAGAAGCAGGAGGGTTTTAAAAAAAAATAATTATAATTTAAAACAAAATGGAGGACAGCTCAGCGGTTGTGTTCTACAGTTATGTGGGATGTCTCAGATCTAATTTATTCTGCGTCTCATTCCCCTCAGAGGCTTAAATGGAGGAATCTTATCATATTCCTTAACAGTGAACTCTTTGATCAATTAAAGAGCGTGTTGATGATCTTCAAACGAAATCCCATAAATCCTTAAAGGAAGGATGGTGGCTGCAATGTGAGGCCTTGAAGTGAGCAGATGACCTTATAAAATATACTACAGTAACTAAATAAAGCAAAATAAATATACTACATTTAAATAGACTACAGAAAAGTAAATATAGTACAGGAATGGCCTCAAGGAGCATATGCTACAGTAATGTTACTGTCATGTTTTGGACCATTACTGTAGATACTGTAATCTTTCAGGTTTTTTTTTTAATAGGCTGGAAGGGATGATTAATGGAGGCTAAAAACATTCCCCCAAAGTTTATTTTCTTTTAATTTAAACACTCTCCCCCTTGTAATCTATGGAAAACCAAGTTTGTCTACAAAAGCATTGCATGGATGTGTTAGGCCAGTGGTTTCTCCAGTGGTTTCATTCTGTGAGCCACTTCACAAGGGAGAGCTACTCTCCTGGATCACTTCCCATGGCCACACCCAAATCTCCCACTGCATGGTTCTCAAGATGTGTCATTCAGTGGACCACCAGCAAGAGCTCCACAGACTCTTGGGCTTGGTTTGAGAACCAAGGTGGTGGCCAGATAAGAATTTCTTGTGTAAAGTTTTGCTTATTATATAATTACCATACCATTTCCCCTATGATTTTTTTCTTTCAGCAACAAATTTGTTTTTATGCATTGCATTCATCTGAGTATCTCTGACAAAGCTCTGCTGTTCATTTGTGAGTGTGTATATATATATATATATATATATATATATATAAAATCATAATTATCCTAAATGGTGCTCTAGCTGCCTCTGACACCAAACTTCGCACACTCGTTTTAAGCTTTGCCTTGTCAAATTTGCTTAAAGTGACCAGGCAAATACATACAAATAATTCAGTTATAGGCAAAATTAACTAATGCTCTTTTTCATGGTGAGATGCTGTAATGATTTTATAGAGCAGTCAGACTATTTAAATACTAATGCTGCCTTCATGCTGTAATCACCATTCCAGTCAGATGTCAGTTTTAGCAGCCTATAGGGAATCCCATCCCTTAATTATTCTTCAATACACAAACCAAGCATTCTTTAATTGGTGTAAATTGAACAGTGTTCCAACGCAAACAAGGAGCGGACAAACTAATCAATGATTCCGTGCATGTCTATTGGAAAGCTATTGCCATTAGATCAAGTAACAAATCCTCAACTCCATTAGCTTTGGTGGAATGATGGGGGAAAATAGTGCTAATGCTGCTCCTTCTTATCAATCAGGATTGGGAAGCATGAAGCAAATCATGATTCATAAACTCCAGGTTTTTTTAAAGTGCTAATGGAAATTTAAAATGCAGACAAAGAAGTTTCAGCTTCAGAATCTTCATTCAGAAGCCTTTGATAGGGATTCACGTGGAAACAATGCGTTTTTAACCTCTGCTGGCTCTAGGCCTATGGTTTGTTTGTTTGTTTTATTAAATTGGAAAGATAATAGAACAATTTTTTTCAACTTGTCAAGTAATTTTTTGGCGAATTTTCTTCCTCTGATAGAGTATGATCCATCTATTCATGTGTATTCCCTACTGCAATGCATTATAACGTGTGGTTCTCCCTTTTCTTTTTTTTAATATGATCTGAAACAAAGGTGCTGGATTTAAGAAACAGATAAAAAAAATCCATCTCATAAATGTGTCATATTCACTTTTCATTCTTGTCTCTTTTTATCAAATCTCTAAAACTGATTATTTATTACTGGAGAGGGAAGAAAAGAAAGCAAAAAGGCCCATTACATACCTCTGGCCCAGATCTGCCAGTCTTATACTTCTAGGTAGTGCAGAAAACTAAGCCGTGCTGGGAAGAAATATAATGGCTATATATGTTCACTTTTTAATCTATTTGTTTTTGATGATATGCTATTTACAGTTTAAGGGCCTTTCATGTTGGTTAAAGTCAAAGTTTTAAACTAGTCTAGTGTAAAAATACAAAGTGACATGAATGGATCGAGAAACGCAGCATCTTCTATAGGCAATCTTTGTTAATACCTTCCTGTTAAAAAAATATATCATGGGCTCACTTGATATGAGAGCTTCTTGAAACAAGAAGGGTTCTAATTTACAAGCATTGTAATTGTTGTTGTCTTCCTTTGGTCTCTGCACCAGATCCCTTAGGGCTGGATCTAGATTCTGCAGTGAAGTCATGTGTGGGGCCGCAGGCACTTTTCCGTAACCTGCACAGCTGGGGGTTGTGAGATTTATTTTTGCCAGTTGGGATTTTCTAGCTTGCTAATTGTCCTGGGTGCTGCGAGGGGATTGACAAAGGATGGAGTGGGAGCAAGGTTTGAGAAAGTGCTTGGGTTTGAGAAAGTTTTACATTTGACATAGGCACTGTGGTTTCATTTTCTGAGGACATCTTCAGAGGGCAATCAATGTATAGGAACAGTGTTCAGTGCTTCCCTCCACTCTCCTTCCAGCCAACTAATTCCCCTCTTCTTCTACATTCTCTTTGTCTCTTCCCTGATTGGCTCCCATGTGGTGGTGAATGCTACTCCCCAGCAACTTACAGGGAGGAGGGAGTGCCCCGGCTGAATTTACTGCATCACTCCACTTTCTCCCCCTCTAAAGGTAATGCCTTTATCACCGAGCTGCTTCAATGGCAGTTACAGAAGCACCAGTGGGACACAGATACCAGTAAGCAGCTGTGACACTTGCCCTGGGGCATTTGGAAGCTTTTGGAGCTGCAGGGTCTTTTCCAGGCTGGCAAAACAGATAGACTACCAACACCCTCTTTCTTCCCACACTGCTGAGATTGAGTCTTCAAAGGTGGGGATGTGAAACTTGGCTTGCTGGCTCCAGCTCATCTTCTCTGTTTTTAAAGATGGAGTCCCGGAACAAGAGGGATCCCTAAAGCATGGGGTCTGACTGCAGCTGCACACTCTGCATTGCTTCGGGCTTAGGTCGTTGGAACCTCCACTCTTTGGGCAGTGATCTTGCTACCCAAAGAAGCATTGCTGCATATTGTAAAAGTGGCTGTTTTACCCTTAAACAGTACCTGGCTTTTGTGTGTCCATATATATTAGAGAATAGAATCAACACCTAAGAATTTAAGGCTCAGATCCTAACTGTGCTCTACTGCTGGGACAGAGAAGCCAACATACAATAGATACAGTCTGTGTCCACTTACTAATTGAGGTCTGCATATACTAAATGAGAAGATGTAAACCAAAAGTGACAGAAGACCCATCTTGTTTAGCAAAACAATGCTGTTTGAAAAATGTTGATAGTAAAATACACAGGCTGAGAAGGACACTGCACAGTACTGTTTGCTTTTCTGCAGCTAAGAAAAGATGAACAAAATGTGAAGTTTTAAGGAATTTTTATGAAGTTTCAATGAACTTCATAGTTTTAATGAAGTTTTAAGGAAAGTAGATTTTGTGATATGCACACATAAATAGTGACAACATGATGGAAGGGGATAAATTCTGAAAAAAAAAATTCATTTCAGGTCAATCAAAATGTTTCATTTTGAACAAATCAAAACATGTTGTTCTAATATCACCATTTAACAACTTTTTAAAAGTTTTTTTTTCCTGTATAAAAACAATTAAGTTAATTTTGGAAAATTCTTTTGAAAAGAAAGATTGAAATGTTCCATTCTGAAATTGTCAAAACATGATGTTTCAACGTTAGTGAAATGCTTCCTTTTGGGGTTTTCTGAAAAACAAATATAATCAAAATCAACACTTATCTGAAACATTTCAATTTTGACAAAAGCGGCAATTTTCACTAGAAAACTGTTTTGATGAAAAATTTCCAACCAGCTCGAGTGGGAACAACCATTTGAAACCACTTCCTTGGGTCATTTTTGTCCATAGGAAAAAGATCTCAACTGTGACAGTTTGGAGAAAAACACACGATTTTACCTGTTTTCTGCTCAACAAAAAATACCATGATTCCAGCAGAATCCTAGTAGAACTATTTTTTATCACTTTACAAACTTAGATACATATGGCCTTTGACATCAATGGCAAAACTCCCATTGGATCATACACATAGAAACAGAACAAATATCCACCAAGCCTGACTCTGTCCCCTGTAGTTATAAAAAATCCATCATATGGGATATACCCATCTGATCCTAAGAAATTCTCACTTATTGCTCCATAGCAGATTGAAAAACACTTAAGGTCCTGTGGCAGGGCAGGGGTAAAACCCCCTTTAAAGCCCTGCCACAATGCTGGCTGCAGCCTGCTCTCTGGCCAGGAGGCCAAGGGAGAGACACAGGTATTCAGCAGTGCAAGCTGAATCAGGGCTGGCTCCGAGGAACATGCTGAGCTGACTGCTGACAGCTGGGCTGAGGCACGGGAGGGCGATAAAAACCCTGAACACACCTCAGAGAGGAGACTAGACTGGGAGGAGACAGGAGGGTAGTATTGCTGTCTCCTTACCAAAGAGGGAAGCCTCAAAGGCAGGAGACCCTGGGGAGGGTCTGTGGGGCACTAGCTGTTGGGAGACTGGGGAACTGCATGAATGCTGTAAATAAAGACACTTGGGTGATCCCGCAAAAGAAGGTGTGGAAGACTCTTTATTATACCTGCCTAAACACAGGTTGCAGGCACAAAAGTGGGAAGGTCCCAAGGAAGGAGCGAGAGCAAGACAGACTATGTGACATCGGCAGTGTCAGTATATTTATTTACATGAAGGGAGGACTATTGAACACGAGTGGCTGCGTGAAATGAAACTAGCAGAAGACGTCCATAAAGCAGCTGGAATATTTAGTACTGCAGTTTTGATGGAAATAAATATAAAAATATTAATAAAATATCTAATTTAAGAGTGCTAAGATATTTTAAAATTTTTTTTTTGTAGCTTTAACACTTTTATAATCACCTCTTCAGATCAGGCAGATTTGAAAGAATTATTTTTTAAGCATAAACAAAATGATCTTATGGAAAAATTATTGAAGTTTTTTTTTTTCAATTTGAGAGTGCAGTGCTCTATTAATATTACTTTCATTTATTTTTCATGTAACAAACAGCTACTACATACAGGAAATAATCATCCTTATGTAAACTTACAACATTTCAGGTGTGTCTTGCATATTCATATCAGGTTTATGATATATACATGGTAGGCCAGATTCTGACAGGTGCTGTGCATTTATAATTCTGGTTCTCAATATCTCTCAGGATTATGCTGTCAATATTACAGATGTATCAGTCTGGGACAGTGTTCTACCCATTATTATGAATCAGCTTCTGTGAGTTGCAGAACAACATCAACTTCCATTATCAGGCCCTTCACATTTATTTCCTTTTCTATTATTTAATGCACGCTTTCTGACCAACTCAAGCTTTCATTAACAACATCGTTCTAGTTCTTATTTTCAGTAAGATCAACAGAGGGTCTCCACACACTCTCTCACACTTGCAAGGTTAGCCTGTATTTTACATATTGATCTTTCATATGAGGCAAAATCTGCTATTGCTCTAACCCACATTAAACAAGATTGCATTGGACACTACATAGAGAACACTGTTCTCATTCCAGGCTCACTTTATTCCATGAACAAGTTTAGTACCCGATCCCCTCCACCATAAAAGCAAAAGGCCCATCAGCTCATTACAGTAGCTAAACAACACAAATGCAATAACTGGTGTAGGAAATGCTTGGTTAGTGAAAATAAGCTTTTTTCCTTCCCTTCTGGGAATATCAAGCTTCTGAGTTCCAGACAGCATCAACCAACCTGCATTATGAATCCAATTACATTTGTGTTTTTCTTTCTCACAAATGTGGGCAGAAAAAAAAAAGGATCATTGCCTATATATAAAGTGAAACTTCATTATTCTACTTACCCCTCTCTTTCCAGAAGAAACCTAGAAAACCCAGGGATCATGATAGCAGGTATATATATTCTGTCCTCAAGAGAATGGGGGCTACAGGAACTTAAGGTTTTCAGGAGCAGGAGAGGCAACAAGCATGCTTTAGATCTCCCCCTCACTCCCTAATGAAATTAAGAAGAACTTCATTGAAGTCAATGTAGTTACAGTACATATCACTGGCCCTATCTTTGCCACTATAGTAAGGAGGCTATGGAATGCCCTCCTTTCTGACCAAAAAGTTACCTCTTTTAAGTGGATTTAAAACCTGTTAATTGGTGAAGGTCGTTGACTTCAGCCATGGTATGTTGACTTTTATTTATGACTTCATATTAATTTTGAATAGTTTATAAAATATGGTATGTTTCAGTCATGTAAGACCCAGTCTTAAAGGCCGTTGTCCCCTAAAGGGGCATAGCAAAGCTCCAGTTAGCTTCACTTAGGCAGGATTGGGCCTTTAATCCGCATTTGTTTTATTATAAAGCCCCCAAGATATAGTGGTAGATAGGCACTCTATGAACAAAACTAGTAGCATTATTAAGTACATTTTCCTTTCCGTTTTTTTAGGACATGTAAGCAGGCATGTAAGACTTTGACAAAGCCCTCTGTTATTGACATCACTGTCTGTCTGTCTGTGTCTGATCCACCCAGATAGACAAATATTTGGCAGCAGACGTGTGTAAAAATATTTGTTTTAAATGGATGATTCTTTACTTCACTGCTAGGTTACATTATTCCATTAAATTCCACCACACATGATCCTTCCTGAACAAACATTTGCCATCAATATTTGCTAAAAAAATCAAGTAAACAAACTATTACAAAACATAATTTCATTCCTTCACCCAACTAAATCCAGTAAGACTTTAACACAAGTACAAACCTAAGAAAAAAGGGTAAGTATTTCTTAAAACATGAAGGCCTGTAGCACATTTGCATTTTAAAATTAATTGCTGACCTAATTATTTGTCAGTAGAAGCATAAATTAATCAAATACAACTTACAATAAAGCTTTTAAACACCCACAGGATTTTCCCCCCAAGAGTAAATTGTCATAACGGTCCAGTTTGACAATCCATTCTTGCTGTCATCTCATGACCGAGGGAAGAATAGCTGGGAAATGGTACCATATGGAGACACAAGAGAGAATGAGATACTTAGATCTCTTGTACAAAGGCACGATAACTAACAGTCACCAGAGGAAGTCAGGAAAGGCGTAGCTTTGAAAAACAACAACCCTAAACCCTCTACATCCACTTAGATATAATTTATACTGCTTCCAGTTTTGTCTAAATTTCTCTGATATTAAATATGAATATTTATTAGGAAGCAAACTAAGTGTGTAATTTTTCATTTCTTATATTTCCATGGATTATGTTTTGTGCTCAGTATCACTGTTATGGAAAAGCCTGTATTTATAGAGAGAACTGGGACTTTATTTTTTCTCTTAGGGGAGCTCAGTGTTGTACTCACAAATAACATGTCACAGTCAATACCTTCATGACCTCAGGCTAAGAACATACAGTTTAATTTCAAACATTCAGGCTTTACCTGGAAAGAAAACTGGTTGAACCTTCCAGGTAACATGACCAATGCGGTACTTTCAAAGGGTACACCTAGATGACTGGGATAGAAATACCTCATCAGTAGATGCGTGAACTACTTTGCTGCTTCTCTCATTACAGTACTGCCTCTATCCTGTCATCATCTGGCAATGGCAACCCACAGTAAAGGCTGTTTTTCTGATCATTTTGCACTCATTAAATACAGCTGTCACAATAGCGGATGCGAGAATGCATACAAAACTTTTATGCCACGTCAAAATAAAGCAGCAACATTTTAAAAAGATCTGAAACCTTTGAAGCTTTTTCTTGAGAAATATTGAAATATTGCTTTTTGTTGTTGTTGTTTTTGACAATTGAAATTGTTCCACAGCGACACACATTAAATCTCATCGCAGAACAAAATATCATCTATCAAAATTATAAAAAAGTAAAAAACAAAACAAAACCAAAACAAAAAAACCCAGCCAACTTCTCTGAAGCGTAAAGTGTTTGGGCTGAAGTTCTGGTTCATCACCTGATTTCTGGGGCTGAACAAACAGCAAGTTTCAAACTCTCAAGAGAGCTGACATTTACTTCTGGACCATAGGGTGAAATCTGTTCCATAAAATTTCCATTTGAACTGAAATCCCTGCTCCCAAGTTCCACATTTTGAGTAATAGCTCCCTTTCAAGCTAAGCAGCAGTAAATTCTGCAGTTGTTAAACACTATTGTCTCCAGAAAAAAAAAATAGGAGGAATGACTCAAAATCCATTGTGTAATCTGTGGAGACAGAGATACCTATATGTTCTGCATTAATTAGTCTTCTTATTAGTAAGAAAGGAGTGTGGTTGTCCTGTCTGAAGGACTCCTCATTTTTTTTTTCTGATAGAGACTAACACGGATACCACTGAAACCAATATCCAAAATAACTCAATGAAGACTTTGGTCACCCTGAGTTCAATGATAATAGCTATTTGCACTTCTATAGCACCTTCCCGTGTGACAATATCAAAGCACTTTACAAATATGAATATATTTAGTTTTGCAACAGCTCACTGAGGTAGTTATTATCCCTGGATGGGGAAACTAAGGCACAGAGAGATCAAGACTTGTCCAAGATTACATAGCTGGTCTGTGGAAGAGCTAATGGCAGAAACAGACTCCAGATCTCTAGATTCTCAGTCTCATGCTTTAACCACAAGACTTGTCTAGAGGTTGGACTACACCAGGGATGAAAGCCTACTACTACCATCAGCTTAAACTCCTTCAACTCAAGTGACATATGCCTGTGTTTCCCTGCTGAAGGGCTTAGGTTCTATTCCTCCTGATGTTCTGTAGTCAGGATTATTTACGAGGGGTTTGATTTTCAGTGCTAGAACTCAGCTTCTACTTATTTACACATAATTTTGTGAGCTCTCACCACACCCACAGAAAGTACTGGTGCTGCAGGCGGAATTGTGAGCACACAAGTGGAAGCTGATAGTTGAAAACCACGTCTTTACATCCATAGGTGAACTAACATTGCAATTTGTTTGTAAAGGCATGGAAATCCCAAATTGTTTCATTGAGCTGAAAAGCTCAAACAGTGGAGGACCTTAGGGGCAGCATGACTAGTAGCTAACCAACCAGACCCCCGATCTCTAATGCAATCCAGTTGCTGTGATCTTGGGAAGCTATAACTCTTAGATCAAAGATGGCCAGAATAGCTCTTCCCTGCTCACTTTGGGTTCCAAGTCTTTCCCTTCTTGCTGTCCGACACTGTTGGCTCCTGATAAATCTGTGCCCCTTCACCCTCACTGCCAGCCTCCCAGCTGGCTACTTAATCAGCTGCTCTCCCTTCATTGATTGACTCTCTCTTCCCTGCTCCCTCCACAGGCTGATCCCCTCCCTACAAATTGATCCACTCTGGCTAGCTCAGATATTATCCCTTACATCAGTCTCAGACCCCTCCTCTGGCGTGGAAGAGAGAAAATTGTGCCCTCCTTCATTTCCTGGCTCGAGGAGAGGGGAAAAAAATCAAAGTGTGTTGGGTTGAGTGGGCAGCAGTGTGTGTGGGGGGGAGTGAAAGCATGGCAGAATGTCTCTTTGTGGGGTGTATGGAAGGAGGTGTGTGCACATCTTAGGGAGGGGTGATAGTGATAGAGTGGGTGTGTGGAAGGGACATCAGAGGTGCAGAATACACAATGAGTGAGAATGGAAGGTGGAGTGGAGAGAGGCAGAGGAGTTTGGGTAGCACTGAAGGGGAGGAGAAGGGAGCCAGTGGAAGGAGTGAGGGGCTGAAAGGAAAGGAGTAAGAGACAGAGGAGGAAGTGAGCACAGGGGGGAGGGAGGGAAGGAGAAACTAAAAGAACAGGAGAAAGGAGGGAGAGAACACAGCACAAGAAGAGAAAGGCTGGGGCAGAACAAAAGGGAGGGGACAGTTTTAACAGTACAGACAAGTTAAACTGAAGGAAAAAGACTGAGGAAAGGATACACCAGCAGGAAGAGAAAAGAGAATAAATGCAAGAGAGACCCAGTACTGGAAAGGTAATTGTTTCTATTACTCCACAGAAAGCCGAGGGCCAAAACATACATCAACAAACTTTGATTCTATTCATACACATTCAGATCTTTTGATCAGCCCACAAAACCTGATTCCTGTCCATGTGCCAGAACCTAGGCTGCTCGCTCAGCACAGCACCAGCACCCCAACATCGCACACCTGCCTGCCTGCTCCAGCACTGGCAGAGATGTGCCTGATTGCTTGCTCACCACAGCCACGCTTCTCGTCCCCAGGTCAAATCCTCTTAAGCTCCAGGGCAGACCCTGTCATTTGGCCTCATTTGCAGACTGGCCAGTAACCCTTAAATCTGCCCCTCAGTGCACAGTTACAGCTTTAGGCTCAAACCTGCAGATCCTATTCAGCTTTGACCCATTCCAAACTTCCCTTGGTTTCAAAGAGACCTGAATAAGGACTGTAAGACTGGGGCCATAGTTAGGTTGTTCAGTGTGAAAATGACTTCGTTTTCAGAGGGTTTCATTGTTACTTGCTTTAAGGTTTTACTGTTTTGTTTCTCTCATTGAAATACACAGAAGGGAACTGTACATCAAACACATAAAAGGTTTCAACTTTTTAATTCCCACCATGTATTTTGGTAAGAGGAATTAAATGTCAAAACACAAAAGCAATAATACATTTAATGGTAAAAAAACATATAATTAACTTACGTTTTTATTTTTCAGATTGAGGGAATTGAAATAAAAGGGCAATAAGGTCTTCCTTTGGCATTCCATGAAATGGAAAGGCACATTTGTATCCTTTTGTACCTTTTACAAAATGAATACACCAGTAATCCGACCCATTCATTTCGGAAAAGGAGATCATGCTTTAGGTCTATAGTGTATTTTGCAAGGATGTTCAGAAGGCATACTAGTGAAATGTGCCATATGAAATCAACTGTGGGTTAAAGCAGTTATTCCTCATGATGATAGATGGTTGATTTGGTATAATCCTTGAGGAGAACCAAAACCCTCTTGTATGGGAGATCCATAGCATCATGTTTCACTCGTATCAATATAAGCAAAGTGGGCAAATTATGCACCTGGTATCTTACAAGAGACCCATAGGAAAAATACCCAACAACATGTGCATATACATTATTCACTTATTTCATTACATTACTTAGATAATAAGCTCTTTAGGACAGGAACTGCCTTTTTGTGATGTGTTTGTACAGTGCCAAGCACAATAGGGCCCTGACTGTTGGTGCCTTTAGGTGCTACTACAATACAAATTATTATTATTACTACTACTACTAATATGCAGATGCAAAACTATATAACTGAGCTCCTAGATTGGTGCAGTGTTTTATTTCTGAACCCAGCATTACCACGCTAGATACTATGTTGAGTGGCTCACTAGAAGTACATATATAGATATAAATAAACTCAGTGATAGCACTCTCCTGGGATAGTGCCTTTCCATCAGGTTAGAAACTAATAGTGAAATTCAGTCCTCAGATATGCACACAGTCCCCACTGGAATCAATGGGAACTCTATGTGTGCATCTTAGGACAGACATTGGCCCTGTAGATGGGAAATCTCCTTGTTGAGAACTATGGACGTATGTGTTTTAATTTTTTACTAAATTTAAAACAGTTTTGAAAACTACACCTAAAATAAACTTTTGCATCAAGTGACATTAATATAATTGTACTAATTGCAATACAACTGCTGAAACAGAAGGGAGTCCTGAAAGCAACAAATATTGCTAAAATGGTGTGGCGAGACAGACCACCAACACCCGATATTAGACCGTTATGCCAGCTATCTTTCAGAGGCTGTCAAATGTAAGAGCATATCCTTCAGAAAACACACAATTTGTATGGTAACCATCCTTTGATCCATATCCATATGCTTGTCAAATCAAAACCATCACAAAGTTCCAGAGGCCTGATTCTCATTTACATGAAGACACCTTTACATCACTCTGGCAATATAAAAGGGCCTGAAAGGGTATCATTGTAAATGCAAAAGTTGTGTAAAGATGCCTTAGTGTAAAAAAGAATCAGGCCCTGGAGCTACAAAACTAAAGTACTGTATTAAAATTCCAGAAAATTAAGATCAAAGCTTAACTCCATATCAACCAACAGTATTACTCCTATATATGGAAAGGATCTATGAGCAGAAAAATCAGTGCTTAGATACTAAAGTATTTGGTGTTCTGTAAAAAGCACAGCTAGCTAGCTGGCAATACATTGAAGGTCACTGACTTCAATGGAGCTACACCAGCTGAGGATCTGGCCCATGGTAAAAATGAAATATTTATTATGGAAAAGAGTAGAATAGACTTTCTGTTTTAGTGTAGCCTCTGAAATTCTTGGCTTTTTAAATTTAAATTAGGCTCTTTTACTTCTGTATAAATAACTTCTGTATTTCCTCATTTCCTTGTTTCTTTTGTATAATGATAATATAAAGATAAATTTAAAATCTCAGAAAAGGAAAAAAAGAAAAGGTAATCTTTCAGGGAAGTATATGAAAATTAACTCATTAATGTTGGCTACTGAAGTCATTACAATGGTAAAATATGTATAGTATTTACAGATTTTTAAAGAACTCTTAACTGCATATATTGATATACTCTTTGTGCCTAAGAAACTATAAAAGCTATTGTTGTACCTCAGTTGCCTATTATATAAATACATTGAGCTTCCACCTAAAATGGATATTTACCAATGTAGACTTCAGAACAGTCTAAAAATCCATATAATGTGAAGTCATAACATTTATTCATTTGATTAAAAGAGTGGACGTTTGATTTTTTTTTAAAAGTAAAAGAGTCTAGTTCACATTGTGACCAGTCAAAATGTATTTTACGATAAACTATAATTTTGACTTGTAGGGGAAAAAAAAGCAACCAACTGGTAAATACTATTTGCAGTCTTGTATTTCTAAAATGGAGAAATGGATAAAAACATTTATTATTAATTTACAAAAATACATTTCTCCCTGGCTGAGCCCTATCACATCATGTTTCTGGACAGACTGACTAAGTTATAAACTCGCAGAAAACAGACTCTGTGGTGAACATTCTTGTAGACCCTTTACCATAGTGGCATAAATTCTCCTGTAGAATAATGTACAGTAATTATATAGATTTCCCTCTTTCCAATTTAGAGCTATGCTTCCCTCACAGTAGTTGAATGGAGAAGCTGCAGACAACTAGTTGACCTAAAAATTCAATTAGCATCACATCTTGGCACAAATAAAGAATTTGGATCAATGCCTAGTTAGATCAGGTCTATTTCTCGTACACTGAGTAAAAAGAGCAATTTTTTACAGCCTAGTTTGATAAGTAAGAGGTGTCTCTCTCACCTGCTCACACTCCAAATTGTCAGTCTCATTCTTTGTTCCTTTGCATGCAGCTGTTGTCAGTTTCCGAGTCACAGAACCACTTGCAGGAACGGCTCTAGAGAATTTGGGAAGAAAGGAAAGAAAAAAGAAGCTTCAATTTTTTTTTTAACAGAAGAAGGAGAACATACAGAAAAGAGAGGGGTTCTCAAATATGTAGCCTGCAGCCTTGTCAGGTAACATTTCTTTAGATGGTTTTCTCTCCCCTTCCTCACCCCAAGATCTCTCTTCATCATTTTTTTAAACAACTCTTCTGGGACAGGGACATGAAAGTGAACTGTGGGTCAAAGGCAAGAATTAGGGGTTGCCAGAGCTACTGTCTGATGGTTTTACTTTATCTTTGTGTCCAAGCTTTTTCCAGTCAGCAGGTACTGGAGGTTATCCATTCCAGTCACATCATTTTCTGCTTGATGACAAGCATCACACCTTCATCCATCACATTTACATTTCAAACTGCCACACTGCTGCTATTGATTAATTATTTAGCAGCCTTTGGCCACGTGAGCATTACTGAGCTCACGTTTTACGTAGAAGGTCCATTTAAAAAAATCTAAATCTTTTTATTTGTGTGCATCTGTAGTTTTCTAAAATAAAATACATCCATATTTAAGCCCCTGTGTGTGTTAATGTATATTTATGCACACACCTATTTAAATATATATTTGTATCCACATACACATGTATAAATACATACACACATGGAGTATAATCTTGCTAATCAGATCTTCAGCAAACCACAATAAGAACAGATTTTTATGTTTGCAGTTTACTGAAAGATGGGTCAGTGAGATCTTGCGGAGATGGTGGGCCAGGATCACAGCAGGCAACATCACACTCTTTGTGGGCCAATAGGAGAGGATTACATCATCTGCTGCCCCATCACTGGGACTCAGCAATGAATCATGTTAAAGACTTTTGCCATTGGTTGGTGCTGCTTGTGCTCCCCCCTCACCACTGGCAGAGGGTGGAAGCATGACTTTGTGGAACTGGATTGGGAATCAGCAGATCTGGTTTCAGTTCTGGGCTCCGACACTGATTTCCTGGGGCAACTTACGTCATGTCTCTGTTCCTCATTTGTGAAATGGAAATGCAGGGATGATGATGATGATGGGCGTTACTGAGTATGATCATCTTCCATGGGAGTTATGGGTCCTCAGGTGGCTAATAAGGCCAATCCGTGAACCACAAGCTCTATTACAATGAGGGCAGATGTTTTCAGGCTCAGCAGGAGGCTGTTGACCATGACTAGAAGGAGAGACCAGTCTCTCCTTCTTCCTGCTCCTCTTGTCCTCTTTGGCTTGTCAGCGAGCAAGTTCCAAATGCAGGGGACCATCACGTAGGACTTCACTCCATTTTATGCGATCCTGGGCAAGTGTCTCCCAGGTATCAATGTCAATATTACATTTTTTTCGGTTGTCCTTCAGCAAGTCCTTATAATACTTCCATTGTCCACCTATGTTATGGTACCCTTCTTTCAGCTGAGAGAACAGGACCTGTTTTGGGAGGCGATGGTCTGGCATCCGGACAACGTGACCAGTCCAGCGGAATTGCTGACGGATGATCATTGCCTCGATACTGGTGGTCTTTGCCTCTTCCAGAACACTAATATTGGTGCGCCTGTCTTCCCGTTTGATCTTCAGAATCTTACAAAGGCAGCGTTGATGGTGCCTCTCAAGGACTTTCAAGTGGTGTTTATAGTTGTCCAAGTTTCGGACCCATACATATTGAGTGTTGAGACTCAACAGTGTTGAGAGAATAATGGCTTGATAAACAAGAAGCTTGGTGTCTGTTCGAATGTCGTGATCTTCAAAGACCCTGTGCCATAAACAAGAAAAAGCTACACTGGCACAGCTCAGGTGATGTTGAATTTCTGCATTAATATCTGCCTTGGATGAAAGATGACTTCCAAGGTAGAGGAAATGATTGACATTCTCCAGTGCCATTCCATTGATTTTGATAGATGGGGCATGTAATGCTTCATTTGGAGAGGGGATAGAGCACTTTAGTCTTCTTGATATTAAGAGTGAGACCAAGACATGCGTAAGCATCGGCAAATACATTCAAGATAGTTTGAAGATCTTTCTCAGAGTGGGCAAAGATTGCATTGTCATCAGTATACTGAAGTTCCACAATGTTGTGGAAATCTGACTCTTGGCTTTCAGCCTGCTAAGCCTGAAAAGCTTTCCATCCATTCTGTAAGTGATTTCAATGCCAGCTGTAAACTTCCCAGCAATTAGGTAAAGAATGACAGCAATAAAAACCACAAACATGGTTGAAGCGATGATACAGCCCAGTTTGACTCCTGTTTGTACTTTGAAAGGTTCACTCTGGGAGCCAGTGCTGCTCAGAACAGTCGCTTTCATGTTATCATGAAGCAATTTTAGGACATTGATGTACTTATCAGGACATCCAATCTTAGAAAGTACAGTCTAGAGGGCACGACGATTCACTGAGTCAAAGGCTTTAGTTAAATCAATAAAAGCCATGTACAGTGGTCGGTTTTGCTCCCGACACTTTTCTTGAAGCTGCCGTGCTGTGAAGATCATATCTGCAGTTCCATGACACGGTTGGAAACCACTCTGTGACTCCGGTAAAATTTCTTCTGATGGGGCAGAAGGTGGGTTGCAAGGATCCGCGCCAGAGCTTGGCCTGCAGTGGCTAGGAGGGAGATACCACGATAATTTCCACAATCCACTTTCTTGAAGAGGGTGACAATCAAGGCATCCCACATTTCACTGGGTATCTCCTCCTTTAACCAGATTTTAAGGATAAGCAGGTAAAGCTGCCAAATTAGCTCTGGTCCACCGTTTTTGAAGATTTCAGCGGGGATCCCATCTAGACCTGCTGCCTTGTTGTTCTTCATCTGCATGTTGACTTTGTGCACCTCCAACAAATTGGGAGGGTCTCCGAGCTCATCCCTAAATGGTTGTTGAGGGATTTGCTCAAGGACTTCATTTACAGCAATAGAATTATGGTTAAGGAGATCTTCAAAATATTCTTTCCAGCGAAAACTGATGGCTTCGTTGTCCTTCAGACTTGTGGTTCCATCCTTAGAGCGAAAAGGATTCACACCATGACAAATTGGCCCATAAACAGCTTTGGTGGCACTAAAGAAACCACATGTATTGTGGATGTCCACGACATGTGGGCGTTCTTGTGCTTTCTCAGTCCACCATTTGTTCTTAAGTTCTCTGGTTTTACGTTGTACTTCCGCCCTCGCCTTGGCATGGGCTTCTCTCTTTATATTACAATTTATGTCATTCTGCCAAGCACAAAATGCCATCCTCTTCTCATTAATGAGTTGCTAAATTTCAGCATCATGGGCTTGTCAAACCAGTCCTGATGTTTTCTGGTGTGGTAGCCTATGATTTCCTCACAGGCATTGGTGATTACAGCTTTCAACTGGCTCCAATGTTCCTCAATTTCTTCTGGAAACTCTGATGGGAGCTTTTCTTCTAAAACTGCTTGGAAGTGGTCATGCTTAATAGGGTGCTTCAAATCTTGAACCTTCAGCTTGCGTCTGACCTGCTTCTTTTACAGCCTCCATTTGGGAGCGATCTTAATTTTCATTGTGGATCGAATAAGGCGATGATCAGTCCAACAGTCATCAGCACTTGTCATTGCTCTTGTGAGAAGTATGTCATTACGATCTCAGGTACGAACTATGACGTAGTCGAGGAGATGCCGGTGCTTTGACCGTGGGTGTCTCCAAAATGTTTTGAACTTTTCCTTTTGTCAGAAGAGAGTGTTCGTAACAATAAGTTCATGTTCAGCACACTTGGTCAGGAGCAGAATTCCATTTGAATTACTTTTGCCAACTCCTTCTTTCCCAATTGTTCCTTTCCACAGGTCTGAGTCTTGTCCAACACGTGCATTGAAATCCCCCAGAAGGATGATCTTGTCTGCTGTAGGGGTCTCAGATAAAATGGTTTCCAACTGAGAATAAAAATCTTCTTTTACATTTTCATCCACATCCAGTGTCGGTGCATAGGTGCTCAAAATAGTTGCCTGTTGATTTTTGGTGAGCCTCAGTCAGAGTGTCATAATCCGTTCATTGATGCCAACTGGTACCTCAGAGAGGCACCTTACAAGATTGTTCTTTATAGCAAAGCCCACTCCATGCAATCAGAGTTCATCTATAGATTTTTCCTTCCAGAAATAGGTGTATCCTCCTTTCTCCTCCCTCACCTGTCCTTCATCAGCTCTTCTAGTTTCGGACAAAGCAGCAATATCGATGTTAAACTGACTCAATTCAAGAGCAATAATGGCTGTACCTCGCTCTGGTCGGTCACTGTTTGAGTTGTCCATCAGGGTACATACGTTCCAAGTTCCAAAGTTGAAGAGTTTCTTACATTTTCGATTGCTGAGGTGGTGATCCTGCTGGATGCAGCTATCCAGCCAGGAGAAACAGAGGCAAGACTATTTTTAGGGTACCTTTTCTAACCCCCTCACCATGTGGGGTGAGCAGAGTGGATTCTAAAAAGGACTGCTCAGTCATGGGTGCAGCTGCCAAGATGCTCGACCTGCCTCAATCCTCGAGCAAGACAATTGTATCACACACCCACCGCCTGTGTGTTGGTCTGTGACTAGGAACTTCCAGATTTCACTGTCCTCTTTCCGTCGCCACTCACCAATCGCCACCGGACTTTTGGCTTGTGCAAATGTTATTTTCCCAAAAACTGGAAGATGCCTGTGCGGGACTTCTTTTAAAGTGGGGAGACTGGTGCACAACAGTCACCACACTACCCTTGACAGATAGAGGACTTGAAACCAATGGCATGGACACCATGACGATTGGAAATCCTCTATTTGCTTCAGCCTTCATCCACCTTCACAGCCATTGTAACATTACACAACAGTTTCACATCCATTGTTTAGTTATCCTCGTCTGCTCTGCTGTTAGGGACTTCTTGGATCACACTTTCTCTGGAGCCTAGCCCTTGACCATTCTGCCATGGGTAGCCCTAAGGGAGTACATGACTCAAGGCAGCATCACTCTCGGGGTCATTGAGACACGCAAGCCTCTCCACCACTACAAGGTGGGATATTTGAGGATAAATCCACCAATGTTTGGGAGGCACTCAGCTACTGTGGTGATGGGATGCGCTGTAGACAGACAGGCTTCATCTAGCCCATAAAACTCATTAATCTGCCCGGGTACTTCCCAATGTTAGTGTGAATTTATATATGAAATTATAAAACAGAAAATTTGGAACAGAGCAATGGTTCTATTGTGCTATTGGTTTCTGGGACTATTGATCCTATAGAGACAATTTCATGGATTCTAATGAAGTCTATTAGAGTTTCCACCAGGGAAATAAAGGTCCAATCCTGTTTTCCTTTCGCACGTTGGATGGCATCCATGATTTACCTTAATTCTACTGTGAAGCTATATATGAGCTACTAACATTCAATTCAGATCTCTCCATTTTGACTAGAGATGGAAACTGTAGATATGTGGATAGGTGCTGATGTTTGGAAAGTTTAGGGAATTTCAGATTTGGTGTCATTTCTGATACCTGAGGCACCTCTAATCCTTCTGCTTCTATAAGACAAGACACTTCCCTGGTCCTCTACACATGCCCCACCTCCACACAATGGTTCCCACCTCAGCAAGCTCTGGTCCTCCAGAGTTGTCATGGCACTCTCTCATATTCCTAATATCCCGTCCAAAGAAATATATCTCTAAAAGAAACAACTACAAGAAGAAAACAAAATTAGTGTAAAGTATCAGAGGGGTAGCCGTGTTAGTCTGGATCTGTAAAAAGCAACAGAGAGTCCTGTGGCACCTTTAAGACTAACAGATGTATTGGAGCATAAGCTTTCGTGGGTGAATACCCACTTCGTCAGACGCATGTAATGGAAATTTCCAGAGGCAGGTATAAATATGCAGGCCAGAATCAGTCTGGAGATAATGATTCATAGATTCATAGATTCATAGATTCTAGGACTGGAAGGGACCTCGAGAGGTCATCGAGTCCAGTCCCCTGCCCGCATGGCAGGACCAAATACTGTCTAGACCATCCCTGATAGACATTTATCTAACCTACTCTTAAATATCTCCAGAGATGGAGATTCCACAACCTCCCTAGGCAATTTATTCCAGTGTTTAACCACCCTGACAATTAGGAACTTTTTCCTAATGTCCAACCTAGACCTCCCTTGCTGCAGTTTAAGCCCATTGCTTCTTGTTCTATCCTCAGAGGCTAAGGTGAACAAGTTTTCTCCCTCCTCCTTATGACACCCTTTTAGATACCTGAAAACTGCTATCATGTCCCCTCTCAGTCTTCTCTTTTCCAAACTAAACAAACCCAATTCTTTCAGCCTTCCTTCATAGGTCATGTTCTCAAGACCTTTAATCATTCTTGTTGCTCTTCTCTGGACCCTTTCCAATTTCTCCACATCTTTCTTGAAATGCGGTGCCCAGAACTGGACACAATACTCCAGCTGAGGCCTAACCAGAGCAGAGTAGAGCGGAAGAATGACTTCTCGTGTCTTGCTCACAACACACCTGTTAATACATCCCAGAATCACGTTTGCTTTTTTTGCAACAGCATCACACTGTTGACTCATATTTAGCTTGTGGTCCACTATAACCCCTAGATCCCTTTCTGCCGTACTCCTTCCTAGACAGTCTCTTCCCATTTTGTATGTGTGAAACTGATTTTTTCTTCCTAAGTGGAGCACTTTGCATTTGTCTTTGTTGAACTTCATCCTGTTTAACTCAGACCATTTCTCCAATTTGTCCAGATCATTTTGAATTATGACCCTGTCCTCCAAAGCAGTTGAGTATTAGTGTAAAGTATCAGAGGGGTAGCCGTGTTAGTCTGAATCTGTAAAAAGCAACAGAGGGTCCTGTGGCACCTTTAAGACTAACAGAAGTATTGGGA
>NW_020664372.1:38884231-38987141 GCF_002925995.2 Terrapene triunguis
ATACTTCTGTTAGTCTTAAAGGTGCCACAGGACCCTCTGTTGAGTATTAGTGTAGTATTTCTATGTAGGAGGAGAAATGTTTCCAGCAACGAGTTTCCTAAATCTTCTGGCATCAATGGCATCTCTGTGATAAAACATGGCAACGAACAAATTTAATCTTTGAATTCTAAAATTAGAATAGTATTTCAATCACTTTCCTGATTTTTAAGGTTTTAGTGTGGATGTAACCCAACAAACACATACAGTGTGAGTTATTTTGGATTTCAGACAATGGAATACTCTCCAGTCACTTAATGTGATGGATGAGGCTCTTGGAGAGAACTGGTCATACTGTACTTACTACTGCACCACTTGTGTTTCTGACTTTGTCCACCGAATTGTTCACATAAATGTGATATCATAACTGACTCATTGCAGACTTTCTTTAAGTATACATAATTGCACAGCTTTTATGTCAGTGTTGAATATAGCTCACTATGTGCAAAGGGTGGGTATTTGGGCTCATTGAAAATTTTCTGTCAAAACTCTTTGGAGCTTGGAAATGGCATTGCTATGAATGAACTTCATATAGAATTACATTTTATATGCATTATAGATTTACAAAAAAATATTAGCGTTTGGACAATAAACCCTGAACAATAACATTTCAGATTTGGTTAGTGATGGCAATATACTGTTTTGTTCATACTGAGTGATTAGCTGGCCCAATCCCATTACAAACATTGACATTAAAAACCACAGTCAATGGAAGTTTTGATCAAGTAAAGACTGGAGGATTTGGCCACACACCAAAGAGAATAGCTATGATAACCAAAAATGAGATGAAAAATTGTGTTGGGAGACGCCTGTGTCCTGCTTTTTTTGTCTTGCTCCCTCTCTTCCCTTTGACCCCACTTTTTTTGAGCTGAATGCATTTTTTTTATCCATTGTTCTACTAGACTCTTTCCCTTCAAGTGCACCTGATTTTTAGGCACCTTCCAGATCTGGTGCCTCTTTCTGTCTCTTGATCCAAAGAAATGGTTCTGAAGCCCTTTTCCTATAGCTCAATGTAAGGCAGATAGAAAGTTCCATTTCTGTTTATATTGTATGGCTAAGCTATGAGTAAGGAAAGGCAGGTTAGCTATATCAGAATAGTTTTGCTGAATCAATGGTGCAAATTGTACTGGCCAGCACTGTGTGGAAGAGGAGTGGAGGATACAAGCGGTGTACACATTCCTGACCTGCCATATAAGTTCTCCAAGGTCCCATCGCCTCCCAAAACAGGTCCTGTTCTCTCAGCTGAAAGAAGGGTACCATAACATAGGTGGACAACGGAAGTGTTATAAGGACTTGCTGAAGGACAACCTAAAAAAATGTAATATTGACATTGATACCTGGGAGACACTTGCCCAGGATCGCATAAAATGGAGTGAAGTCCTAAGTGAAGATGCTGTGGTAGGGACAGGAAGTGGAGGTAACAATGAATAGTTCTTTTTGTGTCTAATCCTAGCTCCCGAAATGCCAATACACTTCAACCATTTTGACAAAAAAACAGTTATTTCTGTCTGGTTGCAGTTATTCCAAGTGATTTACACTGTTGTCATTTCCCTGTGTGAAATGTGATGTAATACTGAGTTACAATCACAATGATTAAAATTGTAAGTAATTTCAAATATACACTTCCATGGTTAAATCAAGGAGATGATATTGATTATAGCCTTAATGTGTACACAAAGTGTACAGCATTGGAAGACACTGCAGTTTGCATGAGTGTTTGAATGCTCAAGTCACCACCCAGTAAGTATAAAAATTAAGGCCAGATTGTGAACCTCTGACTCACCTCATTGAATAGTTACTCACATGAATAACTTCACTGGGAGTATATAAAGGGTAAGGTAGTATTCAAAATGAGTAAGGGTTTCACAGTCTGGCCCTTGATGCTATACTGGTCCTGTTTCAATGTCATAAATTAAAATAAGCTCTATTGAAAATAAGCTCTGTTTCTAGTGTTTTCAGGCTACAACTATTATAAATTTGTCTAATCTCCTAAAATTACTTTTGTTTTTACAGATTTTATTAAACCTGAAATCTACCTTATTAGTAGACAAACATGTCTATCTAATCTGTGTATCTTCCTCCCTATTCCTCCATTGATCCTAAAGTGGGGGAAGGGAGGAGGAGAA
This sequence comes from Terrapene triunguis, assembly GCF_002925995.2. Classification (NCBI taxonomy): domain Eukaryota; kingdom Metazoa; phylum Chordata; order Testudines; family Emydidae; genus Terrapene; species Terrapene triunguis. The sequence goes on from NW_020664372.1 coordinate 38,886,394, forward strand.
GAGAGCAAGACAGAATACATTAGCACATAGCGTGTGTGTGTGTATAATATCATAGACAATAATAGCAGCAAGGCCTTCCTGTCTTTGTTTTTGCTTACTTCATCTCTTCATGTTCACAGTTAACAAGCTTGTTCTGTACAAAAAATATAAACATAGTAATTAGTTCGTCATAGGTGTGTCTAATTTGTATTGTCACAAATAAAAAGCAAACACACCACTTAATCTTTTTATCTGGGCTTAATGAGATCAGGAAAGTATTTTCATAATTGAGAAGAAAGATTTTTTTGGGGTATAAAATCTTTCAATGTGAATTGAAAACAACACAGGCAGGCCCCTTACTCTGAACTCTTCTGTTAAATGACAAACACGATAATAAATAAAAACAATTAGATTATGAGCAGACTCCTTACTTTACAAAGATTAAAACATCTAAACATCATAATTCTGAGTTCTTTACAAGATTACATACAATCTGATTCTAGGTCACACCATTGTGACTGAATAAATAATAATCAGAGTACCCTGCCATTGCCATTAATGAACAAGGGCCTCAACAATCAATGATATGCCAGCTATAAAAACAGATCAGGGCAATCAAGTGCTTCTTCAGCTTAACTGTCACACTATAGCATGCCTCTGCCATTTTGAAATGGCTGAGGAATGCACATATTGCTAACAAGAAAGACTATGAAGCTTGTTTTTATTCATACTATTAGAAATGGACAGTTTTCACTTTAGTGACTGTAACAGGGTAGCTGGCCCATACATGAAATTGGGTTTAATGCTCCTGTTCCAGGTGCACGCTAGTTTGAGGGGCGGGAGGAGCTGCCTCTGGGAGTTATAAATGAGAGTTCAGAAGCCAGCGAAGGGAGTTCAGAACCCAGAGTCCAGGATCCTGAGCGAGAGCTTAGTGGGAGAGTTCAGAACCCAGTGTTTAGAAAGGGAGAGAGCCCTGAGAGTAAAGAGAGCTCAGAGGAAGAGCAGAGCTGGACCGAGAGCTTCAGGGAGGGGATGCGCCTGACGGAGTGAATGTGAAAGTTGCCTGGTTGAATAGGGGAGCCAGGTCAGGCTGGAGAAAGCAGAAGGCAGTCAGGGGGTCACCTGTACCTCCCCATGGCCAGAGAGGGCTGGAGGCTGACAGCAGCAGAGGGAGATGCCCACTGGCTCTCTGAGAGGGCTGAAGGTTGGGGAATGTGGAGGGGTGAGCCCACTGATGTTTACAGGCAGAAGCTGGAACCCTACTTGGGAAGGAAACAGGGTGGAGGTGAGGGCTGGTGAGAGACACTGGAGCTGTACCTGAGGGCATGCTGAGAGATGCCAGAGCCGTATTTGATGTTGGACTGTTGGGATGAATGTACTGTCTGGACTGTGCTGGATGGATTTTGATTTATAGTAGTGGGACTTTTAACAAGAAGGCTGTACTGAGTTTATCTGAGGAATTGAGAGAAACTGAGGGAAGTGGCCATTTGCAGAGCTGCCCTGAGGGGGCATCCAGGAGGCAGCCACACCTTTACAGTAACCATAATTCATCATTGATGAATGTCTCAATCTCAGCCTATTTTCAGTCTCTCTCTTTCTCTCTCTCTCTCTCTGTGTACGTGTGTGTGTATATATACATATGTGTGTGTGTGTGTGTGCATATATGTCACAGAAAGAGAAGATTTGCCATACAAGCCCAAACCATATACTTCAGTAAAATGGCAATGGCCAGTATATGATGCTTTAGAGGAAGCAAAGGAAAGAAAACTAACAACTAATGGCCAAGCCAATTGTGCTATGCTGTTGTCTATGGAGAACTGAATTCCTTCCTGACTCTCTCAGGTGATTAGCTTATACACAGAAGCCTAAGGACTGGTTTCTCTTATTTTATTAGCTAATACAGCAGCAAATAGGACCCTAACTTTTATTCCTTGCACACCCAGAACTCCCATTAAAGTTAGCATAAGTCTTAGGTGTGCAAGGAATACAGGATTGGGCCCATTAATTATGGTAATAAAATTAGCAAATGCTCCTTTCCACGTAGTAGCCACATCTGTCTGAATGACCACCTGTAGCAGTAAATTCAACAAGCTCACCATACACAGCACAAAGTATTTCCTTTTATTGCATCTAAATGTACTGCCTCATGCCATTTTATTTCACTGAGTGTCCCCTTGTTTACACATTATGTGACAAGAAAAAAATAAGGAGATCATGACTTGTAGTTTAATTAATCACACTTAATTAATCACACCTCCAAGTGCCTAAGGTAAATACTATATTGAGAAGAGGATTAGTTGGTAACGAATTCATTTGGCAACATTGAAAAAGAACATGTCACCCAACTTTATTAATCTTAATAATCAGCCAGTATCTAAAATACCTAAGTAATTAGCACTACATACAATCAGGATGGTTAAGAATCAGAATCAAGGAAGACTCGTGTGGGTTCAAACAGACAAGAAAGTTTTCACTGTATGATGTTTAAAAGCAGGAATGGTCTGTCCTGTATATGAGGGAAGGAAAGGAAAAAGTTCAGCAAATATACTGCCAAATGCGTCCTAAAATGGAAGACTTCATTTCCCTTCCCTGATGATGGGCAATGACATCAGGTCTATAAAAGCAGTCTGAGGTGTTTGTTATACCATACAAAATATTCAGTACACAGGATTAACTTGCACCGGAGACTGGAAATTGAAAAGTTCCCCTCCTAGAGATTCCCTGGCATCGTCGTCTCAGGAAAGGAAAAGAGAAGGGCATTGCCCCCACAGTAATTGATCCCCTCACCCCCATGTGGTTTGGGGGATCTGTGTTTCCCAAGGCCTCCATCTACTACTACTTCCAAACCCTGCCCCCTTCTGGGAGGACCCTCCAGCCCACAAAGCTGTAAGTCAGCCTTAGCTTAGGTAGGTAATCCCTGCAGGAGGGACAATTCTGTGGTGAGTAGCCAGCCCTGCTCTCTTCCAACCCGCCCCTTCTGCAGCCACGCATATGTCTCTATTTTAGAAACGTATATGGCTCCCACTACTAAAGGACCCTGACAATCTACAGTTACAGGGGACTGAACCTTCAGTCTCTTTTCACGAGGATGGAGGGTGGGAGGGGAAATTCCTCCCTCTTCCATATGGAAGAATTCCGGGGAACCTCAGTGAGTGGAAAGTTATTTCCCCAGTGGGAATAACCTATGAAGAACACAGACTGGCATCCTGTGACTTGCATCTAACAGAGTGCAAAGGTGAAATGAATCCTGAAATTCAGATGAGTAAAGGTCTTCTAGGTGTAATTTCATTAGCTGGAATGGTATTCCTCCAACTATGAATTTGACCTAATAAGTCTATTAAAAATAACACCATCTCTCCTGTGGATGAGATCCTATCCCAACCTTAAAATGGGTTCAGAAACCTGTGGTTGTGTATTTCCCCTTATGTGGAGGGAAGGTCAGAGGCACCATTGAGCACAGTCTTTATACATAAGACACCTATCCTAGGAAGATTCAAAACCAAATGTTTTGAAAAAAGAAATCATATCATTCCCTTTGGTTTATATGTTCCGGGGTCCTGAGAATTCTACCTAAGGAATAGTTGGCTTTGACTCCATAGTTGAGGTTGAGCTGAATTTTGCACTCAGAGCTGGCATTGAATATTATAGTGACTGATTTTTGTGATTGTTTATGCAATGGAGAACCATTTTGTATTTGCCTTCACATGAATTAATGGCATAGTTGTTGGTAACTGAATGATCCTGTAAAGAAGAAATATGGCATTCAGTGGTCTAATGTGCAGTTAACAGACTCTCTGGGAGCACAAAATAGTATGTAAAGTAGTAGTAATTGCATTTAGCTTTTTATCTGTGGATTAGCTGATTTTAGAGAAGGCTTCCATCCTGGATCTGAAAACACCCAGTTGCAACACCCCATTATCACATCAAATGCAGTCATCTCATTAGTCTATGAAGGGAAGTGTTTATTTCCTTACCTTAAACCTTATTTTTATCAGTTTTTAAAATCAGAATACAGTAATTTATCTATAGGAAGAGTAATACAGCAATGAATTGTACGTCAGCATTGAAGTTTGGGCAAGTAATAATGAATAAAGTCAATACTAGACAAAGCTGGTTAAAAAAAACAACAGTCTAACACCCATAGCAGAAATTGTACCCTAGAGCAGCCTCCCTGAGAAGTTTAAGACTTCCTGGAAATAAACTTTTGAAGCACAACAGATTTAGATAAAAAGCTGGTGTATGTGTCTTCCATGTGCCTTTAAATTCTATTAAAATCAAATCTGACTCAACTCATTCAGATCAGACCTGTTATCAACAACACATGGTCTCGGGAGACCAACATTTGTCCAGTTAGGGCTTCCTTCATTAATCGTCCACCATCAAGAAAGCCAAATCCAAATCTGTGGAGAAAAAGCAATTAGATATTTTAAGCAGCGATAAGAACAGCACAAATAATCAATTTCTATGGCATTAGCAGCTACCTGGTCCAGGAAAAGTCTATAAAAGCTAGAATTTATTGCAGAACACCAGACAGCTTACAGAGCATTGATTCTTAGTAGTGTGCATAGATTGCTGGATTTAAAGAGCAATCCCTAATGATTCTTACCTTGAAGGTTTTTGTTTTTGTTTTTACTTTTTAAAAAGAAAACAGGGGTAAGGGGTTCATAAATGCAAAATTATAGCAAAATGAATGTCCTCTGAGTGTTATATTACATTTGTTTACCTTTCACAAGAAGAGGCAAGGAGCATACTATTTGGTAGCAATTAGATGTAATTTGATGCATGGAACCTCATACAAGAGGAGCAGCTACTTACAATTCTCATATACTATGCTTACAAACATATTTATTCTGCTTATTTTTAAGATGTTTACTTCACCTGAAAAAGAAAAGGACCAGAAACCATTTTTTATGTAATCAGAACATAAACCAGTTTCCTTTAAAGCCTACTTTCCCCCCCCCCCCCAATTATTAAAGTTCGTACCTGACAGAATTTTAATCCACATTAATTAGAGAGAAAAATATTCTTAAATGTTTTAAAAATAGCATGGAAGAACCCTCACAGATTTTTGAATAATATTATTTTCCCCAGAATTATTTAGCTGCAATACTTCCGGAAAAATGATTTCTGAAAATAGATGGTTATCTTTAAAGTTTAAATGTGAAATTAAATATTTCCAAACATTAGCATTTAAATACTGAAAATTCTTGAGCGTTTGAGCAAGAGCAAGTATAAATAACATGATACACTTTTACTAATCCTAAATCAAATAATTATGGAAATATAGAAAACATGACAACTAAGGCTCCTATCTTGAAGGACTTATGTACTGGTGTAGCTTTGTGAATGCAAGTAGTGTCATTGAGTTCAATAATGCTACTCCCATGTGTAAAGCTACTCCATTGTATAAGTGTTTGCAGGATCAGGACCTAAAATGTTATGGGTTTGAACTACTTTTACTGAGAAAAATGTTAGCCATTAATTATTGAAAACTAAAATATCTGTCTTTGGATCCAGGATACTATAAATTATCACGATATGAAGAAAGAGTAAGCAAACTTTTCTCATTCCAGAATTGTGGTTGCTGCCATACATGGATGATTGCTGAAATCCAAACACAAGCTGAGGAAAAAGAGAATGAACTAAAAAAAAAAAGAGTTATCAAGATACTTAAAACTTTGCAACAATTCAGTAGTGGTGCTGATAAAAACAGCACTGCTGGTTGAATGCAAATAAGATGGTAAAGGCCCTGTTTGGATTATGGTAATTACTCAGTCTGAAGTTAGCTCAAACCACACACATATACACACACAGCAGTGGAGTGGAACCCGACAACTATACTTGGCATGTGATCATAAAATTCCCTGGCACACTATCAGAATGCCATGTGGAGCTATTTGTACAGTTAGGTATAGAACTCTGCAGTACAGGAAATACCATCGGAAGTACTGCTGACCCTGTATGGCCTTCAGTGTGAGGCTGCTTCCATACTTATCACTGGCCTGGATTCAAATGGGATCTCCGGAGAAGGCAAATCAATCGAACACATGTTTGGTCTAAAAATGTCATTTTAGAATATGCTGAGGTATTTCCTTACGTTAGACCATTTTCTTTGCCCCAAAGATTTGTCAAGTGCAATTGAATGCATACACATCTCAATATACACTGTTGCCAGAGCAAAATAATTTCAATGTGTCCTTTAGTACCTCGATAAAATACAGACAGTCAGTGTTAAAACGAGATGCCCTGTGAAAGTCCTGTACGTGCTGGCATTCTGCATTTCTTCCAAGAATTTGTTTCTTTTAAATTTGATATCAGTCCAAATGAGCAGATTTTGTGTAAGAATGAGGAAGACAACCAAGTCAATCTCTCCTCTTGCCTCCTAGATAGTTGTGTTGAGCCAGGATAATTTATGTCACAAAAATCATTAAAGAAATTATCATTTTAAATAATTTCAAACTGATTCCTAAATAACAGTCTTATAAAAAAATAACATTACAAATAACCCTATTAATTCATTGATTTAGCTTTACAGAAAGTTCTGATACAAGGAAAAGGATGTGTTTCTTTAGTAATTTTCATAAGTAATATTATATATTGGTATATACATCATTTTTATTACTTGGTTCTTTGATTTGTTCACCTTCTATATTCTCTACAGATGTATATTTTATTACCTAACCATTACTGGTAGCAACTCCCATTAGTAACAGAACAGTGTGGAAGAGATGTGAACTTTTCTACAAACCATCCCCCCCTCCTAATTCTGCTTTAGGTCAGCACAGAACAGACTGTTTTGAACAGATCTGAATTCCTGCAGTCTGAACACCATTGCTGAAGGTAAACCCTTACTGTGAAGGGCAAGCTTCCCTGCCTGGCATATTCAAAGCCTATAAGACTATATCAAATCTAGATTCAGACATGACTGCTGATGCCAAGATATAGTCCTTTGACCCACAGTCTCATTAGGGAAAGGCACCAGCACCACTAACTTTCTTTTTCCCTTTCTCTCTCTCTGTCTCGACCGCTGTGGCTACTATAACACACACAGTACATCAACCCTGAAACACTGCAAGCTGCTCTGAATGCTGGATTTTATCTGAGATGAGAAAATAGATGTGTTCTGACTAACTGTAAGATCTTGAAGCAGTCTCACTTTTTTCAACAAATACTATTTAAAAGGAATACCATCAAGACTAGTTGGCCCAACAGGGCCGTAGCAACAAAGAACGTGGCCCCCTCCGAACATATGTCCGGGCGGGGCCCCTTACAATGCAGAAACTAGAATGCGGTATTTATTTTGCCACTTTTAGGGGCCCCCTTCCTTGCGGGGCCCCCTCCGGTCGGAGGGTATGGAGGGCGCTCGCTACGCCTCTGAGGCCCAAAATGTGACCTCCTTGACATATTTTTCCTAACTTGTCTTGGCAAAGTCCACCAAATACTTTCTCTGTGATTGTCTTGGCAAAGTCCATGAAATACTTTCTCTGTGATTGTCTTTTGTTTCAAACAAATGCTTCAGGAATGAAAACAAACTAAATACATAAATGCCGATCACCCACCACTTACAAATAACCCTACAATATTAATTGAGCGCTTTTTTTTTTCTTCCTTAAATGGAGATATCCTATCTCCTAGAACTGGAAGGGACCTTGAAAGGTCAAGGAGTCCAGCCCCCTGCCTTCACTAGCAGAACCAAGTACTGATTTTGCCTCAGATCCCTAAGTGGCCCCCTCAGGGATTGAGCTCACAACCCTGGGTTTAGCAGGCCAATGCTCAAACCACTGAGCTATCCCTTCCTCCCTTAATAAATACACTGTGGTATAAAATAATTTAGTAAAAAAATATATTGCAGTTTGAAGATTCAGTTTTAAGGAATTTATCATCAACAAAAGTGGGCAATACATATCATTAAAACTACCTCAGTAGTGTCCTTTTCACTTTGTCTTGTGCTACATATATTTAGTCACATAAGGTTATACATGAACAGATAGAAAAGTTTGAAGACATTTCCTAGTCTAGTTATGACAAAAATAAGACACACAACTCAGGCAGTGCCACTACCCAGAGCTCAAATTATGCAACAGAAAGGACAGTACACATCAGAGCATCGAGGACAAGAGTAAGAGAGAATCTCTCTTAAAGAGAATAACTCTGCTTTGTCATAAAATATGAACATTTTGTGAAGGATGTAATAATAATCTGAGATGTGAAAGGAACACTGAGAAAACATACATGATTTATATCAGTGTAAAAGGCACTATATAATTGCACAGTACTACTATTGCCATAAATACAGTATTTGCACTGAAATGCCAAATGCCTCTCATAAAGGGGTTTTAGGATATGTATAGAGTTTTGTGACTTAAATTTAAGGGAGAATTACAAGACAGTTTGAGGAATCAGAAGAGCTTGACTTTTTCTGTATTATATATAAAATTGGAAAGTGAATAATAATTTCTGGACCCTTTATTGTTTTGCACTGCATGGATTTTTTTTTTATTAGTGTGGACAAGTAAATTTTATTTGATAGCTTGTTGTATTTAAAGACAGTGTAAAACTCTCATTGCAAACAGTTGTTTACAGTGCGCTTTTCAGCACAAAGCTGTTTTAAAGCTCAATTGTGCATTTTGCAGATAAAGTGGGAAAACTAACTGAAGGCTGTATTGTAAGCAGTGGTTGCCGTGGAAACCCCAGTTTCAAGAGCTGGTTCTCCATTACCACTTAATTTAGGCTTCCTAATTGCATTCCACTAAATCGGTAGCGACAATATCTGCAGAGCAAAACTGCATGCCCAGTCTAGCGCAAACCTCTTTGAAACAGGCTTTTTGAAAGCCAGGAGCTATAAAAACTCAGCATGACGTGGAGCATATGAGAAACCTGTAGTTCAAATGTACTGCTGCTTGCTTTCTCATCCTTAGTAACTTCAGTGCGCTCCACACCAATCTATTAGTTCAGTCTACCTTAAAGATCATAAAGCTCTGCCATGTGGAAACTCATCTGTCCACCAACACATTGGTGCAAAATAGATTTAATTGTACTCCCAACCCAGTATCATGTCCATCTTATTTTACTACACACCAGCAGGTAGCCAGTGCAGAGCCTTACTTTCCTTGAACTGCCCTTGCTCCACAATATGAGGGAGAACAATACTTTCTCAGTTTAAATTATTTGCCACTGTTCAGCTGTGCAGCAAGCTAGACCGCCCATATGTGACCTAAAGAGAGCCTTGTCAGAACCACTAGACATAAAAGCATTCCAATTATCGAACACACTGCTTTAATAGAGGAGGCAACTAATATGATAGTGTAAGTGATTCTGCCAGTGAGAAGCTCTTCGTCACTGTCAGATTAACACTTGAGTTAAACTCTTGTAAATCAGTCACATTATGCTGTTGGTTGAGAAATAAACATAGACCTATTATGCTTAGAATTCCAGAGGGCTCTCCCCTCAATAGGAGTTACACTGGATGCCCTATTAATCTGAATTTTGTCATGTTTATTATTTTGCAATTACTAATGTGGGTAATGTTGGAAAGATTTAAGTTGTCTATGATTAGATTCTGAAATGGATGTACATGCCTAACAAAACCTTCTGCAGGGGAAAATTGGAGAGCGAACGAGCGAGCAAGCGTACAGTGCAACTTCTGACTGAAAAAAGCCAGCAGACCACCAATTTATAATTAAATCCCATAACTCTTTTTTTTAAGCACAGAGCATTTAAAAGCAAAATACTTCAGTGTCTTCAAGCACAAGACCTCCCACAAGCTCACAGTGAAGTGCACCTCCTAGCCACGACTGTGGTTACATTCGAGTCCTGTAATGTGTATCAGATGAACACTGCGGTTGAAAATAATAAGTAAACAACTGCTCATTTGATGCTTTATTCTCTCCACAATGTTATTAAATGTTGGTAAAACAGCATCGAATCATATAGACTGTTGCCAAGCATTCAACTGTTGTTTTAGATTCCCTCACATTCCTTAATTCCCTTCTCTCCTTCCAGGTTTGCAGCAAGAATGAATAAAACTTAACTCTTCGTGTTTGTGTTTGGGAATGAAAGAGAATGAAAATAACAAGACCAGTAACACAGACTATACATTTATTTGAAATCAGGCAAGGTCAGAATTTTTGGTGTAACTCTGCTAGACCTTATGTAATGACATGAAGCGTCCAGGAGATCAAAGTCAATGTTGGGGTATTGGCTGTTGAGTTCATCTAGTAACTGGCCAGTCTTAGCTAGCCAGTAACAGTTGACAGTTACTGTTTCAAATCAGCTCCTGTTTAGGATCTAATCAGCCCCACTCAAAACCAAAGCAGAGGGCTATGAGCAGTTGTAGGAAAAATTGTTGTCCGACTCCTTCTAAAGCTCTAAATAGGGATATTTCACATGGAAATGTATTCAAGAGGAGCAGCAGCAAACAAACTTTGGGCTAAATCATTTGGTCCTCCATGTGGACCCCTGTACCTTTCCCACTTGGAAGTGTGGCAGAGTAAGCCTCATCCATGGCACTGCCCTTCCATCGTCTATCCTCTGGGGCCAGGGAGGGGACAGGATGGAGGCAGGAGAGGAAGACCCTGGAGAGAAGTATACCTTCCTGCTATAGCCCTGAAGAAAAGTAGGTGGAGAGTTAATGTAGTCTGCGACTGCATTAACTTCTGCAGGCTACTCTGGCCTTAAAGGGAGAGCCATTCTGAGAGGCAGCAGCAGCAGCTGGGGAAAATTCAATGCAGCCATATTGCAAGGGAACTGAGGGAACCCACAAGGGACTTTAGAGGCAGAATGAAGGCACAGGGCCTCCAGATGATCCTGTGGGAACTATAGTCGGAGGGAAAATCCTCTGCCCCTTCTGCCTGAAGAAATGATTTAGGGGGAACTCTGTGAGGAGTTCCTCAGAGAGTTTTCTGCAATGCATTGACCTTTTCCCCTTGGATAGTTCCCAGGGAGGAACTGATGTAGGTTATTATTATTTTGTCTCTACAGTCTTTTAACACAGGGCTAGAAAAACCTCCTAAGGGATGAAAAAAAAAATCTGAATATCAGGCATTTTATGCTGAAGGAAAACTCCATTTTTCAGTTGATATAATTCATGTCCTAGAAAAAAACAAAGAAAAAATAAAAAAGCTTTCAATAGACAATGGGCTCTATTTTGTCCTCACAAGCTGGGCTTAGTTACAAGTGGGCTTTGGGCCAAATTCTGTGCTCAGATATACACGTGCAACTTCTTTTGACAAACAGAGCATATATTTCTACAGACAGAATTTGGCCTTTTTGTGTATGTACATTATTAGCATTTATTTATTATTTGTATTATATTATAAAGATCAGGGTCCCATTGTTCTAGGCCTTTGAAAACTGAACTATTCATGGTCTCTGCCCCAGTGAGTTTACAGTATAGGAAGATAAACAACATATAAAGGCTGGGAAGAGGGAGACAATGAAATATATACAATGTTTTGTATGCATGAATATATATTTGCTATATATATAGGTGTATATTTAGATGTATAATTACACAGATAAATAAATATTGACTTTCCTCAGTTATCCCTCAGCTGCCTTTCAGACTATTCATATTTTGGCTAGTTTCTTATGGCAGAAGTGGTCTTGAGAAGGGACTTGAAGGGGCAACAGGCAGCCCTTATGGATCAGTTCAGGGAGGCTGCACAGTTCCTAAGGAGTGGCGAGGAAGAAAGAATAAAGATATTTGAGAGAAGAGCTGTGCAAATCAGCCCCTCCCTTTAGTTTATGCATGTGTGGTATTCTGCTATTGAATGAAGACTGTAATGTAAACTGACCAATGGCAGACGATAACAAAGAGCCATAGGCACCCATCCACTGTACAGTGGGAGGGGAGCAAAGGAGTAGGGGAAAGGATGAAAAGGACTAGCAGAAATGATGATGGGATGAATTGGATGGATGATGGGATGAATTGCACCCTCAGCAAGTTTGCAGATGACACTAAACTGGGGGGAGAGGCAGATATGCTGGAGGGTAGGGACAGTGTCCAGAGTGATCTAAACAAACTGGAGGATTGAGCCAAAAGAAATCTGACCAAGTTCAACAAAGACAAGTGCAGAGTCCTGCACTTAGAAAGGAAGAATCCCATGCACCACTACAAACTGGGGGCCGACTGGCTAAGCAGCAGTTCTGCAGAAAAGGACCTGGGGATTACAGTGGATGAGAAGCTGGATATGAGTCAGCAGTGTGCCCTTGTTGCCAAGAAGACCAACGGATTATTGGGCTGTATTAGTAGGAGCATTGCCAGCAGATTGAGGGAAGTGATTATTTCCCTCTATTCGGCATTGGTGAGGCCACACCTGGAATATTGTGTCCAGTTTTGATCCCCCCACTACAGAAGGGATGTGGACAAATTGGAGAGAGTCCAGCGGAGGGCAACGGAAATGATTAGGGGGCTGGGACACATGACTTACGAGGAAAGGCAGAGGGAACTGGGGTTATTTAGTCTGCAGAAGAGAAGAGTGAGGGGGGATTTGATAGCAGCCTTCAACTACCTGAAGGGGGGTTCCAAAGAGGATGGAGCTCAGCTGTTCTCATTGGTGGCAGATGACAGAACAAGAAGCAATGGTCTCAAGTTGCAGTGGGGGAGGTTTAAATTGGATATTAGGAAACACTATTTCACTAGAAGGCTGGTGAAGCACTGGAATGGGTTACCTAGGGAGGTGATGGAATCTCCTTCCTTAGAGGTTTTTAAGGCCCAGCTTGACAAAGCCTTGGCTGGGATGATTTAGTTGGTGTTAGTCCTGCTTTGAGCAGGGGATTGGACTAGATGACCTCCTGAGGTCTCTTCCAGCCCTAATATCCTATGATTCTATGAAAAGGGAGAACAGAACTGACGTGGGATACTTTCCTTTCTCCTGAGCCCTGGGAAGACCCTCCATGCAAACAATGTGTGGTTGGGGGTCTGCAGGTTTTGAAGAGAAGGGTGTGGGATAGGGAATGGAGACAGGAAAAATTGCTCTCTCTGACATGTCCCTCTCCACCCCTGGCGGATTTCTCAACAGAAGTCAATGTGGGAACTGGAATGGAATCGTTCCAACTCATCAAGAAAATCAACATTTTCCAGGATATATGGTTCTTGTTTCTAGATACATGATTAGGTACTTAACAAATAGGAAATATATAGAATTCTTATTTTGAGGAGATATGCATGCTGTTTCATAGACCAACATATCTCATTTTGCAGCTTGTATACTTTTTAAATGCAGCATGTTCAAATACCTTAATGATATTTGTTAACTTACTGAGTGACATTTTAAGCTAAATGACGTATAGGTCATAGCTCTGTAAAAACTCTGCAATTGTATACAATGGATATATTGTGAAGTAAAAGTATAAACATGATTTAAAAAGCATTTTGTGATTATAGGATGATGATTGATATTATTAGGAGTTAGGGGTTCTTTATGTTCTATTTCTAACTCTGCCACAGATTTCCTGTGTGACCTTGAGCAATTTAATTACTCTGTGTCTGTTTTCCTGGCTGGTAATAATAATAATAAGTACCCGCGTTACATGGGTGTAGTGATGTTTAATTCATAAGCATTTTCAAAGTGCTTTGAGATCCTTGCACGGATGGGTACTATAAGAGTGTAAAGTATTATTAGTTATTGTTACCATCTAAACCTATCCTGAAGGAGATTTCAATTAGCTTCTTATGAACATGAATGAATAAATCCTTAAAGAATCATGTACATAGTAATCTAAACGGTTAATGACTACAGTGCAGTAGGCTGATACAAAGTTACGAAAGGCGTATGCCTTAATGAGGAGTCAGTCAGGAGCCCTGAGGCATGGAATGGGATGGGGCAGTCTACAGGACAAAACACTGTGACACAAAAGCTCAGTAGCCCAACTAAATACACATTTATGCTTTATTCATTTGTGCAGGAATCGTTGTCTCTCACACATATCATATCGTGCACAGAAAATAGCCAAACAAACCAAAATACACACATGCATCCCAATCTGACTGGATGCAAGTCCATAAGGATTTTGATACCTGCTGTCACAGACTCATAACCTTAAAGTTTCAAATTTTCATGGGGCTCCCTAACACATTTTTTAAAAATGGTGAGCAAATCTTAAACATGGTGGAGGTGTGATTTTGCTAAACGTCCCTCTAGTCTGGTTGCTGATTGAAAACTTATCCGATCACCTGAAATTTTGGGTCTGAAGTGCTTTTTCTGTGACAAAACACTGGCAGTTAATAGGCACACAGTTGGTGATGGACCGGGTATAAGAACACAGACAGACACTAAGTAGAAGAGAAGAAGGCGGGACTGTAAATTAATAAACAGCCATCTCTGATGTAGGGTCTCACTAAAGTCTTGGTTTATTGTTAAGATTTTTACTAATTTTTGTAGACCAATCGAGTGTCTCTGCATCCATTTATGTGGTAGCAGTGCTAGGAAAGTGCAGAGGCAAAGCTCTGATGGGAATGGTGTAATACAGCAGCTGAATGTTTGAGGACAGACCTGAATTTGTGAAGCAGTCATCTTAGAGAAAGAGGACCCAACTTTTGTCTGAGAAATGGAATGGCAAAGAATGTAGATTCAGCTGCCCCGTTCAGTAGCCAAATAATTTCTGAAGACAGAATGGCTGATATTTTTATACTGAAGATAATAGAGCAGAACACCATTTCGACTGTGTCCATTTGATTTTCATTCAGTTGATACTTCTCCTTTCTTGGGAGACAATCTCTTTCCACACCTTGTTTCAGTTATTGGTTGCATAGGTGCCTTTTGCTTAAATTTGATCATGAAGTTAGGTGTTTGAACCACCAACCAGACCTAACCTAGGATACAAAATAAAATTCAGGCACTCCGGTATCAGAAAGAAGTAATAATTCAGGCATACATACGGTATATGGTGACACTGACCAGCCTCACACCAGAAAGTAGCGTCCTCATTGACCTCCCAGAAATGAGAGGCAACAGAAAAATGCATCTTTAAAACAGGCTGGAAATCGCATGAGATCAGTCTTTCATGTGAGATTCCAGCTGGTTCTGGGTTCAGATGGGTCAGAAATAAACTGAGAATAATCATTCTCACAGTGTTATGGATGAAACCAGAATTCGAAAAAGTGCTTGGAAAGTATAAGAGAAAAAAAACCTTAAAAGTTTTTCAAACCTTAAAAAAATGTTTGGTTTGGTTCCTATTTTATCCATAGTGGTTCATCCATCTCTTGCTAACTCTCTGTTTTTATGAGCATAATTTACATACTTTCCAAATACATTTTATACAATAACCTTTTTTTGTTTAGTACATGGGTTACTTTTAGAATTCAGAAACAAATGTTCCTCTGTGTGTGTGTGTGTCTAGTTTTCTACAGAAATACAATAAAATAGAATGGAGAGCAGGGTCCATCTCTTGGGTATATTGGTGGTATACTAGGAAAATAATTGTAGGCATATTCCAAGGCAAAGAAAAATGATCATCAATTATATTTTTCTAAAAAATACAGATCAGTGAATGACATCTTTGAGGACCACTCCTAAATGTAAAGCTAGAATATGAATAAGGTAAAAATAAAGTGAACTTACCATGACTGTCTCTATTCTTGCTTTTCTTTTCCCATTCTTTTACATCTGCCTGAGTTTTATTTTTCGTTCATCAGGTTTCTTTTCTCTCCTTGTCACCATATTTTTTTTTCTTGTAATTGAATAGGTGATGGGTGTATAAATGCTAAGAGTTGATAGGATCTCTGTTGTTATTTCCTGCTCTCTTCCTCTATTCCTCTCCCACTCCCCTTTTTCCTCAGGACTAGGGCATGCATACTCTGTTTTCTTCCTCAAGAAACACAATAATTGCCATGCTGGATCAGACTGGAGATCGATCTAGTCCTCTACCCTCTCTCTGAAAGTAGCCAGTAGCAGATGTTTCAGAGGAAGGTATAAGAACACCACAGTAGGTTGATATTTGATAATATGCCCACAATTATGTCTCATCCTGATCATTAATAGAGAATGATTTAAACACCGAAGAATGACATTTAATACCCTTTCCAGAAAATGTTTGTTATAATTAATTATGATAAATTCTGGTTATTGTTGTTATCCATATAAATACCCAATTTCTTTTTTTTTAATCTTGCTAAGTTCTTAGCTACATTGACTTCCTATGGCAATGAGTTCCAAAGTCTAATTACATATTGTGTGTAAAAGTATTTCCTTTATCAGTTTTGAAATTGACACCTTTTAATTTAATTGACTATCCCCTTGTTCCTGTGTTAGAAGACAGAGACAACAGAAGTTTCCGATCTACTTTCTCAATCCCATGTATTATTTTGTAAACTTTTATAATGTTCCCTTTTGATTTCTTTCTAAGGTAATAATCCCTTACCTCCTAAGTCTCCTCATTAACTATTATTCTTATTCTTTGTATTGAGTTAGTGCCTACAGCAGCCAGCCCTCATTGCTCTAGGCATTGCACAAACATATAACAAAAAGACAGTCCACGGAAGAGCATACTATCTATGCATGAGACAACAGGCAACAGCTGGATACAACAAACAGACTATGGAGCATAAAGTATCGGCGAGAACACAGCGTACAAACTACTTACCTTCCCTGGCTCACCCCATTTCTTCTCACTTCCACAGCTGCCCTGTTCTCCTACTCAGTGTTCCTTGGTATTCCTATCCCCGACCCTCGTTCTATCTGCCAACCCTATTAACTTTCTTTCTAACCCCTCCCCCCACATACCTGGTTCTCTTTGCTAGTCCAATCCCCCCCCCCTTCCTCCTGGTGTTCAAGGAACCTCAGAAACTCAGGCATATTTCGAGGATTTCTCAGGCCCTCAGGGCTATCTTCAAAATGTCAGGGCTTTTAGTGGGAGTACGGATGTGGGTGCTGTAACCAGGAAAATGATGTTTAAGAGAGGGAGAATTGAGAATCCAGAGAGGCCACATGTGCCCCATTGTTGTCTGGATTCACTTAAAGTTCTGTGGTGAAATCCTGGCTTAACTGAAGTCAATGGCAAAACTCCCACTGACTTCAATGGGATCAAGATTTCTGTTCTATTCTCTTCTAGTTCCAGGAAATTTATTTGACCATGCCTTAAAAGTTGAGTGGGTTATACAATCAGGACTAAGACAAGATCACTGTCATTTCAATTCATAATTCATAATTGTGTCTAAAACAGTGATATGGCAAATCATTGCCAGTTGTCTAAACATTTTCCCATTAAGGTCCTGATCCAAATCCAATTCAAGACTTTCATTGACTCCAATGGGCTTTGATCAGGAAGGCAAATCCTCAATAGAAATAAACTGGCTGAAAAAGGCACAGTGGTAATTTTCACAGTTTGGCATTATGAAAGGGAAAGTGTATAGGTTTTGTGATATACGTATCATCTTTGGATGTCACTATGGAACAGCATCTTTGAAGGCAAATCTCAGACACATATGTAAGTATCTTAATAAGTGTGAAAATCAGAAGTGGGCAGAAATGTCCAAATTATGTCAAATTAGTATGATTCATTTATATGAACACCAACAAAGCAACATTATTCCATAGAAGGAGAAAGCTAATGATTTCTAATAATTCACATCATATATTACTATAAATACCACTGAAGTCAACAGGAGTATTTCCATTGACTTCAATAGGAGTTGTACTGGGACTTTAATCAGTAAATAAATGAAGTAACCATCCCATCAAAACTGTAAATATACCATGCATACATACGGATGTCAACCTCTCATGTGAAATCTCCTCTCTGAGTAGCAACACTACTGTTACTCTGGTTGTTATTATATAATTGGAGAAAAGCTTGAAATTCTGCATGGCATCTGTCTGATTGTTATCATCAGGTTTAAGATCTGCTACTCAGTCAATAGAATAAACTGAAGAATTTCAGTCTGAGCTATTAACTATAATAAAGTTTTTTTTTGCTATGGAAGCTTTTCCTGGCATTGTCTATGTCCCCATCTTTGACCTAGAGGTTGAGACAGACCTGCCTAACCTCTTGCTTTCCAGACTATGTTCTTGCCTCACTGCGGAGAATTTCAGAATTCTGTTGCCTGGCCACCAAAAGCTTTTGATTTCTGGGTTTGCTTTTGTCTTTTTAAAGTCTTCACCTGCAGACAACTATTGGAGGTCACTTCAATTCTTCCATTGGGTAGTGGAAAGGTGGGAGGCCATACTTACCCGGTCTTCATTGGCTGGTAGTTCACTGAGGACTGAGTGGGAAGATGGATCAAGAGAGGGTGAATTGCCAAAGGACTGAGCGCAATGAGGGGTAGCCTGGGAGATGGAACATCTCAACTGGCCCAGAGGCACTGAGTAGCAAAACAGCTGCAACAGCAAGGTTAGCAGAGTCATCTTCTTGCTTGTAGAATCAAGATTTGGGGAAGGGTGTGGCAAGACCAGCAAAGGACAAAACCTGGAGGGAGAAGAAACAGAAGATGGGAAAAATGAGGCTAATTGACCTTAAGGAGCAGGGAAATGGACAGAGTTGGGAGAGTTCACAAGGGAAGACAGAGATGGGAAAACAAAAGGGAAGAATTTCCATGAGGGGAATGAAGAATGGGAAGCTCAGAGAAAAACGGTAGCCCCAGTCTTCTCCAGAGGTAGGAGGAGAGTGGCCCCTAAAGTTGCCACAGATGAGAGACAGGCCAGTTATCTTCCCCTTGAAGACACCATTGTCCCCAAGGAATGTAGAAGAGAAGATTTGCTTACCATTAAGCTGAACGTATGCACATTTACACAGTTTTAATGAACAGTGATTCACATTTGACAAACATAGATATTTTTACCTAAGATGCAGGAATCTAATTTAGTTTCCTGGGATGAAAATTACCTCTCTATTTATGATCATTATTATCTATTATTTGAATTGTAGTACCCTCTGGAGCCCTAAACAGGCATTGGGGTCCCATTGTACTGGACACACAGACACAGAGACACTTAATGAAAAGACAGCCCCTCCCCTGAAGAGCTTACAATCTAAGTATAAAATGAAAGACAACTGGTGGATACAGCAAACAGATGGGGAAGCACAAGAGTTATATAATTTTGATTAGCACAATAAGCCACAGTCAAGCACACCAACTGCCTAGTATTTTGTAGGCATTGCAACAGAGGTGAGTTTTAAAGAGAGCTTCGAAGGAGGATAATGTATTCTCTTGCAGATTTATATGGGGAGCTCCTCCCATGGAGACGTGGTGGCAGGGAAGAAAGCACAAAGGTGAGTCTGGAAAAATGTGTCTACTGGGCAATAGAGACTGGTATCATTACCAGAGTGTAGGTGGGGATCAATGATAGGGAGGACACAGCTAGAAAGTGAAGACAAGCCATTTGTATTTGGTGCAGTGGAGAAAACAGAGCTGGTAGGCAGATGCAAAGAGCCAGGAAGGAGATCTCTGCAGTAGGATTTTGAACGGATTTTAGAGGGTAGGATGGCATTTGTCAGGTCCAGAAAGGAGTAAGTTGCAGTGGTCAAGATGAGAAAATGATGAGGGCTTGTCTGAGAGTGACTTGAACGTGTAGGTTTGGAGAGATGGTGCAGTCAAAGATGAGATCCAAGTTACAAGCCTGAGTGATAAAGATGATGATGGTATCCATCGAGATTCACAAAGGGGGAGAAGAGCTCATATTGGCCATATTGAGTTTAACTTGGCCAGACATCAAAAGGAAATTCCAGAAAGAAAGGTCAAAAATATAGTTTGGACAGAAGAGAGTTGTAAGGTAGATCTGGGAGTTGTCAGTCTAAAGATGGTAGCTGAAGCAATGTTTTTGAGTGAGATCATCAAGAGAGACAGATACAAGGAGGGGGCCAAGGACAAAACCCTGTGGGGTCCCCACTGAAAGCTGCAATGTGAACAAAGAGGATCCTCCAAATGAGATGCTGTGGGAGCAATTAGAGGGGAGACAACAAAATAAGGAAGGCAGAGTGAGGGAGAATAAGACTATAAGAAGAACATGGTCAGTGGCATTAAAAGCAACTGAAGACCCGAGGCAAATAGATGGGTACAGAACTTCATGGGAAATAAAACAATGCAGTTAATTTGTAAACTCACCAGACATGACAATCTGATCATGCAGGTTTCGGAAGCACTACTTTTAAACTGTATGTATAGGAAACCCCAGCTTTTATGCAAAGAAATAGAGCGAATGAGCTTGATTCAGTCAAGCCAGGATATCCCATGATGGCGGAACCCTAGTAGTGAAAACTTTGTTTGGAGAAGGGCCATTGTAGTGTTAGGGAGCCTGCAGCCAGTCAGGGGTGTCCCAAAGTAGGTATCTAGGGGATTTTCTGGTTCTGCTCCCTTGATAGCTTCTACCAGAGTTTAATGCTGCTCTCCCTTGGTAGAATCTCTGGTGGAAGGTAACTGTGCAAACTTAGCCTACCATCTTGTCGTATCCAGAGAAGGCTCCTGGTGCAGCAACATGCAGTTTGCATCCCTTGGTACCGGCAGGGCTGAACTGAGCATAGTATCTTTTCGAAAGTAATAGCATTCTATCAGATAGCAACAAGGGAAAACTGATGGCTTTGCTGTGTAACAGAGTTTCACGATGAAATTTTCCCATACGGTGAATCCCATTTGCCTCATTACTCTTAAAATGTTTATTGAAAAACGCTTTTTAATTGTATTACTTAATCGTTTAATTTGGGGCCATTATTATACAATCCCATACAAAATATTCGTTCAGACAACATTAGCTTGTACAATAAAGCATTCAGAAGTCAGGAAATATGAAAGGTAAGGTTGACTGGGCATACTTTACTCTAATCCCTTTGTGCATCTGCATTATAATGCAGCCTAATTATTGACAATAATTGCCTGTTACTATTTCTCAGATATAACATTTTGTGAATTCTCAGAGAAGGTGTTTGACTCAGAAAGTTTATGCACGCATAACTCTAAAGCTACTGATGCCAAAGTCCTCAAATCTATCTTGGTTTGTAGTTTTTAGATCTTCAAGATATAAACATCAAGGAATGTTTGAAGAAAATCACTTTGGAAGTTTGAAAGTTATGAAGGATTCAATCTGGCATATTCTGAGAAAAGGTTCATAGTTCATAAACAGGACAGGAATTTTCATCTCAGCATGAGTGGCAGCACATTTTCAAATGAACATAACTGGGTGACTTGACAGTCAATAGTTTTTAAACTAAGCAAAATATATACATGTACCTAGTATATTTCAGGTTTAAATGGTTAGCCATTTTTGTATCATGCTGCTCTAAGAATGTTGCAATGGTTTTAATTTAATTTTTTTATAATGAGGAAAAATGCCTGCTCTTCATCCTTCCTAACCTTCAAATGACCGAAGATAGTCTAATCCAATCATTAAAAACACCTCATTTTAGGAGTAAGACCAAGCATAGAAATATTCAGCCCAATTTTAGAAAATGAAGTTCATGTCAGAATGGGTGGGTTTGTAACGGAAATGGATTTGCAACCTTATAAAACCTGTTTTGTACTTATAGCTTGTAAAACTTCAGCCCACTGTAATACTATCATGTTACTTTTCATAAAGGAGTCCCTGTTCTTTTATTTCTTTTCTACTAGAATTTTATCTTTCTCTCACTTGCTGATTCATATTATGCAGGTTTTGATTTATATGCCAACTGATTTATTTGCTACCACAATTCTCTAGGTTCCCAAACCATAAAGGAACTTATTTAAAACATACATCATAATAAAAATATAAATGTAATGTTATCAAAAATGACAATAAAACAAGCTCCAGGACACTCACACATTCACTTCTGAGCTTGCTTTTCAGAAAAATCCTGAGTGAACATATAGGGTAAAATCCTGGCACAACGGACATCAATGAAATGTTGCCATTGACTTCAGCAGGCCCAGGATTTCACCCGTAGGCTTTGCAGTGTGTCCAGGCAGTCAACAAACTCAGGCTTTGTTGAACCAAGCAGGTCCAAGCTGAACTTTCCTACCTCCTTCTACGACAAACATCTTTTCTAGCTTTAAAAGCTATGTATTCTACATCTGCTCTCAAACTACTTCTCACAGTTCATCTCAGAGCTAGAAACCTGCTTTGCTCAAGTCCACATGCCACGGAGAGAAAGAGCAATGGCTTTCCTCAAAAATAAAATCCATCATGTATCTCTCCATCTATCCATTCTCTTATATCACCATAGTATCTGAAGGTTTTCCTCCTCCTCACTAGGCCAGTTTGGTCCCCAGGGAATTCTATTAAAATGCATTAAATACAGGTTTGCTTCCTGTCCCTGGAAGGCTCTTTACTGGTACAGTGCCTATGTTTTGGTTTTCTCTCTTTAATTACCACACTTCACGAAATACAAAATTCTCATAAGGCAGGATAGTACATACATAAGTAGGGATATAGCTAAAATATGTCATATCAATAGAGGTGCAAATAATTTTGTATTATAAGATATCAAAATAGTTTGATAAAACAGGCATCTTTAAAATGTTTCTTTTTATCTTACCATTAAGAAAATATTAATGATTCTAGCAATATTCTTGTTTCTAAGTATAGAGAATATCTGCTCAAATAAATAATTCTTACCTGACAATAAAATAAGCTCTTTAAGGCTGTCCACTGAACTAATATTCCTGAACTATTGACAAATGAGTAATTAAATTTATATTACATTCTAAATACCACTGACCTTGCAATATCCTTTTAAATGAAGTCTCCTCAATAACTGTGTATTTAATTTAAGCTCACCAAATGACTTATACGTTAAATCACCAGTTGAGTAGCACGATATATATAAATTCGATGAATTGTACTATATGTATTAATTGTTCACTGTAAACAAACACAATCTTTGTAACCCATTGATATATATGGAACAAATAACAGGTAATTGTGAATTAGGGGTATGCAATTCCAGTAGGAGTTCAGGTGCCATCCTAGAGTATAGCCCTGATTGTGCACTCACAACTGTGCAGACAGACCCTGGTACCTGTGTGGAGCTTCATGAATTCTTTGGACTTGATCTAGCAGTTTTCAATGTGGCCTGTGTGAATGAAGTGGCTTTTTAAATTTTTTTTTTTGGCCACTAGAATCATTCAATAGAATAATAACCTTGCAATTATGTGTTCCCCTTTATTTATATAAAATACCATCTCCTTAAACTGCACCTCACTACTAAACTATACTCCCTCTAATACCATTCTTTCTGGGTCTGAGATTCCTAAATGCCACCTGCTAGTGAGCTTTTCTTCTCTCTTCCAAATATTGATGTTTATGAGGGAGAATCTAATAAGGATCCACTCTCTTCTACATTTGATGGACTCCCATTCTCAGGTGTGAAATCATGATGGAGCTTTTTTCACATAGGTTGAGTGTTTAGCAGCATTCCATGTATTATGCAATAACTATCCTTGTAATCCTAACGAGTAGGACTATATGAAACTTTTATAAGTAAACTCCAAATCACACAAAATCTGAATTGTTTGGGGGCTCAGAGGTTTTTGGACCTCTCGGAAAAGTTTGTGAGTCTGCTAGAGATTCATGAAAACTATAAAGAGGTATTAGAAGGACATTACCCATTTTCTAATAGGTCCAGAACACTGCACTTACTTGTTGGCATCTTCCAGGAGGCAGACACTTTGCTCTACTCCTCTAATGTCTTTGGGGGTAGATAGTATGTTAAATAATAGGGCAGGCCCACAACATTTTGGCACCTGAGGCGGGGAGCTCAAATGACGCCCCCATGCCACCTCGCTTGGGCCAAAACTTTGAAAGGTCTCACTTCTGCCTTCTTCCTGTTCTACTCCTCTCATGGTACTGCTCTGCTACCTACCCCAATAAAGGAGAACTAACAACTTAAAATGCCTTGTTCAAAAATTTTAAGTAACACTACTTAATTTTCAAACGCCTGAACAGCAAATGTAACTTTTCTTGTCTGCATAGTAAACACTGGCATTTTTATCTCTTTGAATAATCAAAGTGGTGCCTTCTTGGTTGCAAAGATTTGAACTGCTTCCTGAAGGTCCACAGTCTGGGCCAGCTCATGCTCTATTTAGATGGTTGCAAGGCCGATCAGCCTCTCCTGTGTCATTGTGGAGCGTAGATGTGGTTTTTTTCAACTTCAGCTTGGAGAAGCTGCGTTCTCCACTGGCAACTGTTACAGGAAGTGTTAGGGCTGGTCTACCCCGGGGGGGGGGGGATCGATCTAAGATACGCAACTTCAGCTACGTGAATAGCGTAGCTGAAGTCGAAGTATCTTAGATCGATTTACCTGGGGTCCACACGGCGCGGGATCGACGGCCGCGGCTCCCCCGTCGACTCCGCTACCGCCGCTCGCTCAGGTGGAGTTCCGGAGTCGACGGGGAGCGCGTTCGGGGATCAATATATTGCTTCTTAACGAGACGCGATATATCGCTTCTTAACGAGATGTGATATATCGATCCCCGATAAATCGATCGCTACCCTTAGAAGTATGTGCAGAGCAACAAAAGCATTTGGAAAGAGGGTGGTCATCTTATTTGTGCACATATATTCCAGAACAGCCTTTGGAGTTGATCCTGCTGAAATGTATCTTGAAAGGGCTTTCAGTTCATCACCTAAATCACTCGCATCAATACTGTGCATGTCATCATGTGTCAACACTGTCTCTAGTGCCCTGCATTGCTGGTGTAGGTCTTCTTCAGGTATAGTGAGGAGTTTTGGAATATCATACAACATCCCAAATATACTGCTGTGTTCCTTGAGCTGCATGAAACATTCTTCAACTGACTGTATTGCACAATCTAGCACCTGGTTAAAGAATTCAACTTTGAATTGTTGTTTGGGGTCTCTTATGGCACTGGTTCTCAAAACCGGTCCGCTGCTTGTTCAGGGAAAGCCCCTGGCGGGCCGGGCTGGTTTGTTTACCTGCTGCGTCCGCAGGTTCAGCTGATCGCAGCTCCCACTGGCCGTGGTTCACCGCTCCAGGCCAATGGGAGCTGCAGGAAGCGGTGCGGGCCAAGGGATGTGCTGGCCATCTTATGGGATTATCCTGTGCCTCGTAATCAAAATGTCTTCTTCTTTGGTGACTCTTGTATTCTTGAATGGGTGGGAAAATAGCTTCAGTGTGAAGTTCCTCTGCCAACTTCTGTGCATTCTTCAGAACATTTTGAAATCCCTCATCTGACTGGTAAGACTGTAGATATGACTTTGCTTTGTCCAGCTGTTTCATTGCTCCAGATATATCAAGGTCAACACCTTGGAGTCTCTTGCTTACAACATTTATTTCAAACAGTATGTCATGCCACAACACTAAGCCACACAGAAATTTGAAGTTATGTATGTTTCTGGTGATTCCATTTCCCTCTGCCACTGTTCTCCCATGAACAGTTCCTGTCATAGCATTATCCTCCATAATGGCAATTATGGCATAATCTATCTTCCCAATTTGATGTTTGATAGGCTTATCGCGTTTACTCGACTTTCCCATTGTGTGGCACTCAGTGGTTTCAGTGTCAGAGAGGATGTTCCCAGATGTTGCTTCAAAATTTGCCATCAATGAGTTGATGCAGAGAAAAATATATAGATGCTTTGAATTACATTAAAAAATTCAGCAGTCTCACTAGAAGCTGATGCTCCATCATTGACCACCAAGTTCAATGAATGAGAATTGCATGGGACAAAAAAAGCTTGAGGGTTTAACTCTCGGATCCGTGTCTGCACTCCTCTGTTCTTTCCTCTCATGTTGGCACCATTATCGTAGTCCAGACCTCTCATGTCAGCTATCGCAATTCCCATATCTTCCAGCTTTTTAAGAAGCATTTTTGTCATACCAGCTCCTGTAGTATCATCAATGTCAATAAATTCTAGAAAATGCTCTCTAGCAGTCACCATTGCAGGGACATTTTCACTGGGTTCTATTGTTACAAAACGCACCATTAAAATCATTTGTTCCATATGGCTGATGTCAGGTGTGCAGTCCAGAATAACAGAGTAATATCTTGATGACTTCAGATCTGCCACAATCTTCTGTTTGATTTTTGTTGCCAGTAACTGTATGATCTCATTTTGAATTGTTTTTCCAAGGTAGTGGTGTGTGTACGTTTCTTGGGTGGTGATTCTTCTTAGATGCTCCTGGAGTACAGCATCAAACTCAGCCATCAGCTCCACAATTTTAAGGAAGTTTCCATTGTTTGGCACATACAGCTGATCTGAAGTGCCACACAGTGCTAGGTTTTGGGTAGCAAGCATTCTCACAATGGCAATGAGCCTTTTCAGAACATTTTGCCAGTAAAGAGACTCTGATGCAATCGTCTCTTGATGCTGATCATCTATGGTGGCCTTTAACTTTAGTCTCATCTCAAGCTCTTTCCACCTATGGAATGCTCTCTAGTGATTTGCTGCCTTCTCATGGCATGCCAGATTTCTAGCCAGATTTTTCCAGTCCTTTGTTCCTGTAGAACCCAATGTGGCTGGAACATTAGACTGGAAGAGTTAGCAACAAAAACAGTATGCAGCATTCTGGGGTTTTGAGTACATAAGCCATGGCCTCTCCATTTTGTCACCATTGGGGATTTCATGCCAGTAATGTGTTGGATGGAAACTTTTATTTTTATCGTCTTTGGGGAACATGAAATTTTTCACTTGTTGTGGCCCATGCAGTACAAGGAAATCCCTCAGGCTACTGTTCAAGTAGCCTGTATCATCAGTCTTGGATCATCGAGACTTAAGGAACTAAACTCAGCAGCAGCTGTTTCTTGCGTGTCTACCACACTCTTCTTTGATCTACACTTTTCTTCAGGAATGTGCATGGTTACATCCATTTGAGACGGAGATATGGATGCTGCAGTAGCTGCCAGGTCACCTGCACTCTGACTAACTGGAAGATCAGGCATCTCCTCACCACTCACATCCTCACTGGGACTGGAAGGCTCACCGTGAACATTTGTGTCTATGTATCTCAGGAGAGGCCCTTCCTGCTTAGATAGAAAAAATTCCTTTGCTTTCTTTCTTTTTCTGAATGCTGCCCCAGAGGGGCGTTTTCTTTTTTCACTCATGACTGCTGTTCTGTGCCAGCTATAGTGGCTCTCAACACTTAATTTAAGGGGACAAATAAGCAGGTTGGTAGCAGGGCCTGAGTTAGGGAAGATATCAGTGTCTTAAGGGCCTTACTGGTTCCTACTACTTCAGTTGACTGCCTGTTCTCCTCAAGTGGGTTAAGGGAAGCAGCAGGAAACAGGAAGCTCCCTGAGAAGCTGGTGTTAATCAGTCCAGGCTCCTGGGGGTGCTAGAGAGGTACATAAAAGGCTCCTCCTCCTCTCTCTCCCTGCAGCTCCTGCTGCTTTCTGTTATTCCCTCTCACCTTTTCTCCTGCCTGCCTGTTATGTCTCTCATGCCCTCCTTCCTCCAGCACAGCACTCCACCATCTCTGTGCATCTAGAGCAGAGAGAATACATATGCACCAGCAGCAGACACAATTTTCTATACTCTGGGTCCTAATGGTGCCCCCCCACCCAGTCTGGCACCTGAGGTGGCCACCTCAGTTCGCCTCATGGTAAGGCCAACCCTGTTAAGTAACGGTGCCAACTCAAATCACCATGATGCTTCTTACAAGAGGTGGAGATGGACATACTGTATATCTCAGACTTGCTTCCTTATTTATAGGTGAAAGTATCTGCCATATCCAGCATCTCTTATATGCCAAGTTAGAATAATAGAAAAGGGTTTTCTTATTTATTTAATTATTATTATTTATTATAATAGCACCAACAGGTACCAACCAAGATGGGAAGCACATTGTACTGAGTGCTGTACAAATAGTAAGAGACAATCCCTACCTCAAAGATCTCACAATCTAAATGGATAAGGCAGATGACAATTATAGAAAAACAATTAACTAATTATCCATTTCAGAGTTGTGTCTGGTGCCCAGTGTCACTGTCTCTGGCAAAGGGACCTTTTTTTTTAAACGAATTGCCCCTCACAACCTTCTTGCCTCCTTCTTCCCCATTGTCCAGGTGCCCCAGACAGCCAGTAATACTATTGCTGATTCATGGTCACTCCACAGAAATCGAAAAATGTCAAGGGGAGGGGGGTGGGGAATCTATCCTCATCCTCCCCACCTGTCCCCACCAATGTCCTAGCTACCTTTCTTGACCCACTTAATTCCCTTTGCCAACCTAGGAAGATTCATCACCCTAGGTTAACAACAGCATCACCCCATCTGCCCCGCAACCTCATGCTCCCCTATATAACACCTGAGAAACGATTAGAAAAACGGCTGCCAATCAAGAAACAACTCTCAACAAATATATTTCAATGAAGCCTTCTAAAATGTTTCCAAATACCTGTAGGTAAAAAGCCATTCCAAAGAAGATTTTGGCTACCTCACCTGTATTCCTAAACTCCCAAGTTACACATTTATCACTTAGCTCGACTTAGAAGAAACCTTTGATTCTGACTCAGTGATGCCAGCAAACTGCATTTCATAAGTAGGAAAGAAGTCTAAATTGCCAATTGGTGTCTGGCAGGAGCTAGTGACTGGACCGGAGAAGAGAGGTATGAAGAGATTGCTAGGAGTTATATGAAATGTACTGTCCATTTTTTTCTAATTTTACATGTTCGTTTTACTTTAAAGTGTGATTATACAAAACAAGCCAAACTGTGATACCCAAATTGACTTAATTTGTGACAGAATGATAGCTGCACAAAAATTAATAGTATAGTAATCAAACTAAAACATCTTTTCCAAAGAAAAAATATGAATTAAAAGGCTTTTAGCTTTTGAGAAAGGGAATCCCATTGTAATTAGACCATGAACTAAGGCCTTTCACTGCTGAAAATTCATACTGTGCACTGTTTAAGTGCCACCTCTTGATTCTCCTACAGCAGATACTAATAGCAAACTCTATTCTGGTTTTCTTTGTGCAAACCCAATCACATCACATCAAATTAAACAACTAATTAACACAAACTCCTTAAAAATGGCATATTATTTTGGCAAGCCAAATTAATGTCAGTCCCCTGAAACCATGTTTAGTAATTCCCACTGACTATAGTAACGCCTACTACTGAGAGAAGGGCTAATCAAATACAAGCTCTCCTGCTGATGAGCTGAACCAAGTATCCAGATGTTTCTGCCTTCTAGGCTAATGAAATGTCATGGATGTTTTTACCTCCATCTATATGAAGAACTAATTCCATCATGGTCATGATCCAGGTATTCCTTGTTTGTTTGATATTGGTTACTTTAGCATCACTGTGCTGACCCTAGGGGAGACAGACAGACAGACAGACACAGACACAGACACATCTTGCTAAATAAAACTACTGTATGAACCTGTTAGAGATGCATTGCTGTTGCAAGCACACTATTGGAGTCTACTTCTGTGTCTTCCCTACCACAATGTGGAGAGTGAAATGGAAATTGATGAATCTTGTAGAAAAAAATCCATCTTACATTGTGCTGTATATAAAAGCTGGCCAAAATATGTTTTTTGTTTATCACTAAGAGGACCCATTGGCATTAAATTACTTAATGAGATGTCTATTGCAATTAAAAAAGCCATAACATTTATATTAACATTTTAAAGCTTGGTTATTCTGGGAGTGTCTGTTTACATGAGTCTAAATGGGCGATAATGAACATGATGAAGTGTTCCATATTAAAACAGAGTACTGTGTAACTGCCTAGTAAAATCCTAATATTAAACTATACAGTATAACTTACAAGACAGTGTAAAAGCCTCATATTTAGATTTAGCCCATCTTGAGTCTCAAATAATGGACTTGTGATTAAATACGAATACAAATGAAAGAATGCATTTGCATGTAAGCTTACAACATATATTTTCATGATACATTTGTTTCAAGAAGCTTACAGTATACCTTGATACATCCATTTTCAGAAACAGCAAGCTTAATTTAAAGATACTGTGTAATTATTTTTCAGCAACGTTTTACAGCTTTTTCATACTTGCACCTTTTCTTGACTGCTAGATGCCAGTACATGATACAAGAAAGCATACTCTAGCAGGCTCACTAGCAAACTCTTTTTCTGGTACTAAACTGATATCTGACACATTTAACAATATGCATACGGAGGCAAGGAATTAGGTTTATTGATGCAGCTTTTGTGAACAAATTGAGAGAAATTTTTTTAGCACAGAAAAACCTTACAGCACAGTCCATTCTTTTGTTTGCTTTATAGTAATTTATGTACTGGTACATATAGAATATAAGCAGAAGTTTCCCTTTACATACTGTACATTTCCTTACACTGTTCATTTTTATTATACAATCTTTTCTGAAGCACCCATTATCATAGTATATGGGCATCAGCTAACATACGTTTCAATGTGACAATAATTTACATCAGGAGGAACAAAACTTTGCAGAAACTTTGCCAATTTAATCTAGTCATTCAGGAGAATGCAATTCACAGCTGGGCCCAATTTGCTGGTTTAGTGGGAAGCTCTCTGCAAGAGATGGTCTTTCATCTCAGCATAAGGGAAGATTTGGACTGAGTGTGTAGCTGTGAATTCCAGAGGTGAGGGCATTTAGATGAGAATGCCCTTTCTCTAGCTTCAGAAAATTAAAACCTGGTTCTATTGGTCTTAACTACGGCTGGCCAAAAACCAAGAATGCCATTTTGTGAAAAAAATTGAGGTTTTGACATTTGTTTTTGTTCTTCATTGGAATGAAACTGAGACCTTTTGAATTTTTTGGGGGGGAAAAAAAAGAGCAGGAGAGGGTGAACACAGCCCTGTATCCCAGAATAGCCAGTAACCCAGTGGCCAAGGGTATGCGCCTTTAGTATGTGGGAGACACAGGTTCAAGCTCCTACTCTGCCTGAGGTTGAGGAAGGACTTGAACCTTGTGCTTCTGCTTCCATCCTGGTTATGAGAACTCTTCCCAGTGAAATTTGCACTGAAACTGATACATTTCTGTGAAAAGTTTGGGTTTTGATGAATCAGCATTTTCTGATGGAAAAACATTTTGTCAAAAAATTTGTGACTGGCTCTAGTGTTAACATCCCTGATGAACACAGTTGCCGTAGCAGGAGATGGCTGCATAGTGAGAGAGGCAGTCCTTTAGATAGCTAGGCCTAAATCCATGTTCAGCTCACAGTAAGACCAGGACCTTGAAATTTAACCAGAACTGGGTGTGCTGTTAATGCAGAGCGTGTAGTTTTTGTGTGATAGTAATCTGGCACTCCACTCAGTAGGCAAGCTGCTGTTTATTGAACCTATCACAGTTTCTGGAAGCTTTCAGGGTCAACTGTGGATAGAGGGAAGTGAAATAATCCAGCCTTATGCTGATCAAAACATGCATCATTGTGGTCATGCCCATATCCAAGAAGTAAGGTATGCAGTCTCTATCTGCATGTCCAGCAACATTGATAAGCCTGGAAACATCCCAAAGTTTCACACCATCTTGACAACTGGTGAGGTCCTGGCTTCTGCTGGTTCCTCCAACACCTTCTCTCTGCTTAGTAGCAACTTTCTTTCAACTTTCTTGCAACTTTATCACTTTTCCAAAGTTGAGAAAATTTTGAAAAATGACAGAATGGGAAAAGGAAAAAAAGAAACAGGAATAAGTGAAAAAAAATCTAGTCATCATTCATCCTCTGAGATGAGAGGATTGAAAAAGGAAAAATGGGGGAGAAATGGGAAAAAAATCCCAAATTTCAGTTTGGAAAAAAAAAAAAAAAAACGAACAAAATTTAATTAAAAAACTAAGAAATTTTTCATGTGTTCTGAAATCTCCCATGAGAGATTTTGAAACCTCTCATGTGAGATTTCATTGTTCATAAAACCCCATTTTCAACAGGAAAATTTTTTAATTGAGAAATCTTCCACCAGCCTTAATGTTGTACCTGGCCCATATCTCTATAATGGAATGAACAAGAATCCAACAAACACTCCTGAGCTTTGGGGAACTTTGAACCTAAATCTGAACTTTTGGCTCAACATCAATTCTAATGTAGAGTAAGGAACATTGATGAGAGACAGAATTTAAGAGAATCAGAAGGAGCAACAGGAAAAAAAAATTATACTGAGGATGTCCAATGAAAAGTAGGAAGATTTTAATATTATCAGACAGCTTTGTAAACTTGGGAAATTAAATATGCATTCGGAAAGGGTGCAATTGAATATTCTATATTGTCCAGTGAAATTTCCCAAATGGAGGAGGCTTTATTTTCTTACAGGGGCATTTCCTTGTACAGTGTTTTGTGCCAAAAAAGAGAAAAAACCATCTTGAACAATCAAAATTAAAAAGCAATAATTTTGGCCAAAGGGTTGCATTTAGAATCATACAATCATACAAGGATAATCTGGCCCATACACTTTTCAGTTAGTAAATATCCTTCATAGAGCTATGCAGTCCTTGCTTGGTCTTGCAGACTGGACTACAATTCTTTACTTCCATTATACTCAAGACTGAGTTAGTGCTGCAGGATTTGGCACGAAGTGTTTCACTTCATGAGAGACAGGTTTAACCTGGCACGACTACGTTCTGAACAAAACCCTTTTATTACTACAGCTTGTAATAGTCATATGTGTATGTTCCCACTGGGCCTCTGAATAAAGTCTGGGGAAAAACCGCAGAGGCAATAGTCCTGCTGCTGCAGGGTGAACCTCTCTGAACCTTTGGATGTTCATTCCCTGGTCACTAGTTTCTTCCTGTCCAGTTTTCCATCGTTTTCATGTTCACCAATTTTGAATAGTTTTCAGTGATGTTATTGTCACATATTTTTCTACACCAGCAAGATAGATAAAAATCTACTCCTGACATCAAACCAGCCTATTTAATACACAGGAAACAAACAGGTTTTAAACCACTGCTCACTGAAAAGTCAAAACAATCCAGTACATGTAACAGGCTTCACATGAAGACCCACACAAGTTTATTCAACATTTTGGATATCACCTTGTACAGAGGAATCATGCGGCTTTTGGGAACATAGGAACTGATTTATGGGTCCATTTAGTGTAGGATCTTGTCTCAGTCAATGACCAGCATGAGATGCTTCAGAAGGCAGCACAATAAACCCTGCAATGGACAATTATGGAATCATCTGACCCTAAATTCTTCTTCCTAATTCCTGACAGCCAATGAGTGGCTTATACTCTGAAGCATGGGGCTTTATTACCCCCACTCCTCTTTTTTAATCCTAGTTAATGCAACTGGGGATTTTATCATCATACACATAAATCTCTAAACTGTTATTTGAATTCTGCTGAGATTTTGGACTCAATGATCTATTTTAGCAATGAGTTCCCCAGGCTAATTATGTGTTGTGTAAATTTCCCCCTTTTATCATTTTAAATGATTCATTATGAATTATTCACCTATCCTAGAATAAAATAAAATGCACATTTTGGAACTTTAATGGTTCTTGAAAGAATTGGGTGAATTAGTCATAGCAAATAACTTATTCATAAGAACGTAAGAACATAATAATGGCCATACTGGTCAGACCAATGGTCCATCTAGCCCAATATCTTGTCTTCTGACAGTGACCAGTGTCAGATGTTTCAGAGGGAATGAACAGAACAGGACAATTATTGAATGATTCATCCCGTCATCCAGTGTAGGGAAAAAATGAAAACTACCAAAAGCCAAGCCAAGTTGGACATCGCAAAGGAAATTAAAACCAAAAGTAAAAAGTTCTATAGCCATATAAATAAAAAGAAAATAAGGAAAGAAGAAATGGGACCACTAACTACTGAGGATGGGGTAGAGATTAAAGACAATCTAGGCATGGCCCAACACCTAAATGAATACTTACCCTCAGTTTTTAATAAAGGGGGTGTAGTGGCAGGGTGGCTAATAGAAAAGAGGATATGGAAGTAAAAATTACCACATCTGAGGTGGAAGTCAAATGCAAACAGCTTAATGGGACCAAACTGGGAGGCCCAGATAATCTCCATACAAGAATACTAAAAGAACTAGCATGTGAAATTGTAAGTCCCACAGCAAGGATTTTTAATGAATCTGTAAACTTGGGAATTGTACCCTATGACTGGAGAACTGTGAATATAGTACCTATTTTAAAGAAAGGGGAAAAAATCCAGGAAATTACAGGCCTGTTAGTTTGACATAAATTCTATGCAAGGTCTTGGAACAAATTTTGAAAGAGAAAGTAGTTAAGGACATAGAGGTAAATGGTAACTGAGTAAAATACACCATGGTTTTACAAAAGGTAAGATTGTGCCATACCAACCTGAGCTCTTTCTTTGAGAATATA
Source organism: Terrapene triunguis (assembly GCF_002925995.2). Classification (NCBI taxonomy): domain Eukaryota; kingdom Metazoa; phylum Chordata; order Testudines; family Emydidae; genus Terrapene; species Terrapene triunguis. The sequence goes on from NW_020664372.1 coordinate 38,920,540, forward strand.
AATGATTTTTTTAGACAAAGGAAATGCAGTAGCTCTGTTCTACCTGGATCTCAGTAAGGCATTTGATACAGTTCCACATGAGAAATTATTAGTTAAATTGGAGAAAATGGGGATTAACATGAAAACTGAAAGGTGGATAAGGAACTGGTTAAAGAGGAGACTACAATAGGTCATAATGAAAGGTGAACTGTCAGGCTGGAGGGAAGTTACAAGTGAAGTTCCTCAAGGGTCAGTCTTGGGGCCAATCTTATTTAACATTTTCATTCATGACCTTGTCACAAAAAGTGGGAGCCTGCTAATGAAATCTGTGGATGATACAAAGTAGGGAGGTATTGCCAGTATGGAGGAGGATGACCTGGATGACCTTGAAAACTGGAGTAATAGAAATGAAATGAAATTTAATACTGCAAAGTCATGCATTTAGGGACTAACAACAAGAATTTTTGCTATAAACTGGGGACGTATCAGTTGGAAGTGACAGAAGAGGGAAAAAACCTGGGTGAATATTGGTTGACCACAGGATGACTATGAGCTGCCAGTGTTATGTAAACATGAAAAAGGCTAATGCAATTTTGGATACAGCAGGCTAAGTATTTCCAGTGGAGACAGAGAAATGTTATTGCCATTATACAAAGCACTGGTGAGACCTCATCTGGAATACTGTGTGCAGTTCTGGTCTCCCATGTTTAAGAAATATGAATTTAAACTGGAACAGGTGCAGAGAAGGGCTACTAGGATGATCACAGAAATGGAAAACTTATCTTACGAGAGGAGACTCAAGGAGCTTGACTTATTTAGCCAAACCAAACAAAGGCTGAAGGGAGATATGATTAATCTCTGTAAATATATCAGTGGGATAAACTCCAGGGAGGGAAAGGAGTTATTTAAGTTAAGTGCCAATGTTAACAAATGGATATACACTGGCCATCAACAAGTTTAGGCTTGAAATTAGATGAAGATTTCTAACCATCAGAGGAGTGAAGTTCTGCAACAGCCTTCCAAGGGGAGCAGTGGGGGCAAAAAACCGAACTGGCTTCAAGACTGAGCTTGATAAGTTTATGGAAGGGATTGTATGATGAGTCTGCCTGCAATGGCATGTGGCCCATTTGTGACTGCTAGTAGCAAATATCGCCAATGGCTGTTGATAGGACACTAGATGGGGAGGGCTCTGAGTTACTACAGAGAATTCCTTCCCAGGTATCTGGCTGGTGGGTCTTGCTGACATGCTCAGGGTTCAACTGATCACCATATTTGGGGTTGGGAAAAATTCCCCCCCCAGGTCAGATTGGCAGAGACCTTGGGGGTTGTTCACCTTCCTCTGCAGCATGGTCATGGGTCACTTGCTAGTTTAAACTAGAGTAAATGGTGGATTCTCTGTAATGTCGAGGCTTTAAATCATGATTTGAGAACTTCAGTAACTCAGCCAGAGGTTATGTGTCTATTACAGGAGTGTGTGGGTGAGGTCCTGTGGCCTGTGATGTGCAGGAGACTAGACGATCACTATGGTCCCTTCTGGCCTTAAAGTCTATGAGTCTAAGCTGAACAGTCCCACTCTTTTTAAACCCTCCTCATGTGGAAATTGTTCCATACCCCTACTCATTCTTGTTGTGCTTTTCAGTACTTTTCTCAATTCTATTATAACGGGGGTTTTGAAATAGGGTGACCAGAACTGCACATAGTATACAAGGTGTGGGCATACCACAGCTTTACAAAGTGGCATTATGATATTTTCTGTTTTATCTATCCCTTCCCTAATTGTTACTAACATTCTGTTAGCTTTTTTGATTGCCACTTTACATTTAGCAGATGTTTTCAGAGTACTATCCAAGATGATTCCAAGATCTTTTTCTTGAGTGGTAACAGCTAATTTAGGCCCCAACATTTTGTATGTATAGCTGGGGTTATGTTTTCCAATGTGCATTACTTTGCGCTTATCAACATTGAATTTCATCTGCCATTTTGTTGCCCAGTCACCCAGTTTTGTGAGATTCCTTTGTAATTCTTTGCAGTCATCTTTGAACTTAACTATCTTGAGTAATTTTGTATAGACTGCAAACTTTGCCACCTGACTGTCCATCCCCTTTTCCGTATCATTTATGAATATGTTGCATAGCACTGGTCCCAGTACAGATCATTGGGGATCCCACTATTTACCTCTCTCCACTGTGAAAACTGACCATTTATTCCTACACTTTGTTCCCCATCTTTTAACCAATTAATTTCACTTCCTTTGCTGTTCAAAATTGTTCAGACAGACTTTGAGTTTCACAAATGTGTTCTTTATATAAAATTATTGGCAATTGTTTTATGCAGCAGACAAATTTTAGCCTATGGATTGCTTTTGAGCTGTATTTGCATATATATTTATTATCTCTCAGTAACTGGTCAAGAGGATGATAGTTGTCTGCAGGGGAAGGCAGTTCCCAGGACTGGGAAAATCCCTAAAGGGTCAGAGAGGGAGACTGACAGAAGAGAAGGATGACATGGCTATGGAGAGAATGGCCTACACCTTTATCATTCAAGTGAAAAAGGCAGTCAACCTCCCAGTAAATTCCTTCTCATCCTTCAATGGGCTCTTCTCCTCTACAGCCAAGCTGGGGATGATGGAACAACCCCTGAGGTCTATAAAGTAGAAGAGCAGTGTTTCATGCTCTGCACATACAAGATCCTTTGGGCTGGGCCCTAGTGGCAATTCCTTTTATGATGGATGCTGCACCTGATAACAAAGAGATGAACTTTTCCCTGTCAGGTGTTCCAGATCATCCTTGTGGTGAGCCCACAGGTGAGCTCAAAATGCATGGGTGCCCATGTTAACTGCATAGGGACCTCAGCTCAACTGCCTTCCACAGGCTCCAGAGGTCTTGTTCCCCTACTATCTCTGTGAAATGGGCCCAAATAGATGGTGAGTAGATCCATTTCTCCTTTCCTTCTTCAATTTCCCCTTCCTCTCTTTTCTCTCTTCCTCTGCCTCCAACTAGTATCCTTCTTCACCTCACTCTGAATTGCCACTCACCATCCTTCACTAACCCCACAAATGAAGCTCTGAAAGGGCTATTACAGTATCACTTCTGTGCAAAAAGGATTTTCATCAAATGAATTTCTTCTACAAGGTGAAAATTTGTTTTTAGGTACATGTGTACAAACAAAACATCACTGGCATGACTTCATGGAAACTGAACACAAAATATAGTATACTATTGAAAATACAGCAACATGAAATTTTGCTTCTAATTTATTAAAATATTTGTGAATATTTATTGTCAGTGTAAGCTACCAAAAGTGTGCAGATTTTACATTTTTGGGAGGAGTTTCACAATTTTGAAATTTCTTCCATTCCAGAATGGAATGCAAACAAAATTTCTCACAAATTGAAATTCTGAAAATCTTTTAAATCAGGTTGAAAACCTTTGGTGTCGACAAAATTGAAATGTCTTGTTCTGATCTGGATTTCTTTCATTTTATATTATAGCGTATAGTTATATCGCATATAATATAATTTGACCAAAAAGATTGCAAGGGAAGATTTCAACACTATCAAAACACTTTTCCCCCCCAGTTTTTCATTTTTAAATGAATTTTCATTAAAGGCAACATGTCTTCACAAAACATTTCACTTTCAACTAATCTGCATTTTCTGACCAGCTTTATAATCCACCTTTACATAATATGTCTCTCTGTCCCCCTCTAGTGGCCTGACCTCAAACAGGTTCATAGAACCATAGAATATCCTATGATTCATTGAACCTGTTTGTGGTCAGGCCACTAGAGAAGGACAGAGAGACACATCATGTAAAGGTTTAGAAGTGCTACAGCTGGGTCTTTTAGTTTATGCAGTAAAAGCATCCAGAGTTCTGGAGTTCAATCCCTGCTTTTAACAACCTACCCAGGGGCATCACTTTACATAATATTTGCTCAACTCTAGTTCTTAATGTCATTTAACTTCTGTTAACTATGTGGGCACAATTATCATTTGCTCCACTTTCACACTGCTCTGGTAGGTAAATATAAATATAAATACCCATTTTAAGGCTCCTTTCCACTGCTAGAGTAGTATAAAGATGCCTTAGTGCAAATGAGAATTCTGCCTTATTACTTTACCACTTAAATATTGAGGATAATTCTGAACACCGGAGAAAGCACTTATTTAGCAGCTAAAACATTTGTCTATAGAATTTAATTTCTTTAGCTTAATTAAATTGACATTAACTACTCCAAACTTTTACATTATAATTCATTTAATATAGCCATCAAAATGCTTAAAAGAAATCAGGAATTTGAGAGCTAACCCACATGATAAAACTGCAGAAAGGTGAAAGTCTTTGCCTTTTCTGTTTTAAAGAGCCCTACCAACAAAGAAATGGCATGGGCAGAAACCAGGGGAAAAATGCAGAACAAAGTCAATGCACTTAAAAGTGAAGAGATGGAGAGATTAACGAGATACTACAAACAGTGCTCAGTCCACAGCAGGAGTCATAGGTGCACTTGCACTGCAATTTTTGTTTTCATTTTTAAATTTACAAATATCTTCGGAGAACTGGCAAAAGTTGAGAACACTTCTTTTGCTGTGGGTGTGAGGCTGAATAGTGTCCTGACCTATGCACAGCTGAAATGGTGACTTGGCTTGGGCAAACTGTGGAATAAGGTTTGTTAGGGATTTGCAAATATAGAAAAAGAAGGAATCTGTAATCTGACAGTGATTACTGAATTTCTGCAACTCATGATTAAGGCTTGAAAAGAAGTTAAATTCACTCTTTTGAGTCTAACAGATGCATCAAATGTGAACATGGAAGAAATCACATTTCTGATTGTGAAGAATTCCATAAAAATCATAGGAAAGGGAACTGAAAAACAGCAGAAATAAAGATTTTGATCCAGTTTAGGTCCACACATGGTGATGCATTATTGAACAGTTATTTCTTCCAGTTAATCATTACATGCACTCCTACACTCTTAAAAACAACATGAGGAATACTTCTTGGACACAGAAGAAAACTGCACACAATAGAAATTTGAGTGAGAAGTGTAAGAACCAACAAAATAACAGTTCTCCATTCTGCACAGAAACTATATTTCTTTACAACTAGGTTATTTCAGAGCATTAGTATATATTGTGTTATTCTGTACAGCTTCTTGTACAGAGACAATTCAATAAATGAAAAGTCTGAATTCTAAGTATTATTATTATTTTTGTTCAGATTTGCTTTGTGATGCAAGAGTCTTTTGATTGCTTCAGTCCTACAAAAATCCCCTGTTGTTTATTGTAAATAACAAGTTGTTTTATTTCTTTTGGTTTGCATCTTTCATTTTCTTCTGTTGCTATAATTTCCATCATTGTTAACATGAACACACTTTAATACAAAAGTGGTCTTATATTTAACTGTACTCTCCTCTGATTTGTTGGCTATAGAAATATTCCAGGTGATGTGAAACAGGTGGGAAGCAAGAGCAAATCACCCCACCCTCTCACCAGAGGGAACTGAACTATCCACGGTGTATTTTAGATCCATTTATAATGGGATGGGAAATACATGCATGTGTACATTTCTGACTGCACCCTTTGCCAGCTGTATTTATGTATTAAATTAGAAAGAAAACTATTTAGCAGCACAGCTAACTTTATTGCCAGTGAAATATCAAATTATTCTTATTATATCATTATGCCATAGTACCTCCACAAAGGAATCCTGTAATTGTACTAAAAAGTGTCATAGGAAATGGCACACTTTGTGTTTTGTAGCTCAGATTTATCAGTTTCACATGCTGAACTAAAGCATTAGCATTCTTTAAAATTTTCCCTCTGAACTGAGATTTCCTTCTTGGGTTGAAACTTGGGGGTGGGAGGGAGGAAGAGGAGAAGGGAGTTGTGACTTCTCACAACAATAATGTATCTCATATTCATACAGCGGAAGAATGCTGTATGCCATGGGTGCCAAACTTATTCTGTGGAGAGAGACAAATTGCATTTTAAATTGTTCTCTGTTAGCCAACTCTTCAAAGCTAGAGCCATTTACTACACTCAGTCCATATTCATAGATTCATGGATTTTAAGGCCATTGTGATAATCTAGTCTGATCTCCAGGCTCTTGCATAACACTGTCCTAGGACTTTCCTGTATTAATTGTTGCTGCCGTAAATCCTCAATATCCCCCACTGATGACAGTGGATGGTTTGCACATAGATCAAGGATAGAATATGGTTCTTCTATAGTAACTAAAGGTTTAGTTAGTAATTTTACTGTTCCAGTCAACATCACTCAGTATAAAAAATACGATGCAAGACACTTTTAGGATTACCATTATTTCTGTCCTTTGTTTATTTATAAGTTGATTTATCTGAACAACTGCATGTGTAAAATTAGGCACAAGAGCATACCTACCTTAAATCTGTCCTTTAAAGGACCAAGAATTGGGTTTGTTTAGTTTGGAAAAGAGAAGACTGAGAGGGGACATGATAGCAGTTTTCAGGTATCTAAAAGGGTGTCATAAGGAGGAGGGAGAAAACTTGTTCACCTTAGCCTCTGAGGATAGAACAAGAAGCAATGGGCTTAAACTGCAGCAAGGGAGGTCTAGGTTGGACATTAGGAAAAAGTTCCTAACTGTCAGGGTGGTTAAACACTGGAATAAATTGCCTAGGGAGGTTGTGGAATCTCCATCTCTGGAGATATTTAAGAGTAGGTTAGATAAATGTCTATCAGGGATGGTCTAGACAGTATTTGGTCCTGCCATGCGGGCAGGGGACTGGACTCGATGACCTCTCGAGGTCCCTTCCAGTCCTAGAATCTATGAATCACTAGGTTTCAAAGTCAACACCCCATTGAAATAAAAACAGTTCATACCTCACTCAGCCTTTGGTTCATGCTGTTTAATAGAGGACTTTTCAACCATAATGGGCTAGAAACCTGGTCTTAAAATGAAAGTTTGCATGCTGCATAATCTGAGTCAGCCATGGGGGCTGGATAAACTATAAATTTGACATTTCCAATGTGTAGGAATCATTCAATCAAACATTGAAATGCAGCCCTTTCTGAACTGGGATTGGCAGCTGTTTAAGGATCCAGTCTCACAAAGTACTGAAAACCTCCCGCTGAATTCAAAAGGAGCAGAATATGTCCAGCAGCCCATAGTAAAGATTCAGTATTTCACATGCCTAGATCCTAATTGCATACAACAACATTAACATCCTATCACATCTCCTGATCTCCTTTGCACCCAATCTCATCCTCTCCCTTACCCTTCTCCTTAACCTCTGACTCTCCTCTGGCTCTTTCACCTCACAATACAAGGATACTTTAGTCTCTGCCATCTTGAAAAAAAAAAGCATCCTTGATCCCACTTGCCTTTCCAACTACCACCTCATCTTCTTTCTCCCTTTCATCACTAAATGAACTGTACGCACTGTCTACAGCTGCTGTCTGGAGTTCCTCTCCTCTAATTCCATCCTAAACCCTTTCCAATCTGACTTCTGCCTCTTTTACACTACTGAAACCACTCCTACTGAAGTCTCTAATGACCTCTTTCTCGACAAATCTCAGAACCAGTCTCCATCCTCATCCTCCTTGATCTCCTTTGACATTATCAACCGTGCTCTTCTTGATATCTTGTCCTCTCTTGGTTTCCATGACTCAGGCCTCGGTTAGTATTCCTTTTACCATCTAAAATCTCCTTCAGCCAGTTGTTTGGAGGATCCTCCTCATCCCCCCTCCAACTTTTTTGAGGGGAGAACCATTCCACAGGGCTCTGTCCTACGTTCCCTTCTTTTCTCCCTCTGCACTTTATCTCTGGGTAATCTCATTAGCAAACACAAATTCAGCTCTCAATTCTATGTTGACAACTCACAGCTCTATTCCAGACCTGTCTCCTTCTGTCCAAACTAAAATCTCAGCCTGTCTCTCTGACTTCTTCTCATGGATGTCTAGCCATCAATTTAAATTGAACATGGCCTAAACAGAACTCTTAGTCTCCCTCCCCCCCAGGCACAATTCCTCCCTCTTCCCCCTTTCTTGACCACTGTGGACAACGCTACCATCCTGCCTTTCACTCAGGCCTGTAGCCTGGGCATCATCTTTGACTCAGACCTCTCTCAAGATCCTCCCACCAGGCTCAGGACCGGATTTACACCTTAGGCACCCCGAGGCACAGCATCTTCAACACCTCCGTTGCCTACTGCTGACCTTTGAGTTTTCCGTAAAAAATGAAACTTTTAACCCACCTTTAACTTTTAGGTGTCCCTAGAACACCGGCACCTCATCCAAACTATCATCTTTTGAAGGCCACCAAGAGGTCGACTCCTTCCTCCACTCTGCTAATGACGGTAGCCAGCCTTCATCACTCACTTGTTACATTTTCAAACACTTGTGTTTTCTTTCATGTTGCCCCTCATGCATGCGAGAAGCTCCCCATAAACATTAGCAAAGGTAACTCATTGTCCTCCTTCAAATCCTTCTTAAACCTCTCCTCTGCCATGATGCCTACAGGACACCTGACAATGGTTAGGCTGCTTGTGAACTCTGTGTGGCATATATGACAATATCCTGCAATATCCTGGATGGAACTTATTGAATTAAGTTAAACATTATTGAATGAAGTGAAATATTTTAGGAGTTCATTGTATTGAAAATGCAAATGTTTATGTACTATTGAGGGACTGTATGTAGTGCCATGGGGGAGGGAGACCACAGCCCTTCATAAACTAAGAATGGGGAGGGGAGGTGTTTAGGTGAATTAATTCAGGTGGTTACACCTCCAGAGAGCTACCCCCACCTGGTGAGAAACTTGCATATATTTGTTCAGACTGGATTCTCCAGGGACTAGCAGACAAAGAAAGGATTTTTGGTTAAGTAGCCTGAGTTTAAACTGACACAGGGCCTTCTCTCTGATCCAGCAAATAGACAGCACTTCTGGTCCAAGGGAAGGGGCCCAATCCTTAGGGAAGGACTGGAAGATCTTTGGCCCACTAAGGCTCCATAAGACTTTGAAGACAGTTCTGAGCTAAAGCTGTGGTGAACTTGTGACCACAGGAAAAAACCATGTTTGGGGTTAGAAGGACTAATCACCCACCAGAATCCTAGTTTGAGTTAGGGGGTGATCTCTGGTAAGCTTATTAGCATATATGTAGCTTCTTGTATTGCTTTTAATATGATTCCTCTGTAATGCTTTCACTTCAAGAATAGACGTGTTTGCTTAGAAAGGGTGGTGTTGTAATTTAACTGGGGCAATTACACTGCGTACCATCTCTGAGGAGAGAAGTGAAGCAGCCCTGCTAAGCCAGCGTGTCTGTTGGGGAATAAGACTGAAGGCAGGGAGCTGTTCAGCCTGGGAATAACAAGTTTAAAGGGAAAGAGCTATGGGTCTCTGCCCAAGGGAGGTGACAGCCAGGGAGCCGGAAGCCTACAATGAGTATCCTTGGTGGCCATCGAGGGGGAATATAGGTGCAGTTGCCCTGAACTGGAACACTGTGATTGCTGCCTATCATGCTGACCAGCATTGTTTCAGTCACGAGACTCCCGCTGTCAGTTTGTATTCCTGTTCTCTCTTGTTTTACACTTAAATTGTAAGCTCTTTGGGTTCAGAAACTGTCCTTTTGTTCTCTGCTTGTACAGTGCTTGTACAGCCTAGCATAGTGAAGTCCTGGTCAGTGACTGGAACTCCGAAGTGCTACCGGAATAGCTATGATAAATCATAATTATGCAATCATTTAGGACAATAAATTAAGCATGCTGCAGCCATGTGAAATGGCAGGGTGAATTAAAGAATCAGTGGCAGAATATAAGTATGCAAACTGGAATTTGGCTGGACAAGTGGGCTAACAGGGGTTACTATGGCAAAAAAATGTTGTGGCATCTTTAATGACCACAAGTTGTCAGGACCTCAGTTTTATAGTTCAGCCATCTTCAGCCTCTCAGTGGTTCCTCTTACTACCTGGAGCACTGGCTCAATAAACTCAGATGGCAGAGTGATAGCTACTGAATCATCAACATCGTTTCTAGCAACAACTGAGTGTCCTTGGTTTCCAGGGCTCCAGCATTCTTTTCAGCAAAAAAAAAAGAAAAAAAAAGAAAAAGAAAAATCCTCAAATAAACAAGCCTTGATGCATACAGAATACAATGCTGACATTGGTATTGACTTCACTAGTGCACACACAAGGAAGTAATGCAAACAATGGCCTATCTTCTTGGGAATAGTATCCCAGTCCAGTCAGATGTTATCAAACATTCTTGTCCATCTGAAACAGACACATTGACTTCTAATAATAAAAATAAAATCCAGTTTAAGTCGAGCAGTGCACAACATTTCCACTTGTATGAAATAAGAGAAACAAACTTCCCTTTCAAGAAAAATATACTAAATCCTAATGCTGGTTGATCCAAGTTCTCCAGTTGTACACAAAAGAGATGTTATTGCTACTTGCACTTCAGCAAGATATTTATATGGGATCTCCTCTCCTTAAACAAGGAAATTTGTATCCTTCCCACTTCATTGTCCTCCTCACAGCATGCACACCCACCTAGAGATACCAAAATGGAGGTAACAGTAATCCAAATAACACCTGACTATGGCGAGGTCCCACCAGGAAGCTTCATCAAACAGTCACTATTATAGGGATTAATACACCAATTTCAAGTATCTTTCTCTTAGGACAAAATGTACCTTTAAATCAGCACAGCAAGGTTATAACCTCTTCCCTAATCATATGCAATGAGAACTCAGCCTTTTTGTTTTTTGTTTTTAAATGATCATTAGATTCAGTCATGAGATTGAAACTGCAGTGCTTTATTTCACTTTGCATCCCTCCTGATCTTTCTCCCCATCTTGGCTTTTTTCAGTGAGCCATTTCTACCTTCCAATTATTCTGGATTTCAATGACCATCCCCTTTTTTTAAATTAAAAAAAGGGGAGCCTCTTCTCAGAGGGCTTCTTTGGTTCAGTCTTTTGCGGAATGACATTCAGATCAAATAGCACAGCTTGCCCAATGTGAGTATGTTTTCACTTCGATGCAATTCCCACAACTTTTGTTTGGGTGGTTTTGGTGCAGCCTGTACTTCTGTGCTCAACAATTAGGACCAGCTCTGCTAGTACCTCTCATACTATTACTCAGAAGAAGCGGAAGGGAAGAAGTTCAAAAAGTTATCACAATACCTTCACAATGGGCCTTTTGTAAATGGAAAGTAACATGTTCACTTCACAGGAGAGTGGAAATACTGTAGTCTCTATTATAGCTTATGAGACTTTTTCTGGTTTTAGCAGCATTCCAGGACCATATAGTTACTCTAAATTTGAGACTAAGAGTAAACACTGATGTCAGAAAAAGAGGGTACTGCATTATAAATTGAAAGCCTGTACAATATTTCAACTGCTCATTAGAGTTGCACCCAACTGTTGATCTACACAAAAAAACAAATCAAATCTACAGACAAATAAAACTCGTAACAGCCCTTTACAGAGGTCTGTATTAGAAGCAAAGTCAAGGGTCCATTTTAGCAGACAATTAAGGGTAGTTAAACAAAAATGAGATAGTTACAGGAATCCAAACATCCAGTTCACTTTGAGCCTGACCCAGCTCCACTGAAGTCAATGGCAAAAATTCCCATTGGCTTAAATGGTGCAGTATTACGCTTATAGGAAGGAAGACATGGGCTGTACTCAGACTGCTTTTTTTGTCACCAATCTTGCAAATAAAAGCTATTTTTGTCCATTGTAAAATCCCACTTAATTACATAAAACAATTTACACAAGAAATCTGGAGAGAATCCTCCTTATAACTTATAAGTAAACTGGAACTTTTCAGTGCAAAACCTTTTTTAAAAAAGTGAAAAACAACCCCTTTGATGTTTTTGTATGTTCACTTGTTTAAAAGACAGTAATTTGTATGCCGCCTTTTTCTTATCCTGTTGTCCAATGTGTGGTGAAAACATTGCCGTGTGTCATTTGCATATAATACATGGGGAAAATACATCTATTTGAGCTGCATTTTCTCATCTATTATGGATTTAAGATCTTCACCGCACTGCATTTCAAATTCCAAAAAACCTGAAAACCAGACAGCTGTATCTGTGCACAGAAGGAAATCTCTTTTCATCGAGATGGGATTATTTTTCTGTGCCAGGTGCCTCAGACTGGGCTTTCTCTTGGTCTAATTGATAACTGGCAGGCTCCTCCCCCTTAACCCTTTGACTTTTGTACTTTCTCTTCCTGGGCTACCACTGCTTCAATGTTCTACCACATTTACTTATGGTTGACCCCAAGGTCCTGGGTTAAGCTTCCCCGCTGCTATTCAGCCTTGGACCTTATTATTGTTCTACTCGTCTGACCTTTGATACACTAAATTCTAACAAGGTGATCTGAAAAAAAAATTCACTCATTTCTCTGTGTGGTTTCATGGCTCGCCTTTTACTGCTTTCTGGTGATGTTCTTTTCTCCACTCCAGACCACCAAGTGCTCTGCTTTAGTTTGTCAATTTATAGTGCTGTCATGGTTTCAAATGCTGCAACCATTGTGTAGAATATACTCTCCTGACCTCTGAAGCAACTTTCTGTATTTCAATTGTTAACTCATTAGGGTTTGGAAGAACAGCTGAAAGGAAAATGGCTTTTTTCCCACAATTGCCTCCAATGAACTGCTTGAGAGTCATAACAATCTGGGATTAAGGGAAATGGAGAGGATACTGCTAAAAATTAGCTCCAGTTATTTTGCATTCTTGACTGAGGGAAAAAAACAAAACCAAACATTGGCGCTTTTCTTCAGCACTTCTCCAAGTAAGGCACCCAAACTAAGGAAGAATGCACAAGAAAACAAAGGTAAACTAGTGATATGGACTTTCCCATGCAATGCCAAAACCTAGGCAAAACATTTCCTTAACAACATTTTCATATGCCACTACTATTGCTATTGTCTAAAGTTGTTTATTTCTACTAAAATCCTCCCTCTTCTGATATTGTCCCTTACACCAGCACCTCCTGCCCAAGTTTGTCTACTGCTGCTTCAGCTCTTTCCCTCCAGAGATGCTTCAGGAGTGGCCGTGTGTGTGTGTGTGTGTGTGTGTGTGAAGGGGAAGCAGCCCCAAACTTCTTTCTCAGGTCAAGTCTCTTCCCCATATGGACAACAGCAGCAGTGGCAGAGTGAGCAATAGTTATAAAAAAATATTTTCACCTCTTTGCTTCCCCCAATCCTATTTAATTGAATTAGCCTTCTTGGCTATTGTGCAAATAAAGAGAGCTGCTTCTAAACTCAAGGGAGAGGCTCAATAGCAAGGGGCAAAAGGCTATCATCTCTCTCTACCCTCTATTTTCAGAAAGATGCCCAAATACTAGATTCCTCATTTTAACAAAGACTACGTACCAATTTTAAATAAAAAAAAAAATAGCTGCTCTGTGGGGCTGGCATTTTGAATGATTTTATCATGATGACAAAAGTTAAACTTAGCCATAGTTAAATAATATTTTTTAAAAAATGTTTTTGATGATTTTTAGCTCTCCTCAGTCATCACAACAGAAAGGCAGGTTTAGGTTTAGCTTTGCCCCAGATTTCAATTGCATCACTAGAGAAATTAAAATTTTGTACTGTTAGGAAAATATCTTCAACCAATAATGAGACACTTGGCTTTGTGAGACCACTTATTGCTACATATTTAGAGAACTAGGTGATATCAGTCATGGCTGTCTATATATCTGACACGAAATACTTCATTATTGTGTAAAAAGTTAAATTCCTGTATACTACTACTACTAAAAATAATTAATAATATAATTTACACTTCTATAAGACCCATCATCAAGAATCTCAGAATAATTTGAAAACATTAATTTAAACTTTATTGTTCCTCTGAGGTTGGTGATATGGGTCAAATTCATCTCTGGTATAACTGCACTGATTTAAATGAAGTTAATAGAGTGATGAGTTTGACCCTATGTTTATTATATCCATTTTACAGATTTGTAAATTGGAGGAAATATTTTACCCAAGATCACAGAGTGAGCCAGTGAAGGAGCCACACATAGAAAGTACCGCCCACTCTTTTCTTCTGTCTACTAAAACATCTGCCTAAGTAGCACCTATTTGAGGGCCACTGGTTTCACTTACACCAGTTTTACACAAGTATAATTCCCTTCATTTAAACAGAGTACTCCTGATTTGTACTGCTGTACATGACATTGGCATGAGGCCTTAATAGTTTGACAACAGATCCATGGAATTTAATTAATATTTTAAGATGACAAAATGAAAAAAAAAAAACCCCACCCCAAACATTCTGGAGTTTAATTCTTGCTAAAAAAGCAGTGACAAAACTCACTATGCCATATACTTCTAGCTTTGTAACTTTAATAAAATAGTACAGCTGATATTGTACAGGAGCTTAAAACAATTTATCTAAAATCACATTAAAGCTGCCAAATCTTCTAGACTTGTAGGATGTTTCTTTCCTGCAAAGAGGCAGGGAGCTCTCCAATCTTATTTTCCCCTTTAAAAAAAATTTGCATGGGTGATAAAATGGTATCAAAAAGCAATTTGTGTTAGTGTTTGTAGAAGCAATTGCAAAAAGTGCCTTGGTTGATTTTGTTGCTGTGCTTCTTATGCATCACTGTTTTTAACAGATGGTTTGTTATTATGACTGCCTTTACCTCAACAAGACTTTCTAAGCTTGCATTTTTTTTTCACTTGGGGTTTTTTGAAGTACACCATTTGTATTCTAAAATTTATGTGGGTTACTTTCCAAATGTTCTGTGTCTCCGTTAAATTCTGGGTCTCTCATGGCTCTGGGATAGTAAATCTGTACTTGATCTGGACCCAAAGATATTCTGATTGTAAACAGAAAGTCTTCTTTTATGAGGATGCTCACCTCACAGCTTGAGCAGTGTAATTTTTATACTGGTCTCAGCAATCAATAAAAAAGCCACAGGAGGAATGATTTATCTTGTTGGCTACAGAAACTGTCACTGAGAGAAATTGTAAAAGATCAATTTACACAACCTGGTGTGAGAATGTTATTGATATAACATGGCTGATCAGTTTTTGGTTGTCTGTGGGCAGTCACTGAAAAGGGAGCCTACCCTCTGATAGGGCCACTGCCCAAGATCTTAATAGACTCAGTGGTCCATAAAATGGACAAGAAGCCAATGGAGGAAGAGATTCCACAGGCTCATGGCGTACTAACCAGCCTGGAGGAGAACGTATTGGCTAAGCTCCGCTTAGTTAGTTAAGCAGTGTTATGCATCCTCCTCCCCCCCCCCATTGTGAGAACTGTTCACTTGGAGACTTGCTGCCTTAATTACAAAAAGGCCTTTTAACTACAGGTCACAGGAGTTGGCTCACTTGACAGGAAATAAGGAAACAAGCTACCTTCCTGAAAAAAAAATCAAACTTCCACTTCTCAAATTAGTTAAATGAAGCTTATCAGCAGTTGTTAGTTGATCCTTTGACAGTCTGTTAATTGCAGCTGGTACATTAACCATGTTATAACCAGCATGCCATATTATTTAAAAAAAACACAAATCTGTGGATATGCCACATGGCATGTATCTTGGTGGAGAAAAAGTAGGAACAATGTTAATCTTTGCTGTAAATATCATAGCCCAAAAGACAGAGAAACATTTACATTTTAATTCAATAGAGTTTAATTTTATTTAAACAGAAACTGTTTCTCTAGACCAGAAAGAAAATTACTTCTTTGAGTTACTAGCTTCAAAAGGTCCCCACTATGTTCTATTGACAAAAGTCTACAAGGAATATAATGTAAATATAGGTAGTGTGAGTGTATGTTTGTATGTTACACATACAGTTTTTTAAATCTTATTTTTTATGAAGGTAAAAGTGTCATTACATTGCTTTATTTATTGACTTGCAATTTCTCAATATTATTACTAAAAGAAAGGAACATCAGCTTCAATAATAACCCCCATAGCAGTTGTTTCTTCCTTGGAGGAAGTTATTATACTGTATTAATGATAACAATATAAAGGAATCAGAGGCACACCAAGGAAAAAATAATGTTTTCATGTGTGTAACCTGTTAATTATAGTAATCTACACTACACTGTAAGTATTGTAACTTGGAATGAGTAACAGAAAGAATGAAACAGAAAGTTTTCATATTTCCTCACTCAGAGGTATGTATCAAAGTGAATGGTTTGCATTTGAAACCAATGTTTTCTTGCCCTCATCTGCTATATTTTTTAACATTCTTTTTAAAGTCTGACATGTTTCCTTGGTGTCATGATATGCCCTTTTAAAGGTAATGATGAACACATTCCAAACTTAAGAAATTTTAATAGCTTATGTCCAATTAGTATGTACTCTCTTTCTGTTCACAAACAGTGAATAAATGCAATGTTACATTCATATTCCTGTATATTAAAAATTCCTATTATCTATCATTGTTTTTTCATTAGATAAAATTAATCTTCAAATCTCTCACCGTGTTCATTAGATGTCTATATTCTGAACACAAGCGCACACAAAATACACGTTCCCTCCAATTCATTAGATATTTGTACCTCAGTGTCTGCAGTGTGCTGGTAATGGATGCACTCAGGGCACTGTTCCTTTTCCATACTTACTTCAGTTAGTGACAACCAGAAACAGAAAGAAAAAGGCTGTAGAAAAATTACATCTAATAATACTATTGGCCTTTCAAATGGGTAGCTTCTCGAAAGGGAAATCACACCTCAGTCCATTCCATGCTATGAGGGGAAGGGCATATGCTCCTACCCATGTAAGAATATGGTGCATGTTATGCCACCATTCTCCCTTTCTAAATCTCCTTCAGCTGTGGGGAAGTCACCTCTGACCACATCCCAAATCAAACCTCTCCTGCAGGTGATCTTTCTGAGGTATTTTTAAAAATGGGTGGGGGGAGAAGGGGGAGCCACCCCTCTGTTTCTGCCAAGCTCATCACTACCACAGGCATGTCAATAATCATTTACTAGTTATGGCCCAACACTGCACTTCTCATAACTAAATTGGCCCCTCCCCGGTATTCTACAGATCCAAGAAAAACAGTCATTTCCTGCTTCTGATAAGTGGCTGCTATCCAGGCAGAACAAATCTATGCAATGACAAACATGAAAACATTTAACCTCTGCTTTGATTCCCACCCTGCTCTTCAGTTGTTTTTGTGCCTGCTATCCAATGTGCTCTCCATACCCAAACTCTGACTGGGCCAAAGACATGTTCAAAAGAGGGGAAGTTTTCAAGCAGTTCCTCAATTTTTTTTCTACTAATTCATTACAGAGGAACCTGGTAGTGACCCTTATATGTAGGTTGCTGAATTCTTGCTAGTATAAAGAATTATTGTGACCTTTTCTTTGTGATGCTGTCACACCTCCTTTGATTGCAGAAGGTTTTAATATTTGGCAGAGGAAGTCCTCTTTGGCTTTTTAAGTATCTTTTCTTTGTCTCCTGCAATTCCAATCAGCTCTGGCTATAGGAGAAATTGATAAAATATGGCCACCTCTTTTCTCTTATTTGTGTTCCTCAGGAGAAGTCTGGTGATCTGCCTAAATCACTGAACATTCCAAGGCCAGGTCAGCAGCAGAAGCACACACTGCATATGGAACACAAGGGAGCTACTAGGACAACTGTAAGCAGGGCAGGGAGCTGGAGCAGGTAGGCTGGGCTGGGCTCCCTCTCACTCCCCAGGACCCAGCACGTGACCCACCTAGGTCCACCCCTCCAAGGGTACTACATGGGGCAGGAGCTTTCCCAATCCCCAGGCAGGGAGGGAAAGAGAGGGGCCAAATTCCACCTCAAACACCCCCCAGACCCAGCACATGGTGCAGTGGCTAACTCCTCACTCTTGGGGCAACAAATGGGTCAGGAGCTCCCCCAGCTCCAGGTGTAGGGGAGGGATAGTGTCAGGCTGGGCTGGACTGGGCTGGGCTTCCTCTTGACCAGTCCTTGGATTCAGCAATTCACCC
This sequence comes from Terrapene triunguis, assembly GCF_002925995.2. Taxonomy (NCBI): domain Eukaryota; kingdom Metazoa; phylum Chordata; order Testudines; family Emydidae; genus Terrapene; species Terrapene triunguis. Next base: position 38,938,447 of record NW_020664372.1, read on the forward strand.
CAGGTGATGTAGCTCTAATAGTAGCTGTCTCTGGTGCAGGGAGAGAGGAGTTCAGGTGTCAAATCTTGCTGGTGGTTCACAATAGGGGATGGGGAATTGTTAAAGTTGCACAAAAGAGAATTTGTTTTTAATTTTTTCTTTAAAAGAAAAAAATAAACCTAAGAAAAATTATGCACACACACACAAAACCCTGTTAAATGAATGTTATTTAGGTTGCAAAGTGAAGCTCCTGAAAGTTAGGAAATGACAGATTTACAGTTGCCTGTGCAACCTTTACAGTTTAAACCATGCAATATGTGTAATATTACATAGTTTGAGTCTTATATCTTCAAACATAGAATCATAGAAATGTAGTCCAGCCCCCTGTTCTGAGGCAGGACCAAGTAAACCCAGACCATCCCTGGCAGGTTTTTGTCCAAGCTGTTCTTAAAAACCTCCAACGACAGGGATTCTGAAACCTTTTCCAGAATTTAACTACCCTTATAATTAGAAAGTTTTCCCTAAATCTCCCTTGCTGAAGATTAAGCCAATTACTTCTTGTCCTATCTTCAGTGGATATAAAGAACAATTGATTATAGTCTTCTTTGTAACAACCCTTAACACACGTGAAGACAGTTATCAAGTTCCCCCCCATCAGTCTTCTTTTCTCAAGACAAACCATGCCCAGTTTTTTTAACCTTTCCTCAGGTTTTCTAAACTTTTTATCATTTTTGTTACTCTTCTCGGGGCTCTCTCCAATTTGACCACATCTTTCTTAAAGCATGGCACCCAGAATTGGACACAGTTTACCAGCCCCATGTCTTACATATGACACTCTTGTTAATACATCCCAGAATTATATTAGCCTTTTTTCCACCTGCATCCCATTGTTAACGTCTATTCAATTTGTGATTCACTATAATCCCCAGATCCTTTTCAGCAATACTAAGATTTAGCCACTTATTTCCCATTTTGTAGTTTTGCATTTGATTTTTTCCTTTCTAAGTGTAATACTTTGCACTTGTCTTTATTGAATTTAATCTTGTTGATTTCAGATCAATTCTCTATTTGATCAAGGTTTTTTGAATTCTAATCCTGTCATCCAAAGTGCTTGCAACCCCTCCCAGCTTGGTGTCATCTGCAATTTTTTATAAGCATACTCTACACTACATTTGGGGGAGGGATCGCTCAGTGGTTTGAGCATTGGCCTGGTAAACCCAGGGTTGTGAGTTCAATCCTTGAGGGGGCCACTTAGGGATCTGGGGCAAAATCAGTACTTGGTCCTGCTAGTGAAGGCAGGGGGCTGGACTTGATGACCTTTCAAGGTCCCTTCCAGTTCTAGGAGATAGGATATCTCCATTTATTTATTTATACACTCCATTATCCAAATCATTAATGAAAATATTGAATAGTATCAGACTCAGGATTGATCTCTGTGGGACTCATCTAGATATGCCCTCCCAGTTTGACAGCAAACCATTGATAACTACTCTTTGAGCATGATCTTTCAATCAGCTGTGCACCCACCTTACAGTAAACTCATCTAGACCACAGTGTCCTAGTTTGCTTATCAGAATGTCATGTGGGACTGTGTCAAAAGCCTCACTAAAATCTACTGCTTCCCCCTCTCCATTAGGCCAGCAAGCCTGTCAAAGAAGAAAATTAGGTTACTTTGGCATTATTTGTTCTTGACAAATCCATGCTGGCTATTCCCTATAACCATATTATTCTCTAGGTGCTTACAAACTGAGTGTTTAATAATTTGTTCCAGAACCTTTCCAGATATTGCAGTTAGGCTGACTGATCTATAATTCCCCAAGTCCTCTTTGTTTCCCTTTTTAAAGATAGGTGTTATGTTTGCCCTTCTCCAATCCTCTGGGACCTCATCTATCCTCCATGAATTCTCAAAGATAATTGTTAACAGTTCCAAGATTAGGTCCTTAAGTATCCTAGGAAAAAATTCATCAAGCCCTGCCAACTTGAATACATCTAACTTATCTAAAAGTTCTTCAACCTGTTCTTTCCCCATTTTGGTTTGTATTCCTTCTTCTCCTTGTTGTTAGTATTAACACTATTAATTCTGTTAAATATCTGGTCACCATTAACCCTTTTAATGAAGACTGAAGCAAAATAGGCATTAAACACCTTAGCCTTCTTGATGTCATCAATTAGCTTTCCTTCCCTGCTAAGTAGAGGACTTACACTTTCCTTCATCTTTCTCTTGCTCCTACTGTATTTAAAGAACCTCTTCTTGTTGCCTTTTATATCCCTTGCTAGGTATAACTCATTTGGTGCTTTAGCCTTTTGTCCCTATGAGCTTGCACTATTCTTTTGTACTCCTCCTTAGCAATCCATCCATGTTTCCATTTTTTGTAGGATTCCTTATTGATATTCAGGTCATTAAAGAGCTCCTGAGAGAGCCACTCTTTTTCCTATCTTCCCTTCACATCAGGATTGTCTGCAGGTGTGTCTCTAATACTGTCACCTTGAGAAACTGCCAGCTCTCCTGAACTCCTTTATCTCTTAGAGTTTCTTCCCATGGGGCATAGCAGAGTAGGGTGGCCAGTTAAGTTTCTAGAATATAAAGTACAACTGGATGAAAATTCCAGGACAAAACTGATTTTTAAGGGATAGTCTGTTGATGGCATTGCATCATACACAGCAATAATGACAGCATACATTTGTATCATAGCACCTGATCTTTCACATGGTTATTGCTGAAAGAAAGGATGAAGTGCATCCTATATTGACTTGGTATGGAACACAAAACATTAGACACCAAACAAAGAGTATCACTTGAAATAGGGATGGAGATGAGAAATAACAGCCATCTGCTAATCTATCCAAAAAAGTGGGAGGGTCAGCTGCAAACAAAAAAAGACTGGGAACAACTGGAATAAAAACTATGGGAAGATCAAATGTCATCAATTTAAGGGACCAAAAGGACACTACACTTTACAATTAAACTGTTTTGTATTAACTGGAAGTGTAGCACAGGGTGCAGTGACACAACAATAATCAAATCAGGAAGTCCAACAACAAATTATATTTTTTATTATTTTCCCAGCTCTCCTACACATGCAAAACTGCACATATTCCAAGAGATACATTTTCAAGGCCTAACTTCCACTTGTGTGGGTGACATTTGTGTGTACACATGACTATTCCAGAATAAGTGCTAGTTTATTCAAATAAGGCCGGTGTTGGAAAGGTTAAAGTACACACACACACACATACACACACACAAATCTGCACTTGCCAAGTGCAGGCACCTGTATGTGCACACATAATTTGTTCCTGCATGAATGGCTACCCTTTTAATAATTTACCACTAAGTCTGTGCAATAAAATTACTTACACTGGGAATAGTGACCAAGCTTTAAAATGCATAAAGAAAAGACAATGTTGTTTCCACCAGTTTGTAACAGTATACTCTTATTTTCAATTTTAGCAAAACAGGAAATTGTCAGATGGGTGGTGGGAGGATCACATCTTGTCCAATTTTACAAGAATTCACCTAGTTCTCTGCACTTTCATAAGTATCACTGCCAGATTCACCATGCAATTCTCGTGCAAAGCAAACAGAAAGTACATTCATCTTGCCACATCCATCTAGTTCTCCACTTTAACCCCTGGTTCAATTATTAATTATTAATGTGATTTACTATAGAATCATATTATAGATGAGAGTTGTTTGGTTGGTTTTACTTAAGAAGATGTGGAGGGGGATTGGATGTTTCTTGAGAAGAGTAATAATTTTCCCTTCCAGGCCACTTGTTCTAATCCAGCCCAGGTTAGCAGTGAATTAAAGTTGTTCCTATCTGATTGATGGCTGCTCAGTGGTTTATGTAAAATGAATTTGGTGGTCTCAGTCCAGTTCACGGTAGAAATGTGTTCACATCACAAATTGTAGGCCAGAGTTGCCGCTTACAGGAGCTAAGGATTGAAGAGACATGGATCCTGAAATACCATCTCAGCTACAATTAGTTATACTTCCAGATTTGAGATGCATGGACAGCAAGGGGAAGTGTGCACTGCTACTGCCTTTGCGGTATTTGTCTTATGTATGCACTAATGGATGACTAGATTTTTAGATTCTTTAGGGCTATTAATCCAGCATCATTCAGGAGCATTAAATTTCCATTGCTCCATTTTTATTTTTATAAAAAGTTAATATGGAAAGGTCAGGTGAATTATTGTGCTTCCTTCAGCATCCACGTCATTTATTAATTAATTATTAATTATTATTATTATAATATAGGAGACATGAGATCAAATTGCATTTCAAACACAAAGGTTTGTAAACCCAAATATAAAAAAAGTTTAAGTAGAGTATTTTAAAAATGTGGAGAAGGATCTTAAATTTTTCTCTTGGCTTAAAAACTGTAGCTTGAAATGGCACAGTCTGGAAACAAAACCACCATAGATGCTGTTTCTATCTAAAATATAAATCTTATGTTAATAAGGGCCACTGGTAGCATAGATAGAGAGGCCAAAACATTATAGCCCCATATATATAAATAAATTACAGCAAGAAGAGAATGTAAAGTTCTTTTGGAGAGGAGAAGAAGGCAGGGGGACGGGGAGACAAAAGAGAAAAGTCTGTCTTTCAGTTCCAATAGGTCTTGATGTTTAAAATCTCTGAAGTTTTCTTATGTAATGAAAAGCTACAAATTTATCTTTTGCCATTTTCCCAAGGGAAGCTGACCCAAATCCACCAGCAGCAGTTGAAAAGGTTTTTCCAAGCTTTATCAAATGGCCCCAACAGAGCCCAGCTTAAAATTAAAAGCTTCCCCTACCAGAGGGAATATATGTGACTTTAATAACTGAAATGTGTTTTTACTTTCTATTACAGGGGTCAAAAGGTTTCTAAACAAACCAAATTTATCAATTATTTAGAGCTGATTTCTTCTGAAGTGGTATTTCTAAGATATTATTTGGTGGATAAATTCAATGTTCTAAGGCCAGCAGCAGCATTTTATTCATAACAAATTTCTCCTAAACTGAATTTGCTGGGGCAACTTAATTTTCACTATCGTGTTTGCACTGTAGAAATATCAACTGAAGTGTTATAGGGCCTAACTAGTAGGCTCTTCAAAGAGAAATTCTATATAAGCATACTTATTCAGCATCACCCTGCTTGCCATTTATTGCTTAAGAAATGAACTGATACATTGCGTCTGCAGCAGAATTTCTTTAGCTGCTGCAATATTCTTAAAAACTGCAAGGCACCTTTAAAGTCAGGAAACAATGTCTTAAACTACATTGTCACCCTAGCATCAGAAGAAAATAAGCTAACCGTCAAAAGTTTTGTTAAAGCTATTTTAAAATGAAGGACACACATACTCTAGTAGCTTTCTCTGAGCAAGGAACACTTTATTTAGGATATTGTGGAAAGGCATTAAAGAGCTGTAAATTTAGAAAGCAACCATTTTTGATTCCTAATAGGGTCCACAGACCATGTAAATACTACGTTTATTATATATTGGCTAAACATACATTGGATTTCTGCCTAAAGTCTGCCATTCGGTGCAGGCAGAAGATGTTACAGAACAGTTCATAAATTCATGTGATGCCCTGTTAAATGAAACCAACCATCTAGGAGCTGACATTTTGCGATCTTTAAAATAGCTGCCTTTCCAGCAGCAAAACTGCAGTTTTATTTATGCAAGTAAATATAAAGTAGCAATGCAATCAAGGTGTTACACAGTGCGGTTTTTTTTAGATGAAAAAGTATTTGGCTATTAACAAACAAAAATGACTGGAATAGATTCTCCTTACTTACATTTGTTTTTATTTTCTGCTTTAAAATTGTATTAAATAGGAATGACACTATTGAAAATGGAACTTTCTTTTAGCAATTAGCTATTTCAGAAATATGAATTATTTCTGAAACTGGAAAAAAACAAGCCCCCTTTATCCCCCCACCCTCTAACTATTCCACGGAAGCAAAAGAAATAGACAAAAAAGGTAAAAGAAAATTCTGGTGAGTCATGTTTGATCTAGGCTCGGGGTGTTATCAAAGTGATGTAGAGTCTTTCCCATCTAGGGGGCTGTTCTTGCTTCCAGTTCAAATAGTGCCCAGATTGTTACTGAATGATTACACATGGACTGAGGAGGCCATGTTCAAATCCTGATCAAGATTAGGTTTAGTCTAGGGTTTGCTGTTTGGGCTCTAAGCTCAAAAAAGCTAGATTCTGGATTCAATGTTATTGAATCTTGTAAGATTTTGGACCCCAAATCTTGCAATGTGATAAAAATCAGGTGTGATGGTGTGATTTTGGCTACATCTTAACAGGAATTGTAACACAACCTCCACTACCTCCAACTCAGAACCAAATTGTAGGGGTTTAGATCCCTTCCCCATCCCAAGACTAAAAAGGGTTTGAACTTAAGGCTCATTTTTGGCATCTTTCTGATAGTGATTGAAAATTACCATCTAATGGCCTGCGTGAAATGAGAAGGCAGGCACCCAAGTCACAAAAACGGTACCACAATTTTCACTATCTGGCAAATATCCTGTTGGCAGCCTGAGCAGGACTGAATATTTTGAAAACAAAATAATTAGCCAATCACTGCAAGATGTAGCCTGTTCAGAAGAGAGCTGAGGCAGATTGACAGGTCAACATTGGGAGGCTTACTTTAGTGATGCCCATGTTGTTGCTTATTTGAAGGACAATTCAATGTCCAAGTGGTATCAATCTGCTATCCTTCATGAGTGCAAATTTGTTCCCAAAAGTCTTTTCTATGTTGGTCAGTGTGTTACTGGGGTTCCGTGTCATGATAAGAAAACCCCAAATAAAAAAACCCAGGAGCATCTGTTCTAAAACAGCTACAAAACTGTAAGTGGAATGATCCTGGCTGGCTCAGCATATTAGTAGAATCTGAGAGTGTGGGAGGGGCTGTTCATTCAGCCCTTAAGCGGAGGTATGATTTCATCTCTCTCTACTGCCCCCCCCCCGGATGTTTTAGAAGTACTCTTGATTGGCTTTGAATGGAACCATTCCTATCCTTCCTTTGCCTAGAGGGATAGGCAGACACCTTGATGGTGTGGAGAGGGGAAGTGAAAATTGTATGTTGGAAGGGGTTCTAAGATGTGTTTAGAGGATTCTCCCAAGGGAAAAAAGCTAGAGTCATTTAATTTAATTGTTTTTGAAGTCTTCAGGCAGTACTACATCATTCTGAACTGAAACCCACAATGACGCCAAATTAAACCTTAGAACACATGGTACTGGTATTGGCTGGAGAACGATTTGCACCACAATGGCAAGGGTGAAATGAACTCACACGGCACTTCCCTGCTCTGTACCAGTGCTGTGCAACCAACAGCCTGAGAGTTCTGGCGCTGAACATGTGGAGTTGTTTTAAGTGGAAGAAGAAAAAAATCAAGTCAGCTCATATACATTTACATGGTCATGACCTGACAGTGTGCTTCTTGCTTACACTATGCCTTATAGTTTCCATCACTGTTCAAAGTAACACATTCTTAAAAACGGAATAAACAAAGGATCCCCTTACTGGATGCTAAATGGGGAAAGGGCAGCATAGAGAGGTTGATCTTGAAATAATTAATCCACAAGCTCAGATCAGATATGCACAGCTTCCTCCTTACACTTCAGAAAACTAACCACACAGCTAGAAAAATATTAAACTCCAGCTGAGGAGCTGAACTCTTTCTATAGAAGATGTATTGTCACTAGGGTTTATAGTAGCGTTTTTGCCTGCTTAGCGCTGATAGTTTACCTATCATATCTGTCAGATCCTTCAGAGGAAAAGAAAAAACAGCCTGTCTTCTTTGAGTGCCCAGAACAAACTGACTTGGAAGAAAATATAGTAGCTGCTATATTTAAATTATTCAGTCAGTTTATTATTTTCTCTCAAGGAGGTAAACTGGGGTTTCCTCCTCCCCACTCCCAGTTCTTGCAAAGATGCTTACAGGATCATGGGTGAAACATCAGGTATAATTAAAGAAATTGGCATTGCAAATCTCAGCAGAAATAATGTGCCTTTTGTGAAAAAACTCCCACCAGAAAGGATGTAGCTCCTACCCAAGTCCTTTCTCCATAGGTCTAAAAATACGACAAACCAGTTAGTTACTCATATGCTGCTCATAATAATGTCATAATTGAACTATCTATAAATGGCATTATGCAAAGGAACATTGAACAAATGCAGCTGAACGCTCTTATATTGGAATCTTTTCTTTCTCACAATTAAATGTCATTATGAGAGATTTTACTCTATTTTATATTTAATCAGGACTTGTAAAGTCTCAATATAAACAACATTTTTATTTGATCAGAGTTCATTATGAGAAGCAGCTACTGTATAGAAAATGCCTGAAATTACACCCTGGACTGGAAGTCTGAATTCACTAAATGGAAGGGGGGTGGGGGGAAATGGCTGCCTTTTCAACCAAGCATACCTTTGCAATCTGGTGCATTTCCTTATGTGGCCTTGCTCAGGCTTATAAACCATTGGAATCAATTTCTTTTAAAAACACGTTTTTCAGAAACTTATTACGCACTTTAGAGATATATTATATACCTTCAGCAGCAAAAGAAGAAAAATTACACGTGCAAAAGCAGCCCATTTTTCTAGCAGCTGAAAATGATGCTGTGTACTAGTCACAGGGGAACAGTAAAAATTACACTCCGACAGCAACAGGGCAGAAGCCCACAAAGCCACAGCAGCGTGAGTGGCACGGCCAGGCAGTGCTCTAATAAATCAAGATAATTCTCTGCCTGCCTTGAACTTAGACCTGACTACAATTCACTGGTACAGCAGGGGGAAAAAAAAGTCTGTTAGTGGAATTCAGCTTTACTGGGGGGACGTGATTAGTCACTGGCCAGATTGAGCCTCGATTGCATCTAAATGGTCCACTTTATGAACCATTTATCTTCTGCTCAGACCATTTTCATTACACCAAAAACTGATGCTGAGCTACCAGCTGTAAGATACAGCCTGGTGAAAATTAATAACCTTTTTTTTTTTCCTGCAGGACTCCTGCATATGTGAGCAGGAGCATTTATCCCTGTTTTGTTGCTATTTGCATCCCAGCATCCCTGGCAGTCTTTCAATTTTCTCAAGTCTCTTAGCCTTTGCCCCCTGTTTCGCTTTTGCAACACAAACAATCCATCCTGTGCATTTAAAATTCTCTTAGCGCCCTGACACCAGGATATAGCCTTAGAGCAGGGAGCAGTTTACACAGAAAAGGCTCTTATTAATTCCTCTGTCCTGCCTTCCTGCTAAAATATAGGGATCTTGAGATTACTGCTGGGTCCCTTAAAGACCATTTTGAGCAGTGCAATTTTAAAAAGGAGATCTTTATTAATACCTGCTTAGGCTACTGACTGTGGGGAGGGCAAAGGAGGTCTGGCTGTGATGGAAGATAGTCTCTTAGTGAAACAGAGTCACATGACTGATAATTCATGAACAGCCTATTGAGTTTTCTGTAGCTGCTGAGATATATGCTGATATGATTACAATAACATACAATGAAATTATGGAGTATTAATGGCGCTTAACCACTGTCAGGAATTAAGCAGAATTAACATGAGTCTTTCTCTGAGCAGACATAGTTTTGATAGGGCTGATTAAGGATTTGGCTATCTAAGGAAACTCATTATAGTATTAATTAGGATACAATGAGCACCAAACTGTGTTGTTTTGGCAGATTTCTGCATGGTGCCACACAATTGGTGAGAGGCTTAAAGCTCATCACATCAACCCTGAAGATTTTGGAATCAATACAACTTTTTCCCCTGATATGATTGATTTTTAAACTTTTTATCTTTTCTTTGACTTTTATAATTAAAATCATCCTCATAATCATCCAGGAAGTAAATATTTTTGATTATATTCTACAATAGGCAGATCCAGGATTGTTAAGTGACGCTGTTAAGATTTTCTTTAAGAATTAGAGAATTTTTTTTTTAATTATAAGGCATTAATTATATGGCATTATGACCTATCAAGATACGTCTATTTAAAGTACTTTATTTTACTGTGACCAAATTGCATATCTTTTTATCACATATATGTGGTTTACTTGACACAAGTTTAAGAATGTTTTAGGTCATATGGAGAAATAGATTTAAAAAAAAATGTTGTTTGAAAATGTTCCTATCTGTACTTTCTTTTATATATTGTATCAGAATCTGTACTCCAGATATATTAAGGGGAAATCCTTCTTAAATAAAAGAACAAATAATTAAAAGGTATTAGAAAAAAAGAGCCCTATTCAGATATTTTCCTTTTTAAAACTTCTTTCTCAAATAAGATTGGAGCCTAAAGCAAAGAACATACAGGAACTGTTTTGTAAAACTAAGCGTCCATACACTGCTAGTGGGTTTCTGGGTGTTGATCAGATTGCTAAAAAGAGAACCGCGTGCACTAACTTAGGTGCCCAAGTTTGAAAGTTGGGCTTCCCGTAAGTTATACTTCGATGTTTACTGTACTAGTGCAGTCTGTCTCTGAAACAGAACCTACAGAGCAGTAAATCTAGCTGCCTTTGGAAAGAACTCTCATATAATGATTAACAAGTAAATGAGAAAGACTTCTTGGCTAGGTTCAGCCCTCAGGGCATAGGCAGGTACATATTACTTGCAGCACCCAGGAAGGAATTTGTGCCCATTGGAAGGGGGAGGGGAGATTCACCTCTAGGGGGAGGGCAGACAGCAGAACCATTGCTGCCCTCTTCTGGGGGTTTCCTAGGGGAGAGTAGCTTGAAGTCCCAGCCTGGAGGCTGAGATTGATCAAGAAATGTGCTGTATCATTACATCACCTGGGTGCCCTGGTCCCTCCTTCTTTTTATCTTTTTGTTGCAGCCGCATCAGCCAACATGTCAGCCAACTCCACAACTCTAGCAGAGTGGGGGGTGCAGGAAGCTTACACTTTTAAGTCCCTACTCTGACTGGTCTTTTCAGCATCAAGGGCCTGCTACGTGAGTTCCACTGTTTTTTCCAGCAGCAGAACCCGTTGGAAAGACCTTTGCTCCAGGCCTTCTACACCTCAACAGAGCTTATGTCTACTGGCTGGAGCACTGGACTGGAGTCAGGAGTCAGGAGTTTTCAATTCTATTCCTCATGTCACCTGTTCTATTCACTGAAGTCCTGATCATGTGAGGTGCTAAGTGCCTTCAACTTTCAAGTTAATGGGAGGTTGATCAAGCCCTTTCTCCAGGACTTAGTTTATACATCTGTAAAATGGGAACAACAATCCTTACCTATCTCACAGCAGTATTTTGGACCTAATTCATATTTACAAAATGTTTTGAAATACTCTGGGCTTGTCTATATCATGAGTAAGTCTGCACCAGCGAAGTGCAAATTCTAGCCTACATCCTGTGTGGACCCTGCTAGCATGCACTAAAAGTTCTCTAGTGCATGTTAATGTAGTACTGAGACTATGCTAATGTGCACTAGAGAACTTTTAGTGTGCACCAGCAGAGTCTACACAGGCCAGTTAGTGCATGACACACTGGTACGGACTAGAATTTACATCTCACCGGTGCAGACTAATGCACGGTGTAGACGAACCCTCCGATGAAAAGTATAATATAAGTGTAAGTTATTATTAGTGATCCTGATCCCTACAGGAATAAGACCAGTACTATTATTGCATTATAGCTACTGAATTATTATTGATTACTACACTGGGTCAAAATTTTTCCAACAGGTTTTTTTTGGTCAGAAAATGATGTTTCATTGAAATAGAAACTTTCTGCAGGAACATGTTGATTTTGACAGAATTTTATTTTGAAAAAAACCCAACATGAAGCATTTTGATGATGTCAAAATGTTCTGTTTTAACATTTTTGTAAAATAACATTTTGATTTTTCATTTCAAAATGACTTTTCATTTCAAAATTATGTTTACTTTATGTTATAGTTTGTCTTTAAGAAGTTGAAATCAAAACAAAATGGTTTGTTTTTCCCCCAAAAAACTTCATTTTGCGAGAAATTCAGCATTCCATTCCGATTTGGAATGAAAAACCTAGAGATCGTGGAATTTCCTGCAAAACGGAAATTTCAGTCCCAACATGGATCTACCGAGTAGCTTTTCTTGCACTGTGGATGGAAGGAAAGGATCTAGCCCGGGCAAGGTATTGTGTCACACACTTCAACATCCAGCCAACAGAGGACTTCATAAGCTCTTGACACTAAGGGTATGTCTACACTACAGGATTAATCCGAATTTAGATAATTCGAATTTGGGAAACAGGTTGTATAAATTCGATTGTGCGCGGCCACACTAAGCACATTAATTCGGTTTTTAACCACATTAATTCGGTGGTGTGCGGCCACACTACCCCATTACTTTAACCACAGTAATTCGGTGGTGTGCGGCCACACTAACCCTAATTCGAATTAACAAAATCGATTTAGGCACTACTCCGCTCATCGAGGTGGAGTACAGAAATCGATTTTAAGTGCCCTTTAATTCGAATTAACTGGCTCTGCAGTGTGGACGGGTGAAGGGTTAATTCGGATTAACGCAGCTAAATCCGAATTAAAGTCGTAGTGTAGACCAGGCCTAAGAAAAGGAAGTAACATCCTGAGGTCAGCAGGGGCCAGGCTCAGGAGAGAGCCAAATGCTGTGTGTGAGCTGGAGCAACAGGCTGGACAGAGGCAGCAGCCTGGGAGCTAGTTGCAGAGGGAAGGCTGGGCAGCAGGGAACCTGAGATCTGGGACTGAAAGCTGAGTGCTAGATGGGGAGGGGGCCAGCAGAAGTTACAGCAGGAAGATACAGCACAGTGGCCTGCAAACAGGAAAAACTGCAGGGATGATGGCAGGGCCCCCAAGAGGGCTCTGTTACCTTTATGCCCCTGTACTGGATTGCCCAAAGAGCAGGGCTAGGAACTCTTTTGATCTTTTCTTGTAGCTGTTAAAAGAAAGAGTATTTGCTAAGGTATTTTCACTGTTTGGTTCTGGTAGCCCTAATGAAATAATCCTCTGCTACATCCTCAGAATCTGTGAATGTTACCGGTGCCAGCTGAGGGGTAAAGCCTGTAAAACCTAGTTCTTGGGGTACCTGTAGCACCTGCCTCTGAGCCTGGTAGATCCTGCCAGAACTCTACCAGGGAGTGGTGTACAACACTAGCAGCAACACCCAGTAGTAGAGGATATTGATTACATTATTTATACCAAGAAGACTCTTACGTTCCCTGACATGTTAGTGTAGAGCATGAAAGATCTGGAATATCCATCATGAAATTCTCCCCCTTTAACTTTCTGTGCCATCTTTGTGTGGCCCCACTTGTATTATGAAAACTAATGACTTTGTTGTTTAAAATTGATTATCACCCCAAAACTTTAGTGCTAATTGTAACCAGCTCACAGTATGGCTCCTTATAGCAATGCATCACACAACTTTTCACCATTCCCAAGCTCTGCTAGCGCAACATGGGAGACCCAGACATGAGCCTCAAACCTAGATTTCTGATGCAAAGTCCACTTTGGTTTTGGTTTTGATTAAAGTATGTGAATTTTACCATTCACACACACTTATAGTTAGGGCTGCGGAAATAGAGGTGTGAGCGCATAAGTGGGATGAGCAGAATTGTCACTGTACAGAAATAGGGACTTGTGGATACGCATAATTTTCAAAATAGGATTTCTGCAAGAGATCTAATCAACGCTATCTATTGCAGGTATTTCTAAGACACTGACTTTGTGATACCTAAGTGAACATGCAGCACCAGTCTGTCTGCTATGCAACACAAGTCAATGTGAGCACACTATCTTAGTACTCTGGAGTAGGGTGACCAAATGTCCTGATTTTATAGGGACAGTCCCGATTTTTGGGTCTTTTTCTTATATAGGCTCCTATTACCCCCCACCCCCATCCCAATTTTTCACACTTGCTGTCTGGTCACCCTACTCTGGAGAGTGCACTGGCTCCCCATCAAACACCCCATCTTGATTTTCAAAGTCTCAGGGGGCTGTGCCCAGGCTCTCCCAGGGACTGCTTCTCTCGTCATGATCATAACTTACAAGCAGTCAGCAAGGGTAAGACTTGCCGAAGCAAATACAAAGCTTTAATTGGACACACAGGTCTCATACTCTATCTATTCCCTAACTGGATGAGCATATTTCTTAGAATCAGGTCGCCGGAGTAAATTCAAATTTGAAATGTGCTTGCTAGTCACTTAAAATTTGCTTTTTCATCCAATATGCCTGCCAGTAAACTCGTTTGCTATGGTATTTGTGGTAAACAAATGCAAAAGGAAAGAGCACACACTTCCCCCAAGTGTTAATCATTTTTTGCTCTCTTCGCCCAGCTCTAAGTAAGACACAAAACACATTAGTAGGAAAAGCTACTGTAGACCCCTCTACTGTCAAATCACAATGGGGAGGACTGCAATGGGAGTGCAGCGCAGACAGATGGCTGCATGGGAAAGAAAGGGTAGATTATGTGTGTGGGGTTTTGGGATGAGCCAGGATGAGGGCTTCCATAGGATGGGTTCAGGTTTGAACAAGCATCTGAACATTTAGATGATTACCCAGAACAAATCTACAACACCCATTACAACTCTCATAAATGTTGGTATAAAAAAAACTGGCTGATGCAAAATCCTAAACGCGATGCCATAGTACAATTTTCAGAAATGTTAATACAGCCATATAAATAAAGGAAAAAACTGATTACAGAAATATACCTGATAGGTTTTGTCTGAGAGTCAAGTTAAAGGGTATAAATAATTCCCATAACATGATTGCACAATAAAGTAAAAAACTCCTCAAGGAGAATGTTATATATTTCATTTATTATACATCACTCCTATGTTTACAACCGAAATACGTCTTTCCTTGGGGATTGTACCATCTTTTATTTCAAATCAATGTTTAAAATTAAATGGTAATCCTCAAGAGAGGGGAGACTCTTCAGTTACCAGTCCTTCCCAATTGGAATCTTTCTTTCATGTTTCTATTTAATACTCAATCCAAGGTTTGAAATTAATTAAAAGATATCCTTTCTCTAATCTTTTGATTATTAGCTTCAAAGTTTTTTTTATTCAGAATGTTATACTAACTTCATCTTTAAGGAGTAAATCCAAACGGTTATTAAATGTACAAAATGTTTAATCTACTGGCCAATAACTGGGGGGTGGAGGGGGAGGAGTCTGCTAGGGGGGCATCACAACAAATTGTGGGTTCTCAGTGAGCGAGGGGACCTAATGGGAAAATAATGCATGTGTATATATTGTTTAATTATGATGTATTATTATTGATAACATAATTACATGAATATTGTTAATGAAGCTGTAAATGTAATGTCAATTGATGCATTATTTTGAGTAGTCTTGGGATAGTTCTTTGTCACCCAGCATAAACCTTTCACTTAGCTCATAGCACATACTCTTGTTGAAGCCTCAGCAAAGAGGCCAAGGATTGCAAGGGGAAATGGAGGCTGAACTACACTCTTAGACCTAAAGGTGGTCCCTTCAGGTTAAGTTTGGTCCACACATTGGGGCTCATATTCATCATCCATCCATCAGTCTATCTGTCTGTCACCTTATACCATGCTAATCACCATATCTGTGCCTGATCTGAGTGCCTCCACTGGATTTGTTCTGTAGAAAAAGATAGGACTTCAGAGTCCAGTTCTGTCAACATTTTTCATCAGGGCCAGCCAGTCCAGCCCTAAAAGTGGCCAGTGCCGGGAAACAGAGCCCACCAGTCTATCCTAGCTTTGCTTTGATTAAGATACATACTAAATTATGCAATTGGAGGTGTGTGGATGGACCACTGCGCCTCTGTGGAACCCCATTGACTTCACTGGAACCCCATATGAGCCTAAAAATGGACCTGCATAGAACAGAGACTTTCTAAAGAAAATGGTGGGGAAAAAAAGCTTCTCAGAAAGGCACTTAAAAACACATTAAAAATAACGTGCCTGTAAAATCTAAAGCCAGCTGTGTTAGAATTCTAGATCATTCCTCCTCACATTCTCTCCTCAGTGTTCACTAGCAGCTAATTCTGATTGGAACTGGGGGAAGCTGGAGATCTGAAATAGCTCTTAAAAACCTATCCTGCAATCTGTTCAATGCAGGTCCATTTTTAGGCTCACATGGGGTCCTACTGAAATCAATAGGGTTCCACAGAGGTGCAGGGGTCCAACCACACACCTCCAATTGCACAATTAAGAACTTAGTATGTATCTTAATCAAAGCAAAGCTAAGCTAGACTGATGGGATCTATTTCTTCTTTTACAAAAGGAAAAGGAGGAAAAAGCCACTGCTGTTACAAAATCTGCTAATGAGGTCACCCTTCATTCAGTACAGCCAGAAACACAGTTTTCGGATACTTCATGAAAATTGATAATATAATAAGACTTTTATCACAGATTAGTTTGAAATGGAATTTGTTAAAAAGATCCAATAGAAAGTAACTAGAACAGTAAGACTAACATATTGGATCAGCTACTTTCATGTAATTTGAAGACTTTTGTTCTTTCATGTCACATTAGCGACTTTCATATACATTTTTGCAATTTTCATACTGTATTAGTGACATTTGCAACTTATGAGCAACTTTTCATATATTCCATCAGAAAGACTTTTGTACTGCGTTGGCAGCTTTCATATTTTATTTAGGACTTTAACTTAATGTCAAATGTTCTGTTCCCCAAAGATGAAAAGAAAGTCACTGATACTACACTTTTAAAAGTTCTTAACACAAGTACTGCTGCTGCTGATAGGGGAGCAATCTCTGAGTTTTGAAACTTTTAGATATGAAGATGTAAATTTGTATTTTATGGTTAACTAAAAACGTCTCCCAGCATCACCTTGTTAACTGGCTAAAGAGGTGAATTGAAAAGAAATCAGAAAGTTGGTTGTTGCTTTCTCCTGAGCAGACTATTCTGCCCACAATAAGACTTCAGAGTGAATGAGTGATGGGATATTTGACTGATGTAATTTATGGCGCTCCATATGACAGCCTATTTCAGAGTGCTTGAGGTTTTTACAGTCCATGGTAGTATAGTACGTGCTGCTGAAACAAGAGATTACTCTCTTTGGCCCGACAGTAATTTAATAGTACAATGGTGTAGCTAGCCACCTCCTACTGTATTTCACCACCCACTCCAGTCAGCTTTTGATAGATAGGCCTGAGTACTTGGAAAGTGAAGCAGTATGTGGCCAGCTCACTGTCTTAAAAATACATTAAGGGTGGAAAAACTGGAAGCAAAATAAGTAAATAAATAAATGTGCTAATAAAGTTGATGAAGCAGCAGCTCTCAGTTTTGTTATTTTTACAGACTAGATAGAATGAAAGGGGTAAACAGCTGTACTGTGTTACTGCATAGTGTTAGCTTTGAGAGATACTGGCAGAACTGGTAGGCTTTTGGTTTATTTTAGTTTTCTTGCATTTTATACCAGTTTGCACAATCCATTCAGTTCTTCATACAGATATATTTAAACAAAATAAGACAACATTTTCCCTGGAACTTTTTGTAAAATAAAAAATAAATGCCAGCAGCCTAGTATACATGGATAGCCCAATACTAACATGACTCCCTGTTCTTGAACAGGAAACTTTTTTGCTGGGGCAGCTGTCAGGGATCAGGTCATAATTACAAGATTTGACTATAGCAGGAGTGACATTCTCCTAATTTTCAAAAGTCCCCAAGTGATTGAGGCACTTTTGAAACTGTTACCCGTGGTGTTGCATCTAATCTAATCTGATCCTCCCATCACAGTAACATGCACGCATCGTGACAGCTGCTTCAGGCCTAAGAGGCTATGTGTGATCACATCCCCAACCAAGCGGGCTGGTGCGTCAAGCTCTACCTGCCTCCACTTGGATGGCAGACTATAGAGGAAGAGTCTATGGCTTCAACATATGGAGAGAGAGCTG
Source organism: Terrapene triunguis (assembly GCF_002925995.2). Taxonomy (NCBI): domain Eukaryota; kingdom Metazoa; phylum Chordata; order Testudines; family Emydidae; genus Terrapene; species Terrapene triunguis. The sequence continues at coordinate 38,956,287 of NW_020664372.1, forward strand.
GTGGACTAATTTATGCAATCTTCCCTTGCTCTTGTCGTGGCAGGGAAAAAGTGACATGGCAGCTCTTAAATAGCATATGCAAGAAGGGAAACTAAATGGCTCGGGGACTCGTCCTTGTTCGGGGAGGCTTGAGTTGCCTTCTGTGCCATGAGCCCGGAGTTAGATGCTTAACATGATGCAGCACCAACCTTTAAATGTCACCTTTAGAGGTGGTGCCTGAAGCTTCAGGTGCTACCTCCTTACTGCCTAGCTGCAATGCACACACCCGGCCAGATTTTAAATTGCCACCAGACTAGAAACCCCTCTGTCACTTCTCCGAGAGGAGGTGATGGTGGACACACTCCATCCTCCTGACTGCCACAGCTCTCTTGAAGCACCTTTTCCCCTCCTGCTCCACTGCAACAACCTAACTCCTTCCATTCCTTCCTGTACTACGAAAAACATTCAAAATGGCCCGGGAGCACTCCCAGTGAAAATACTCACATGAATATTTATTTGTGCTGGTATTTGCTGTGCTTTGGCTTTCTTGTGTACATTCTCATGAATAAAATCTGACCCGCACGGAGGAGGTGCTCGTGGTCTGATGGATGAATGTGCTTTTCCACCACCCGTGGCAAACAGGCAATTGATAACGAAAGGGGGAGACCAGAATCAGACAAGACTCTGACACATGCATAGAAATTGTTACCTGCAAGGAGAGAAAGGAAGATTCAGTAGGATTTATTCCCTAGGGACTCCTGCTGGACACTCCTGTGAGGTCTTGAGCACTCACAACTCCCCCTGACGTCAGTTGCTTAAGGGTGTTCATTGCCTCCCAGGAGAGCTCAGCACCTTCTAGGATCAATTACTAATTATGTGTTTACAACTAAGTTCTCAACAGCAGCCACCTGTGGTGCTGGACGTTTCTTCCTGGGAATCATTTGATTCAATACTTTCATCCGTCAGCAGGTGCGATGCGGAAATGTTCTTTGATGAAGTCTCCTTTTAGGCTAAGAAGGGCAAAGCAAATGCACACCCCAGTTAGGGATAAATTAGAAGGTTCCGTGCTTATTTCCAATCTATAGATTCTCAATATTAGAAGGCTGATTGTCCAGTTGAGGTGCTGTCAGGTCTCAAGAAGAAGACAAGGCACTGCCCTAACACACTGCTAATAAAACACCATCTACAAGTGTGAAGTCAAGTTTCCTGTTTACAATAACCCCCCTAAAAGTCTTTTAATCCTCCCAGTGTTCTGCTACTATATCTTCACTTTTCCTTTCTAATAGTTTCTTTCCACTACTCTTTTCCTTTTCCAGACAGTTTTTTGCTTTTAATCACTTCCTTTCCCTCCTGTGTAAATCTTTAGATATTCTCTTTGTTTCCCTAATCTACAAATCTTTCCACCTGCATCTCAGCCTGGCCTCACCTGTCTCCCCAAATACCCATTGCTCTGAATTCCAGATTTCTGATTGGCACATGCCTGTTCAGCTTCTCTTGTAACTCTTAAAGGGACAGTTTTTCCCAGCAGAGCAGCTAATCCTGCTGGGAAATAAAAAAAAAATATTGACATTGTCTTTTTAATAGCACACTCACTATCCCTGCAGATGAATAATAATACTATAGTTTCTAAAATGGTTAGACTTGATCTGTTTAATTAGTGTGTGCAGCAAAGCCTTTTAGATTTAGAATATACCTCCAGAGATATATTCTTTAGTCAGGAGGGATCAAACGTGCTTTTCTAGGCGGGTAGTGTCCTTGACAAACTGTTTTTGCTTCATCTTTTAGGCAAACTTTTTCTTTTAAGAAAATGTAGTTACTAACATTCATGATAAAAAGGTACCAACTTGATAGGCCTAAAAACTGAAGTCCTGTGTTTAATCACGGAGCAGATACAGCACAGGCACCAGCAGTGAAAGCATCCCCATGCTCCCTTGCCAATGATTTTGACGTCCTGTGACTAGCACTACAGGAGAGAAGAGAGTTCAAATCTCCAATGCTTGGCCTATCTCAGGCCATACAGATGCCATTTCTGAGGGTGGCCAGGTTGGGTCTTGGGTTTTTTGTTTTTTTGTGGAAATAAGGAACTGTACTGAGACCATGCACTGATTTCACATAACACGAAATACCTAAGAGAGGTTAATGGCATTCAGCCTGCTGCCACATTGGCTCAAATTCAGAACAATGGCCTGCAGGTGAATATCTTACACATAATTCTAACCCATACAAGCAATATCCAACCAGAATCAGAGTACTAGTCCCCTTGCTTTTTCATTTTCTTAAACAGACTCTAATGGCAACAACCAGATGCTACCCTCTGGTCTCATCTAAACACCCACAATCAGTATGCAAACTCTAGAGGGCTGGTCCTATCTGCAGATTATGTGTTTGAATTGTGATTGGCTATTGGAAGTGATATCAGCTAGCAGTGAGAAATATATGACTCTGAAAACTATGAATGTCTATTTTGCATGCAGGGAACAGCTGTCTGAAGTTACGCTGCAGCCATTTGAGATCAGAAATGTTGTAATGGACTATGGTATGATGTCACTAACAATGCATTGGTCATACAGGAAAAATAAACACCCATTCTGCCAGATTTATAAAACAGATGTCCAAGAGAGTCATTTTCTTCCCCCACCTCATCCCCATATTAGTGTATGAATTGCATTCCCTAACATTTTCAGAGTAATTAATGGCAATGAGTTGTGCAGTGATAATGCCCAGTTTTCAAATTAGTACACATGGGCAGTAGAGATCACCATTCAGTTTCTCTAAAGGACAGGCTTATATAAACATTTAAAAAGAAAGTAAAAAGCTTCCAATAAATAATCTCTACAACCATCTGTGAAAATTCGGAAGCAGACAAATAACATTTGTAAAAGCTATTTATTTTGTAAAACCTAACCCCATCCCCCAATTATGTGTCCATTATCCCTTTTTCAAATCTGTCCCTTGAGCTCTCTTGCGTTTGCTCTGTGCTACCAGTTCAGGGGAGAAAGTCCAATAAAATGCTTTTATGTTGTTTGAAGTGGTGTGCCATTAAAAGATTCATGGTACCTGCATATCTTCAGTTCCCAGAGACTTTCTAAATCCTTGCTAGAAAGTCCTAGCCCTCATCACTGCTAATTTTAAAAATCATCCCAAATATAAAGGAGAAGACTTTTTTTTCTTTATTATTGCAAACACAAAGAAAACAGTATAAGATCCTCAAGGGAGCACCTGCTCTATAAGGAAGCTGTGAGCGTCCATGGTACTGCTGCAGCATGCACATCTGTCTCTCAAGAAAATGTCATCCTGCCCAAGCAAATCCACTATGCAGTCAGAATGGAGAAAGCACTTGTTTAGAAAGGTTTATGGACTGATGTCTGTTTGAACGGGCAACATCTGGGTTAGCATGAGTAGCAGGTGTTATCTTGATCAACCAAACCAGGGCAGTTTTAAAAGCTAATGGGGTGTCTTAATTGAAAAAAAAAATATATGAAAGGAAAGTAATCATTCTGACCTTTCAGAATCACATTATTTTTAAATCCTCAGCCTTAAAGAATTCCACCTTTCATGGAAATATATAAGAAATGTGTTTAATAATATAAAATGTATATAACAAATAAATATTCTTTAGTGATCATGATTCACCACTAATGGCATAGCTGCATTTGATATTTGAAACACATGTTATATTCTTTTTTCTTGGGCTTGTAAAGCAAGTAATCTCCCAAAAACAAGTGCACAGCAAAAGATCATGTACTGTTCACATTTGGAGGCGAAACCAACGTCTCCCATTTGTAGAGACACAAATGCACTTAGATTCTCAAATTACACATGCAAAATGATAACAAGTTAATATAGGTGTATCACTTTCAAGATGTAAAGTACTAAGCAGTATTCCTTTCTTAAAATGTGAATAATACAGGAGGAAGCTTATTTACTACTAGTCTTTAAGGGACTGATGCTTCTCTTATTTACCCCAGGTCTATTGGTGTAATTCCATTGACTTTCCTGATTACACTGGGAGCACCATCAAATTCTAACTTCTTCTATGGCTAGGAATAAGAGGCTTTAATTACAAAAGTTTACTATTTTACTTCCACTCTTTAAAGAATATCTTTTCAACCCTTATTATACAGACTGTAGTTGCTTCATTAACATGCACTACTTTAGGTTAAAAAGTACTCAGCAGAATGATTTGTCTGTTTCATTTTTTTGTCTTTGTTGTTGAAAATTCCTCATTCCCTTTGCTTTGAAGTGCAGAGCAGCACACTTTCACTCACCCACCATTTTTGAAGGCAAAATGTAAATCACAAGAATTTATTTTCTTTGCTAACAAACACGTCCTCTTGGGGATTTCTATCACCTTTAGAGATAACTGTTTTTTTTAAAAAGAAATAAATTAAATCAGACTATTATGAAATTTCCCAAAGGAACATCTCCTTCATTTATAAATTACTGCCATGGGAATTCTGAAAATCTTACACTTTTCTCCATTCTTTTGCAGAAAACAAAACAAAGCAACAACAAAATAAGAATCGTGATCTTTAAATCACTAGACAATCTAATAGATCAGTAGGTATTTTCTTATCTGAAGATGTCTCAGTGCAAAAAAATGTGCTCGCAGAGTCCTCTTAACCTTTTTGCCCCAAGAAATCTTTTACTCTAAAATAAGATCCCCAGTTTCTTTTCCACCCAAAGTTTTTGCAATTGCATACTAAAGATTATGAGGTACTTTTCCACAGAGCTCCGATCAGCAGATTTGATATATGGATTTAGATCAATTTTTTCTTATGGCAAATCTATATGTTATTCTACTTCTTCATTTGGTACTATTTGCTGAGTGGCTGTTACTTGGGAGCAAAGGTCACCATCTTGCTGTTTGAGCAGCCGAGTAATCTTTTACTCCTCATAAGGGTAGTGAGAGATATTAAATCACACTTGACGTACCTGAAGCACAGCAACTTCATCCATATTTTATCTGCTGTAAATTTAATACCACAGCACTTTTTAGGGTGATGTATTTATTAACTGGCTGGGGAAGAGCAGTACAGAAATTCAGTTTGTTCAGGAAAATAAAATGAAGACACTCTGACAAGTTTATGAAGTAAACTCAATAGCTATTTATTACTTTTTAAACACACAGAGCACCTAAATGTTTTTAACAATGCTTGCCCAAATAAATGAATAAAGCTTCCCAAATCATCTGTTTACTTTTCTTTTGAGTTTTAATACACTTTTCCCCTTTATTTTAAAAAAAATCTCATAGCTTCCTTCACGATAAAATGTACTATGTTTTGGAAATAAACATATCTAAGTGTTCAGATAAGCTGCAGAGAGGGACTCTGGGAAGTGAAACAAATCATTCACTGCCCTGCTGTCTATTAATCCCATCTTTTCCATTTTTGGTTCCAATTTGTTTTGTTCTTAAAATTCTACTTCCCCCCAAATAAATGAAGCCATGAATACAGTAATCTTCCAAATACAAGTACGCACCCTATTGAATTCTACTGCACTTGAACAGTACTTATTATTTTTACTCAGTCCTTCTCTTAGCATTCCTGGTAGTAAATGATGTACACTGCCATCCATTTCTTCTAACCAACATATAATTACATTTTTGTGCAATTTAAAAAAAAATCACTGAAGGCCTTCTCATCCCTGATACATATGAAAAGTATCCCCCAGTATCATGGTATAGAAAATATTTAGATATTATAGATGGATTCCATATCTAAAAAAAAAGGACTGAAACCTCATTGTCTCTTTTGTCTAACTTGTTATGATAGTACTGGCCATTATTCAATACCTGGTTACCAACACAGCCTGGTTTAAAAAAAGCTACATGTTAAGGCAACCCTGTATATGGATTCAAAGAAGCAAAATAGGATGGTGTGTGTTCATTTACATGTCATTTCCCAGAATGTTTTTACAGCTCACAGATACTTTACAGAAATGACAGTGGCAGAGTTATGGGAACAAACCAAAAGGGTTGGGTTTTTTTTTTAAGTGTTATGGTAATGTATGTTTGTTCCCTGTGGCTCCTTAAAGGACATTCCTATAAATAAAACCTCAGTGAGCATTCCCTATAAACACAATTTAAATGCCGTTGTTTCTGCACTGAGTAATTTTCTGTTTTTCTCTGATACCTCGTTTTTTTAAAGGCAAATAGAATGCCTAAACAAGGATGAGATATACTACAACTGTTTTGTCATTCTTTTGATTACATTAGTTACTTGTTTCCTCAGGACATTATACTACACTACATTTTAATTTTTCCCTTGCCCACTATTTCATTAGAGGATTCAAATCTACAGGTACCTTAGAAGTAATGCATCACACTGAATAATCAGAATATCAGCTCTGGCTCTGTGCACTCTGAGGAAGCTAATTACATAACAGCTGTTTGTGTCATGGAAGCAAGAGGACTAAAGCAATGGAAATCCACTGGAAGAACTCTCAGACTGAAGCTTGAATTTCCCTCAGAAATCCTAAAAAGTCTTTTCAGACTTCCGTCTCTTGCTTTCAGCAGAATAAATCCAATCTGTATTGTTTCATGTGGACGACACACTATTTTCCTCCCTCCCTTTTAGGCTGAGTGCCTCACCTCAGGGTCCCCTCCCCTCTCTCACTGCTCACTGTTCCCTGTAGCTTCCTCTCAAAGGATTGTCCTGTCAACCTTAATATAAAACTCCTTCCCTCAGAAGTCTGTAAACCTACCTCCACTGCTCTCCACTCCTCTCCTCTCCTTTCCCTCTAAGCGCCCCTATCTGTTTTCCTTTCCCCAGCCTTCCATCCTCCCTAAACTTCTCAAGGTCTTTCTTTTTATAGAGAAAATTAGCTGCACATTTCCTTGTTCATGGCCCGATCCCAAATTCATAGAAGTCAATAGAGAAGCATCCATTGACTTCAGGAGTTTTTGGATCACATGTCCATTTATCTCTTTTGCTATGATGCTCTACATGAGTACTGAGGTAGTCCACTGTACAAAACAGCAGAGGAGCTATGTGACTCCGTGAGCTAAAAGAGGAACTGAGTAGCCACCCATCCATCTGTTAGCTAGAGAAGAACAACTCCATTGCAGAACATGTAGAGAATAATGAACATTATGTAGTATGTGCAGAGGGAAAGAACAGCAGGAGAGCTTTGGGCTTTGGTGTGCTGTGGTCTGACATACCATTAAAGAGTTCTGACATGGACTTATAATAGTAATAATATTTGTAGGTAATTTATCATTATATACTACAAACTCAGTTCAAACCTTGGTACCATGCACTTTTCCTGCTCTGTATCCTCCTCTCGCTATACTCTTTTTATTGGCTTACATTTGCTGTGGAAATGAGTTTTATTCTAATTTAGCGCCTATGAGAGAAGGCTGAAAAAACATGTACTACTCTTTAGTCATTAAAAAACTCAAATGACAGTATTTCATCCTGCTTTTGAGGCTAAAAAATGAGACTTTGAAACATGAATCACACAGCTTAGTTGAGGCTGTGAAGAAGCTTAGGATCTCAACTTCCGTTAAAAATAATCTCTAATACATAAAGCTGAGAAAGGGGGAGCAGAGAGAATACCTTGAAATCAGAGTACTTAGTACAGCTTCTGAATAGCTCCGAGTTGCACGCATTCTGTATTGCTCTGATAGTAACCCAAGAAGTGTCAATTGCCACAGAAGGCTAGGATGGACAAGCAGGGATGAATTTAGGGGTGAACAGTGGAGGGAAATGAATGGAAACAATGTGTAGGTGTTGGGGAAATCATATTTTTTATCTTCAGAATAGCAAAGCATTTTGCAAATGTATCTCAGAGTGTGGGAGAACACAGGAAGTGTTGTTTTACCCCCCCCAAATTGCCTTTCCTTCTGTGAGAAAAATACAAAAGGCCCAGGCCGGTAGATCTTAGAGGCCACTTGTTGCCAGGCAAGAATAAAATATTTTAAAACATCTTTTGAGAGACTTATTCTTCAGAAGGCTTTAAATTGTTAGTTAGAGACCGATTTCCATGAAGCTGCTCTGCTGTAAATACTATCTGAAGACTAGCCCTACAATGACATATAGGCCTAGACCTAAAGAAGAAAGGGGAGATCCCCCCCAAAATCAACCAATCGAAATTAAATAATAATAAAATAAATAATAATAGTAATAACAATTAATAATAAATATAAACTGCCATCTCTAGGAGCTGCACTACCAGCTCTCCACTGCACAGGCAGAATTCCATACCTTCCAGACTGCCTCCTCCCCAGTCCCTGGTGGAACAGTCTGATGTCCTGGGACATCATTTTGACTGCTGGTTTCTTGAGCAGTCAATTTCAGTGCAACTTCATCTAATTTCTTCAGCCTCATGCTCTGAAAAACGATGGGCTAGATTGTTCCTCGCCCTTGCACAGATGCACATGGAGGGGAACAGATGAGGCTGCAGGAAGCCTTCAGTGCTCACTCCTTGGGCAAGGGCTAGGGGCAGTCTCATTCTCTGTGCTCCAGGGACTGGAAGTCTCAACAGTGCAAATACTCCATGAGGTGGGAGTAATGATGTGGCCATGGTCTTGTTTTCCTTCCCCGCCTCCCTTCCACCTGCCTTTTTGTTTTTAATCATTGATCTGGCTCATCACTGATCTTGGGAGATCTGACCAGCTGCAGAGAAGGGATGGGGCACCTTGCTCACTGCCCCTGCAGCTGGAGCAGATGAGAGAAGAATTGAGCCTTCTGAAGCCCAGTCCTTCCTGAATCTCCCTCTGGGTTAATGATGCTCTACAGCACCCAAAACAGCTCTGTGCCATAAAGTTTGGTGGTTTCAGTTAAAAATGGCAAAATATATATCTTGGTCAAATTTTCTATTTTTTATGAGTACATCATATATAAATCAGTATTTTTGCATAGCTCAAGAGGACCTATTATAATTTAGACATAAAATCTGAGGCATAAAGCTTGTCATTTTTGTCATACAAGAAACAAAGGCAAAACACATAGGTTTATAAAATAACTCTCAGGTCCTGGAAAAAAGTTTGCAGAAGAAGCATTCCCTAATTATGTTGCTGCCTGAATTGCAACTTAGGTAGCATTACCATACTGAGTGCAATTCTAAAGATATTTTCTCACAAGAGGAGGGGAAGGGCCTTAAAGACATAGTACTCAGACAAGGATTCTCAGGCCTTATCTACAGTACCTGGGTAACTCAACCTAAGTTACATTACTCCAGCTACATGAATAATGTAGCTGGAGCCGACATAGCTTAGGTCAACTTCTGTGTCAATGGGAGACGCTCCTCCATCAACTTACCTTACTCCTTTCATTCCGGTGGAGTACTGGAGTCGATCGGAGTGTGCTCTGCAGTTGATTTAGCGGGTCTTCACTAGACCTGTTAAATCGACCCCCGCTGCATCGATCCCCAGTAAGTGTAGACATGGCCTCAGAATGCTTAATTACAAGACAATGCCCCAAGAAATTTAAGTAGATTTTGCCCATGATTTTACAGAAGGTGTAAACTATTCTCTACCATTTGCCTGACCAAACACACATTGCAGCACAGCAACTAGAGTTTTTGAGCTTTTCAAAACCAGGTTACACATCAATTTCATTATTTCACCCTATACGTGAAGGCATGCCACAAAGATCTCTTCATTAATATGGCCCACATTTATATTTTATCATCATATTGTGCAGACACCTGGATTCTTTTCTGTAAACATTTTCTTTGATGCTACGGTTTCCTCTTTTAAATGCCCACATGAAAAAAAATTACCAGAAAAATCTCTCCCTATGTCTCCTTCAAAAGAGACAGAAAAAAGGACTAATAAAACTGGAGGGAAAATTACAGTCTTGATTGACCTTCTGAGGATGGTGACCTGGCCAGCTAGTAAGGTTGGGTCTATGATCTTTCATTCAAAAGGGTGATTACAGAGAAGACTACAAGCAGAAATGCTGTTCACACCTAGTTGTTTCTTTTTAGAGGTAAATGAGGGACAGTAAAAAATAAGGTTCTGAATATGAAGGTTGAAAGATTTATAGTGAATAGAACAGGGAGAAAAAAGAGGACTAGAAAGCTAATAGGTAGAGACATAGTTTATGGAGAGTGAGGACATTTTTAGGAAGGTCAGTGCTGCTGAATAAACTATATAGCCTTCATTAATGAACTGTTAAAACTATTAAAGAGTTAGAGTGCTGGGATCCAACATTACCATAATCCCTATTCCAAGTGAGACATGACGGTAGCAGATGGATGGATGGTGAAAATGTGGTGAAGACACTAAAACCCCTAACCTGCAAAGACATAAGTTTGTGCTCACTTTATGCTCTTTGACGAGCCCCATTAAAGTCATTGAAGTCAGTGGGTCTACTCACAATATGTAAAGTTAAATATGTGCATAAATCTTTGCAGGGGATCTGAAGTGATAGTTCGGATGGGTCCAACAGGGAATGCTGAAATTCAGTCATTAACTATACAATTCAGGGTATCTGAGGTCCGCAGATGAAGAATTAGAGTACGGAGATAAGACACTGTTACTTGATTGTAGTTGTCTAAGGAATTTCATTCTAGATATGCTTTCCTTTAGCCCGCCAAGTACACAAAAGTGATATATGTAAATAGAACAATTATTTTGGTTAAACAGAGCTTAACTGTTTCTGATACAGTCATTTATTTGTCAAGTCTATTTTATGTTAATTTAATTATAAGAAAATTGAAAAGTGTGATACATAGCTAAGCCCTTAAGGCCGGTTAATCTATTTGGATTGTAACAAATATAATTTTTATTAGCTCAGCTATTTGGATGGTAACGAGTCTAACCTTTCGGTAGACATTACAGACTCTGAATTATGGTCTATTTTATGTAAAACCAGCATTTAGTTCAATAAAAGGAAAGTTCTTTTATCTGTCATTGTGTTAGGGAATTGCTGTATTAATGAGCATGCAGTATGCACTATGACCATTATCTAAGAGTGAGGATGCCCTTTTCTCTGGCTATGTTTGGAAAAATGCCCAGGTAAGTCTTTGAGAAAATAGTAAACCAGATCATGTGAAAAATTTTCCTGAAAAATGCCCAAGGGCAAACTATTGCCATTTTCATGGAGAAAAAAGGCACAATATACAGCAACACATCTTCCTGTACATCCCACAATCAGCCAAAAATAAAATAAAACAAAACAAAACAAAAAACAGGGTGTGGGGGCATTTTTTGTTTGTTTTTGGAAACTGTCTTAATTTTGAACAAAAACAGCATAAGTTTTGAGGCAACCTCATGAATAGTTTCTGGGTATTTTTACTGAAAAATAGGCCATCCTCACCTGAAAATGTTCACATTCTTAATCAAATGCAAAATACGACACAGATTTAGATGTTTTTTCACTTGGATTAATTCAAAATATGGACATCTCAGAAGCCATATGCTTATAGTGAGCATGGAGTAATGATGCTTTCAGAAACTGTGAACATGTACAGTTTTCACCAAAAGTCTTTCCTCAAAACCTGACCTACATGATAAGCTGAGTTTATAACTACATTAACCATAAACTTCTTTTGAACCTTGTAGATAGACTGATGAGGGAACATCTGCAAGTGTATCTACAGAAAAACATACTCAGAAAATACTACTTGTACTGTAGACCAAGAATCTATTTAAAGGTATTTTACTGTAATTTACCACACTGGCTTTCACCCAGTTTCTGTTAATGAAAGTATCTGTGGGCTTAGGGTGTTGTGAGATGGACTCATGACACTATGACTCATTAAAGCCAGTGGCACTTTATTGATGAGGGATTAATGTCTCCAGCAAGGGTGGAAATTTTCCAGTTACACTTAAAGGCTGAATTGCAAAGGAAACAAAAGAAGTGGTTGTGTCCCTTGCTGCAGCTTTATGATGTACTTTAGAAAGATAGCCTCACATTTTTAATAGTTTGTATGCTTTTTCCTCCCCTTATATTAGGACTTGATGAAAGGGGTAAGAAATATTAGCAAAGAAAGTAGAAAACAATCAAAATCCTAAGGGATTTTTTTTATTATTATTCAATTATGAATGTGAAAGTTTTCAAGAGAAGGGGCGTATTTTAGAGTGAAAATGCCTGTGCAATGAACAACTATGAGCACTGGTATTTTCAAATACTTTTGATGGGGAAATACTCATTTTCCTGAATTTAAAGGAAAATCAAAATTTCGGAAAAGCAAAATCACCTGAAGTGAAACAGGCAATATTTCTGTGAAGACAGTTTCATGGCTTTCATACAGCTATAATCCAGATTCCCATCTTTCTCTTGGAGATGATTACTTTTTTAAACAGCTAGGAACAAAGAAGAGATGTAGATGTTAAAGACATAGGCCCTGATCCTGAAAACATTTCAATTGGCTTCAATGTGACTACTCAAGAGCTTAAAGTTAAATAGGTGTGTGAAGTCTCCAGGACTGGGGCCATAAAGAGTAAAGTGACATGGTATAGCCTGGATGCGCATGTGTCTGGGTAATGGAAAAAAGAAGTTAAAATTATACTGAGGTTGGGAGCATCAGTGTGAGTGAGGTCTGGCCAGTTATCAGTGTTGCTGGAGAAGGAAGGGATTAAGTCCTGAAGACTATGTAGATGCAACATCCACTCTCTTTACCATTGCGAATACAAGGAACAGTTTTCAGCTTCCCATGATGCTACCTTTCCAGGCTCTTGATTACCAAAGCCCTCCAGGAAAAAGGAGGAGGTGTTAGCCCCTAATATCTACAATCTGAATAACAAGTAGAACAAAGTTTACACACACACACACACACACACACACACACTCTTTCTGAAGCCATCACAAGGGAGCAGTACAGGACACAAACAAAAACTATTTCTTGTTCTTTGCAGTTCACCTTTAAACAAGCAGTGACTGTTGCTCAAGAAACTATCTTTGGATATTAATAATTTTGCTAATTATTGTCTTGTCGCAAACTTCCATTGTTTTAGGAAAGATTATTAAGAAGGTGATAATGGACAATTTCTAGTTATGTGTGGACTCCACAGATTTCTTTAATCCCTTTAAGTTGTTTCAGACTTGAGTTTAAAATAGGTGGTATTGATAGTTATGGTTAAGGATCTCCTAGTGAACTAGAAGGGAAAGGTGTCCCTGCTGATTCTGTTAGATCTACCAATAGCTTTTTGTGTTATTAACCACATGGTACGGTTGATTCTTCTGTGGGATATGGAGTGACCTTTTACTGGGTTTCTACTTGTTCCAGGTAGAGGTGGGAAATTGCATTCCTTTTCTAAAGGCTCAGAGTGTTGTTTATAGTTCCATCCTCCTGCACATACTGTTTGATATGTATGTAAAATATGTAGAGATATTTTGGATTAGAGCTTCATCAATACGCTGATTTCCCTCAACTATATGTCTCCTTTTTACTGAACCCAGATTTTGCAGTATCATTACTTCTACAGTTTCTGACTGTACTTGGGGTCTGGCTATGACTCATTCCACACATAACAGAAATTATGGTTGTTGGCAGAGGGAACTGTTTGGAAGATGAGCAGAGATGACATTTATACTATCTTTTGAATGCACCAACATTCTCCAAGATAGTTTTCCTCTTCAGAGTTCTACTGGATCCCTCACAAGTTCTCTTAAGCATGGACTTAACAATGACCATTGTAATTGCCAGGCTAAAGTCCTGTAATATATTGTACTTAGAACTAACTTGGACCAGCATCTAGAAATTTCAGCCAGGGCAGAATGCTACTGCGCGTCTTCTCAGTTGGGTGAGCCATTATGAACAAATAATACACATTGTCAAAGTTCTGCACAGACTTTTCTTTGTTTTGGGTGCACTTCAAAGTGCTGGTGACACTCCTGAATGCCATGAATGGTCTGGGCCTCATACCTGTGGACTACCTCTCATCTTATACCGCATCACAGCAATGAACATTGGTCAGGACGCCCTGGAGTCTAGAAACTGAACCCTTCAAGACCGGGAGCAGAGATTTCTCAGGCAAGCTTCCCTTGCCTTTGGATCTTGTCACCCTGGATAATCCAAATGAGCTAGTGTTTAGTGGCCCTTGGATGAAATGGAGATCATATTTATTTGTTTTAGTGGTAAGTTCCTTTTGTTTTTAGTTTTTTTCCTGATGACTTACTGGATTACATATTATGGTTTACAGTACTGGACAAAGCATCTCTATTGCTCATCATAGTTAGCATTATATTTAGGCTTGTCAGAATCTGATTTTACTTTTTTATAATTTTGATTGATATATTTATATTTTAAAATTTATTTTATTTTATTTTATCAATTTAAATGTTCAGTTACACAGAATTATGGGTTATAAGCATTTTTTCTATTTTTATTTATTTAAATTTTCACAGCTTCACAGGGACATTATGGGGCATTAGACCATAGGGGGTCAGACAATAATTATTTAATGACAGTAGATGTTGAGATTCAAAAAGTTAAAGCTTTATAACCATTAAAACACAAATTGTCAACATCACATATCAAAATATATAAAGTAAATATCCTTAAAATCAAACTAATTAATTCTCAAGCTGCATTTTCCTTACTTTGCCTATCTGTAAATTTCAATTATTATTCATGAAAATATTTTTTCATTGGTTTGTGTGTACACAGTGAAATCGATGTTCACCCACATTTACTGATAACAATTTAATCCTTCCATGCCTTGTTATATTTTTATTTTTAAAAGTAGTTTAACAACATTCAAATATATAATTACAAACATTACACTAATCAAAGTATGAAGTAATACCGAATTATAAGCCACACCCCAAACAAACAGTACATCACCAATGAACCTGTTATACCCTTCTTTCCATCCCCATCACCTTTCTGAGAAGTCCTAAATTAGGGTTTGTATTGACTGGAAGAGCTATTTCAGCATAACTCCCTGGGTGGACACTGTTATTACAGAATGAAAGGTCCACAAAGGGAATTATTTCAGAATAGCTATAGTACTTTAAATTCACACCATACATTATCCACAATAACATCCCCATGTATACAATCCCTTAGACACTCTTGGTCCAGGATGTGTATCTTCTCTCTCATAATGAAGCAAATAACCTGTGATCACAGTGTATTCAATTAAACTGCTCTCCCATTAATTCTGTATATCAGGTGCTCATAGGAGGACACTTCTACCATTACCACATACCAGTCTTTGGTTACTTAGATATTCATATGCTTTTATTTCCTAAAATCAATGGCTTAGCACATGAAATAGGTATAGCCACGTATCTTTTGAAGTTGTTAGCTGTGTCATTAATTGCCAATACATTGTTTAGAAGGTGCAATTGTGCTAAGGATGATCATTTGTAATCCCAAATTTTATTTATAAAACTGAATTATCTTGGGGTAAAGTAATTTAATTCTAAGACATGGCTTCATAATCTGTGGCAGGTTACTTCCTTGTCACAACATTATCTTTCAGGCCAAACCTGAGCACACCATTATGTGCTGGGGTCTAATAGATTCTTTGCAACGTTATGAAATGAATCAGTTTCATGTTAACC
Source organism: Terrapene triunguis (assembly GCF_002925995.2). Classification (NCBI taxonomy): domain Eukaryota; kingdom Metazoa; phylum Chordata; order Testudines; family Emydidae; genus Terrapene; species Terrapene triunguis. The sequence goes on from NW_020664372.1 coordinate 38,971,730, forward strand.
CAATTATAGGAAAAAAAGTCATATACTGTAGACTATCCAGTATTAGTTGTGTTTATTATATCAGTCATAGGTCCTATTTACACCTTTCTTACATATTCCCTGACGCTTGGGCTCTAAAACGTGAACTTTCATAGTTTTCCCTTTAACTATGAAGTGAGGATCATTAGAGCTCTATTAATTTCTTGTATAAAATCATTGTTTCACTTTTAAAATATGTTTTTATCTGCTGGATTGCATACTTACGTACACAACAGTTCTACTGGCATGAAAGAGCAATAATGCACATATCAATCAGTACAAGAAGGAGCCATTATAATATATCAGGTCAAATTACTTCTTAAATTGCAAAAAAGCAAATGTGTAGAGGACTTTAATAACATCAATAAGATTAATGTATTCACCCATGTACTTCAGTTACAACTGAGATGGTGTAATGATAATGAATAAAGGTACCACAATATATAACAACAAGGCTATAGTATCAACAGAGTCAGATTAAGGCAATCTGAGGCCCTAGACACACTACAACATGGGGTCCCTCCTGGCTCTGTTCCCACAGTTCCACTCCCACCCTGGCCATGTCTTGACTAGGATTTCAGGTGTAATGTTGACATATGTTAGCTAACATTTTAAAAGACAACACATGTTGTCTAGAACATATGCTAAACTGGTTCAAGGTGAAATATGCAGGAAGTTTAGGCTTTAACTTGATCAGTATAGTACATGTATACACTGCCTTGCCTACACTTGACTTTTGAGATGGGCTAGTTAGCATGTACTAGGCATCCCATTTTTAAATCCAATTCTAGACAAGGCCACTGTGGCCCAGCCCCCCATGTGGAGTGGTAGGTGTGTCTTTCCCCCTCCCGGGGCAGTGATCTGGAATTCTCCCTCAACAGGGGGCTCTTTTCCATCCCAAGACATGGTTGGGACACCCTCAGTACTTACCCCAGCTGCATGTGCTCAGTAGGAGGGTGAGAAGGCTGGGTCCACTGAACTCTTCTTTTCTGGCTGCACACACAGCCCTCTGCTGAGGTGGTGCAGGTGGAAACTTGCAAAGTGGTGGAACTTGGAGCAGTTCTCACCTCTCAGAACTATTATTTCAGCTGTCCTCAGATTCAAGAAGGCTATCTATTTTTGATAGTAATTTGGCCTACATTACCATGGGTTCCAAACACCTCAGAATCTTCTAATTTAGATATCTGTACAAAGTTATCCCCATTTTACAGATGAAGAACTGAGGCATACAGCGAGTGAATGCCTTGTTCAAGGTCACACAGGAAATCTGTAGAGGAGGAGGACGGAATTGATCCCAAGTCTCCTAACTCCCAAGCCAGCACCTGAACCACTGGCTCTTCTTCCTCTCCTGCCTAGGTCTTAAATCAACCCTAAGTATTGATTCTGTTTCATGCATCTGTCAGTTATTGAGGGAAAGTTTAAGAGGCAATGGACCATTAAAATTCAAGGGCCACTAAAATAAATCAGTGATTAGCTGCAGATTGAAAAAAAACAGATTTTTCTAGACTTGCACATTGCAGGCCATAGGAGAATATGGCTTTGTTCATAGAATCATAGCAGTTTGAGATAGAAAAGACTTATTAGATTATCTATTCCATCTCTCTGCCAATGCAGGCTTGTCCTCTACAGTATATTTTCTACATGTTTTAACTAGTTTAATTTTAAGTAATTCACATTCTCAGACAGCTCTCCACCCCTCCTGGGGTTGGCACTTTAAAGGGCCTTTACAGACTGGCTGAATTTTTACTCAACTGGCAGCAGCATGGGAGCTAATTCATGCTTTTCTTATTTTAATAAATGTAGTCCTAGAACAACAAAGTTCTTAAATACACAAGATATTATATTTCTTGTAAACTAGCTTGTTTGGGCTGAAGTTAAGATACAGATATAAAAGAACATTTGAAGATCACTTTCCTATGTCAACACCTTGGGAAGGTAAGAGCCTTTCTGTCATATATTGTGACTCCAGCTGGAACAATAAATAATATACATATTAATATATAACATATATCTGTATCTACCTGTCTACACACACACACACACACACACACACACACACACTGTCTATCTGTTCCCTGACAAAAGCTTTAAGGTTAAGGTTGAGAGTTGGGCTGTTTTGAACATTTAAAATTTAATTTAGTTGGAATATGCCATTTTGATAAAGTGTTTTGCAGAGACATACTGGAATCAACAAAGTTTTGGTTGGGGAAGTGTTTTTGGCCCAGGGCTCTCTGGTGACTTTTCATAAGTGATTGATTGATTGATTGATTGAGACCCAAATTGAAAAACTCATGGTTTTGATAAGAAAAGTTTAGTTTTTTGATCTGAAAACCAAATTTTAGACACAATTCTGTTTTGTGAAAATGTTTGAAAGGTTTTGTTTTCATTCCAATGTGGAGCAAAACCAAAATTTGAAACATAAAAAGTTGCTGTGAAATAGAATTGTGGTTGTCCCGACAGTTCGAGTTGAGAGTACCTAGCAGACATTAAGGGTTAAATACACTATTCCATTCTGTTCTATTCTACTTATGCTGAATAGGTTCTTATACCTCACTCATCACTGTATTATCTGAGTGTCTTCCAATAGTTCATTAGGCAACATGGCAAACATCTGTAATATGTTTGTTCTTTCATCCTATCCTCAGTTAGGGTGACCAGACAGCAAGTGTGAAAAATCAGGACAGGGGGTGGGGGGTAATAGGAGCCTATAGAAGAAAAAGACCCACAAATCGGGACTGTCCCTATAAAATCGGGACATCTGGTCACCCTATCCTCAGTGGAGTGTTTTATTTTGCAGCTTTTAAAAATAATATATACACACTACAGAGAGGTAGTAGTTATCCCCAAAACAAGCATTAGAACCCTGGAAATTCAGAATTAAAATTACACTTAAAAATGCAAACATGTTAAGGTATGAAAATGCACAGGTAGGGCATCCAAACAACCTTCACTTTGTCCTATAGAGACATCAGGGACCAGCCATATGATTATGATTCAAGCAGTTAGTGTTTATAGTCCCCTATTACATCAATATGATTTTTAAAAACACTTTAGATTTTTTACCTTAACTCCCCCAATTCCCCCTTTTTTCTGTCCTCCACATTCAGCCACACAAATACACACTCACATCCCTTCTGCCATCTCTGTGTTGGATAGATCTAGTACAATCAGTAATTTTTGAAAAGAAATAATTAGCACTAATGGTCATTTTTAGCTGATATTTTCATAGCTGAAATGTATCTTTCAGCAAAGGCTCATGTACAAAATGTTCTTCAGAGAAACTCATGAAGAATTGCCTTCTATCAAAAAGGCCAGAGTCGCTCTCTGTCCTTAATGGGATTGTGGCCATAGACTGCCTTCTGTTTATTCCCTGTCTTTTGAAATGGCCATTTGCCTCCAGGAAATAGAGCTGAGTGAAATTTTTCATCCAAAACTTTTTTCTGTCAAAAAATGCAGATTTAGGTTGACTTAAACATTTTGCAAGTTCAAGTCTAATTTGCCAAATCATTTCAGTTACAAAAATTGAAAAAAGAATCAGAAAAAAATCAAAATCTTTCATTTTGACGTTTTTGAAACTATGCATTTTGATTTTTCAATTTTAAATGTATTTTTGTTTTGAATTTTACTGTAATTTTATTTTTAAAAACATTAAAAAACACAAATGACAGCAAAGTATCTAATTTCAAATGAAAAGATTTGTTTGGCCTGAAATTATTTTTATTTTTTTATTTTTCCATTCAGCCAGCAAACCAAAATATCAGTTATTCACACAACTGTATGTATTATTTGCATATGTGTGTATGTTTATAATAAACACAAAAATGATATAACTTCTAGATCTATAAATGTATGTATGTTTAAAGTATGATCATTTACTTCAGACATACAGTATCTTCCTTTTCACTGTACCATATAAGCAAAACAGTGAAGGATTATAATAAATAATAATAAAAAAATCAGTTTAAAGTTTCTTTCTTTCTTTCTTTCTTTTTGTACACCCATAGTAGATAGTTTGAAATTTTCTTGTGAAAATTACCTTTTTTGAATATGTCTTGGGACAAAAACTTCCTACAAGCATCATTGTTCTCTAAATGTAAGGTATGATACCATTGACAGGGCCGGCGCAACCCATTAGGCGACAGGGCGCTAACATTTCGGGGGCGGTGACCGCGGCGTCCGGATCTTCGGCCGCCCCGGTTGTCGTCGGTATTTCGGGGGCGGGACCTTCCGCCACCTAGGGTGGCAAAAAAGCTGGTGGCGCTCCTGACCATTGACATTATGAATATTACACACTTGAACCAGGGTTGCTGAAGACAACAGACTGTGCTGGACTTGTGGTGTGTTTAGGGCTAAATTCTGAACTCACGGAAGTAAGTGGGAATTTTGCCACTGAATTTAAATGATTTGGCCCTCATTTCTTGCATCTATTGCTCCATGATTTTAATTAAAGCATTTGAATGCTGGCAGGTTACTAGAATGACTGCCTAATTAATTGCTCATATCTTTGTCATAGCTACAACCTGAATGCCATGAGTTTCTATATTAGACTACAAATGATTCCCTCTCTGGTGTGAACTTATGACTAGACTCTAAGCAATCAGACTCTTTTAATTGGTATAGAAGAAAAGCCAAAAGAGATCACTTTAAAAAATCTGCATGTTAAACATGTTTTAGTGTAATGTACGGAAGACCAGAATGGCTCTTCCTAGTGTATATGTTACATATCTATAGATGTTAAGTACAAAGTAGCTACTATACAGTACATTGACTTTTCTGCCAGTCATATTAATATATGTGCAAATTATTAAGTATGCCAGAGCACCAAAGAAACATCTGCTAACCCCCAAAGTAAAAGTTATGATAATTATGGTAAATAAGGAGAGACAAAAGTAAGTGTGGTTTGAGATTGATTTTCATTCAGCTGCGCCCTACTGTACAAGAGTTATCAAAAGAAGGCTACCCATTAGTTAACAATTCTGCACAAGTTGAGAAAGCAATTCCTATCCTTCCAAAGACATTTTCCTAACAATGCAGCTTCTTCATTTCAGCTTATCGCTAAGACCTGCATGAAAGTATCCTCTCATGAGTAGAGCTGGGTGGAGAATAGTAATTCCATTTTGCAGAGGATTTAAATATTTTAAATTTTGGTTATGTTCTAATTAGGAACAAACCTTCAAAATTTCAAAATTCTCCATGAAAGGGAATAGAGCCAGGGCCCCCAGAAGTCTCGGAGTCCCTGTCCCTAGGGCAGTCTACATGATGGGGTGTTCCAGGGCCACAGTGCCTGGAAGCCCTGGAGTCCCTCACCCCAAACCAGTCCAGCTGGAGGGTTGCTCCAGAGTTGCAATCCTGGAAACCTGGGCTCTCCAGCAGCCCACCAGGCAGGCTGTAGAGGTTCCAGGTGGATGAACTGGCAGAAAACAATGGAATGGAACAATGCTTCATTATAAATTTTCCAACCAGTTCTACTCATCAGCTCTGTTTGGTTCTGATGTGTATCTCAGAATATATACTACCTAGATCACTTCCCAGAAACAACATTTCTAAAGAAATCAAGACAGGCACAGCTTACACTATGGAGTTTCATTTGCAGATTTATTTGTATAGTGAATAAATGTCAAGATGCATTTAGGTATTTATTCATGTAGCAGTTGTATTATTCTTATTATACGATGACAAGATGTTGACTACAGTGAGCAATACATGGGTAAATGCAACATTGACCTTTGTACTCATTCCACAAATTGCAAGTCAACCATCACCATTTAGAAACAGAAACCAAATAAACCCTGTGGCTAAACACTCATAACATTCCAAGTCCTTGTCTTTACCGTCAACTTTAACTTCAGCACTGATAACACAACGTTCTTTGCATCTTCTCAATGACCTTCACATGCTATGACAGTGCAACATGCTAATCACTAATAACTGCATATTACATGCTGACCTGCAAACCCTTTCATCCACATCTGACCTTCCCACTCCCAAGGCAACAATAACTGTCATTCGGTGAAACCCTCTTATAGAATAATGGCTGCCTAAACATTCTCTAAGGCAATATGTATAGTCACTCCTTTCATGTAGAAAAACAGTAATCCTGTAGGTGTTATTCCATATACCTCCTCTATTCTTTCACTCAACTTAATAGACTCAGCTTCTCAGTCTATTTAGGTATAGTTCTCCTAAGTAGATTCCCCTTGCTTCTATCACTTAAGGCTGGGTATGACCATCACACTAACTTATCTCTAAGAATCCTTTGCAATTAAATCTTCCATCTTGTGTAATGAATGGCCTAATCTTCCTTCCTTCAGTCTCAAGAGAACAAGAATACTAAGATGCAGCCAGCAAGAATAGCCCAAAGATGTTTGCAATCCTTCAAAAAAATCTAAGAATATTCTTTTATATTGCAGAGTTGGAAAATAAATACAGATGTTTACCTTCACACATCTGACTCCCTCATCCATAATAAAGAGGACAAATGAGGGCCTTATAATCCAAGAGTGTACATTTGGTGAAAATTTTGTTCAGAAAAGTAATTCCTTTTCTAAATAAACTCTACCTAGTAGCATAGGAGCCACCATGAAATGAGAATTCACCTACTAATTACTTATTACCAGTAGTTGAATAATAAAAGGAAATATCCAGCAATGGAGTAAAATATTTGCAAGGAAAGATTTTGTGTGGCGGAGCTAAGCAGAAGTCACAACATGGACAGGCCACAGAGCTTCAGCTCAGTCCCTATGGCCATGTCTACACTTACCGGGGATCGACGCTGTGATTGATGCAGCGGGGGTTGATTTAGCGGGTCTAGAGAGGAGTAAGGTAAGTCAACGGGAGAGCATCTCCAATCAACGCAGCGTGGTGTAGACACCGCAGTAAGTCGACCTAAGCTAAGTTATTCACATTGCTGGAATAGCGTGACTTAGGTCAACTTACCCTGGTGGTGTAGATAAGGCTTATGTGAGCACAATTTCAGCCAAACTGTGACTGCAATCCCTCTACACACTGTATGTGGGGTTTTCCAGCCTTTCCCTTCACCCATTCTGGCCAATTCAGAGATGGCATAGATTGCCTCCATGATGAACAAAGACTAGTCAGTTGTTTCCTAAGAGACACACATATGGCTGCCATTGGTTTTAAGAGCTGTGGAGTACCTAGCATAGGCCCTCTGTACTAGGGTGAATTTTCACTTAAGTGTCTATATATTCCATCAAATGTTTTTTCTTATGTCATTATAGTTACAAAGGAATATAATTCCCTCTAGATAGCAGGGAAGTTGCAAATCAATATTGAGATGAATGTGCCAAGATATGAAGAAGCTTGCTTTTTTTAACCTGGGCTACCAGTTCCTGAATTCATGAACACTTAATTCTGGACTACTGTATAAACTACAGTAAATCTGAAAACATTGATCTATTTTTTTGTGAAAAATACTGTAACTGTAAAAGTTTCAAAATTAAATTCCATCACATTCTACTTTGTGCAGTGAAATGCAAACCAGTACAGATGAAATATAATCATCTTGAATCTTTGCCAAAAAATCAAACTGAACCTGAATGGAACATTTAGCAGTTCAATAAAGTTTGCTGAATATTCTTTTAAAAATTATTTTCATTTTCTGCTGCTTGGATCCAGCTGGGATTGGAAGTGCAAGTGTCTAACTAGCATGGAAGCCTTTTCAAGCAGTATTTTCAACTAGATTTGAAGCACTGGAAGTCTCAGAAAAAAACTGTTTTTGCAACATTTCCAGACCAATTTTGCAGACTCAAGAGGTTCAGATAGTTTGGAAACAGTTCAGATAAGCATCCAAAAGTTAAGGTACTTATCCAAAGTGAACTGAAAATCTTGAGGTTTGTCCATCTCAAATGCAAACCAGACATTTCCTCCATCTCTATTTATAAATCAGTAATCACTCTCAGATTACTTGAAAATACTATGACTGCTATTTATTATTTCTGGAGTGGGAGAGATCACTATCAGTAGGTACAAAATCCTGTTTTCAGTGACTTACAATGTTCCAAAACTTTTATGTTTTTATGTTTTCTGTTCAATGTATAGCAATGGTAAAAACAAACAAACAAAATGTTAGAAAGCATAAAGACTGGGATGGAGAATATGAAAAAAATATATAATGCCATTATAGAAATCAATGGTACTTCTCACTTGTTCAATTCTTCCCACTCTCTGAAAGGACACAGGAGAATAAGGGAGGTTGACAGGAATAATCAGAGGCATGAAAAAATGCATATGAAGAGAGACTATAAGATTGAGGCTGTTTTCCTCAGAAAGGAGAGGAATAAGAGGGGACTTGATAGAAGGACACAGAATAATGTCGTAGAGAAAGCAGACCGGGAACTTCTATTTACTATGTTTCTTCATAATACCAGCACAAAGAGACACTAAATGAAATAGAAAGGAGGCAAATTCAAAACACTTTTTAGCACAGTTCCGAATTAGACCGTGGATCTCATTGTCATAAGGTATCATTGAGGCAGAGAGCTTAGCCAGACTCAAAAAGGGGTTAGATAGATAGATGAAAAAGATATCCAGAGTTACAACAGTATTATTAAAAAAAACATAAAAGGTTAGGAAGCTTCCTAAAGCTTCAGGGAATAAGCTCACCAGTAAGAAATGGGGGATAGGAGGAAATTATCCCTGAAGACAGATTATCCCATAACTACCTACTGCAGGTTATTTTATACCTCCTCTGAAGCATCTGGTACTGGCCACTGTTCGACACAAGATATTGGATTTGATGGACCATTAAGGATCCAGTTTGATAAGTCTGAGGATGCTGTGTTTATCCATTGGGCTAACTCATTCCACTCTTGATCTGCACCTAAAGTTAAAGTCTGATCAAAACTTAATCAGCCATTTTTGAATGGGATGAGAGTAAAACAAACAAAAACTTACAATATTTTAGCAGCTCTGTGGCAAAGGTAGAAAGCTGGAATTTGGCATGGACAAGGTGCCTTTGAGTGTTCTGGTAAAAACTGGTTTTGATTTCACTGAATTATGACTGCTTGAAAATAGTAAGATAGTTGTGCAGTACGTTCTGAATGGGCTTTTCTCGCAAAGCTCAAGGAGAGGGCAGATAGGGAGGACTCAAGTTTGTATATATGCAAAGCTGACTTCATTGTGTATTGAAAGTGCACGGTCAACGGATATCTTCTATTGATGGAAGGGTCTAGTGGACAACCTAATATGCACAGGAATCATAGAAGGGGAGATGTATTAAAGATTGTATTGAATTGTGTATTAACAACTAGCAGAATTAAGATTTATATTATATCCTGACTTTTGAGTGTGTTACCATTCAACTTTAATTTTCTCCTATTGTAGAAGATTTTTTGGAATTCTATCTATCTATAAGAGATCTTTTACTGGACCAATTTCTGTTTGTGGAAGGTACAATCTTTCAAACTACAGAGTTCTTCTTCAGGTATGGGGAAAGAAATCAGAGTATTTGAGCTAAATACAAGTTGGGAAAGATAGTCAAGCATAAGGGATAACACACTGTAAGAGGTCACTTGAAATGGGGTGGGCAACAAGGGTTCGATTGTTATGCAAAAGGAGTTTGAAGTGTACCATTAAGGGCTAGCAGGAGGTGTGTATTACAGATTGTTGTAAAGAGCCATGAAACCAATGTCTCTGTTTAAGTCCATGGTTTTTAGTGTCTAGAAGCATTATGAATGTTCTGTCTCACCTTTTGACGGTATTGTGAAGGTTTCCTTTGAGGATGAGTATTGAAAAATCAGATATGAAGTGATTACTTTGTGAAAAGTGTTCCCTATGGGTGATATTGTGTTTTTATCTTTTATCATTTTTCTGCGTGAGTTGATTCAAGAGCACAGTGACTGTTTGGTTTCACCCACACAGTTGTTATTGGGGCATTTGATGTACGGAATAAGGCACGTTTATGTTTAGGACCCATGAACAGCCTGGGGTACTAGGATGGCTCCCCGATATTCCAACCTCTTCATGGGCCACCTTGAGGAAGAATTTCTGAAAAAATTCACCCTGAAACTAACAATATACCTGGGATACATCGACGATATTTTGATCCTCTGGACAGAAGACCTAAGCTGATTTCCACCACAACTTCAATAACCATCACCCAGCCATCAAACTCTTTCTAGAACCCTCCCACACCAGCATCAACTTCCTGGACACCACAATTAGCTTCAGCAATGGAACCCTACAAATGACTATATACAAGTGACCCACAGATCACTACACTTACCTCCACAGATTCAGCAACCACCCCAGACACACTGAAAAATCTGTTATCTATAGCCAGACACTCAGATACCACAGAATTTTCTCTGAAAAGAAAGAAGAGGATACATACCTACACACACAGAAAACCACCTTCACTGAATAAGGACATGCCACCAGACAAGTAAATCACATCATGGAAAAGGCCACCCAAATACCCTGGGAGAATCTGCTTCAATACAGAAAAAAAAAAAAAACAACCCCTCACTGACTGCACACCCCTAGTTATCACCTACCACCCCACAGAGGAACCCATATGGGATATCATCAATTGCAACCAATATTTGATGGGGGACCACATTCTGAAATAAATCTTTCCTGAATCCCCTCTTCTGGCCTTCAAACCATCCCTAACCTCGCCAAACTCATCATCAGAAGCAAGCTCCCCAAGCCCAAAATGCACCAACTCAAAGCAGCACCAGACACAGCCAGAACAGATGCAAAACCTGCAGACATACCTCTACTGATCAATGATCAATACCCCCACAATACACCTTTCAAGATTCATGGGTTCTACACATGCCTATAACATGTACCTCATCCATTGCTTCAAATGTCCCAGTAACTATGTTGGTGAAACCAGACAATCACTATACTCTTGTATGAACTCTCGCAGAAGAATGATAAAAGATGAAAACATGATATCACCCATAGACAAACACTTTTCACAAAGTGATTGTTCCATATCTGATCTTTCAATGCTCATCCTTAGAGAAAACTTGCACAACAGCTTCAAAAGTTGAGCATGGGAACTTAAATTCATAACACTGCTAGACACCAAAAATCATGGACTTAGCAGAGACACTGGTTTCATGGTTCATTACAATAATTTTTACCACATACCTGCCTGCTAATCCTTAATGGCCCTCCTACACCTTATGCCAAACTATAATGTTACACCTTATGCCAAACTATCTGCCCCAACTAGTATTTAACTCAGCCACTGTAATTTCTTTCCCCAGACCTGAAGCAGAACTCTGTGTAGTTCGAAAACTTGTACCTTCCACAAACAGAAGTTGGTCCAATAAAATATATTACCTTACCTGCTTTGTTGCATATCTGTGACCAACATGTCTACAACAACACTGGAAGTATCTTAGATAGATAGATAGATAGAAAGACAGACAATAGTACATATGCATGCATACACATATATACCATTTTGGAGAGTGGAAAACTGAGTACGACAATTTGGTTAAACTATAGTATAGCATAGGTCATGAAAGTGTATGGAAGACCCAAGACTCATTGTTCTTGCCAGTAAACTAGACAGTTAAAATATAGAGGATGAAATTAAAACCTTTACAGTTTTGTCTTTTGCCCTATTAATGTTTCTGTACCATTAATAGGTTTTCCTAATGTATCCATTGTCATGCTTGAAAAGCTTTTTCCATTTAAAAGATTCTATTGGTTTAAAAGAGAGTTCCTATATCTAAAATACTTGTGGAACCAGTACTCACTTGCAGAATAGAAGACATTATTTTAAAGTGCATCCATTATATTAACATAAGGAGTACTGCAAATACCACAGTAACCATTACTTGCAAATAGCAGTTGTAAAGATCTGAACGGCAACCACTGGATCAGATGGTGGCTCACTTATTCTTGAATGTATATCTTTGTTAAATATGTCATGGTATTTTATCTTTATGTAATTAGTTATTAAAAACTAAAAATCGAATTATGTCATTGAGGCTAGGATTTTCAAAGGAGTGTAAGGGTTAGGCATCCAAATTCCATTAACTTTCAATGGAAGTTGGCTGTGTAAGTCCCTTAGACACCTTTGAAAATACCAGACTAAATTATTATTTTTTTATCTTAATCATCACTTACAATTTTACAGTACTCAAGAATGTTAGATTCCTAGTAATAGAAGTTCTGATTACATTTCCAATTGCACAATTTCACTATAATCCATATACATAAAAAACTGGCAATGTATGCATGGGGAGAGGGAAGTACCTGTATATATATTACATAGAAACACAACATTAAAGGAACATTATTAAGGTTACAAAGTAAAGCACTCAAAAGTTAGGAATTGCCAGAATTAAGGTTGTCTGTGCAAATTAATTTGGCCACCTTGTTCCTATGCATTATGATATAATCTTTATAATTACATGAACACATAGTATTTTTTTCACAGGATCCCTGCCTCATTCAGTGCTCAGAATAGATGTGCTCATTTAATTATTTATTCAGTATTAAATAAAAAATATTTTGTTTTCTCCTCATTGTTCAATGAAGCCTTATTTATTGCACAGTATTCAACGCCTGCTGTACAAGCAGAATTATTAATTTCCTCATGGGCTTTTGTATGGTGCTTATCACCTTAGATTCTGAGTGTTTCACAAACATCAATGAATTTATCTTCACAACACCTCTGTGAGATGAGGAGATAGATATTATCCCCATTTTTCAGATGTGGAGCTGAGGCACAGAGAGATTAAAAGAATCCACTCATTTGCGGTGCCCAATTTGAGATGCCTAGGACCTGATTTTTTCAGCGTACTTAGCATTAAGTAGCACTTTTAATGTTCAAAGCACAGCCCCCTTTTTACTTCAATTGCAGCTGTGAGTGCTCAGCACTTCTGCAAATCTGACCACAGTTTATGAAGTAGGGCATCCAGAAAAGGAAGAACACACAATTAGCAACCACCTGTGAACAGTTTGATTTAAGTGATTTCCCAGCATCACACGGGAACTCTGTGGTAGAGGCAGGGAAAGAATCCAATTCTCCAGGGCAGCATTCAACTGCCTTAACCCTGAGACCCTCCTTTCTCTGTCTGCAGTCCCCTGCCTCATTGTCTACCACTTCCCAACTTCTGCAACAAGTAGGGTGAACTAAGTCGTATGGACAGTAGCCTCCTTTACTGCATAGCTATGATTCATCCCCAGAGCAAATCCATCCTGTCCATGGTCTGAAGCAGGAGTCCTGTGGAAAAAATAATATGTGATCTAACAATTAAAGACTGTATCATAATGCATATGCATAAGGAGGGCAAATTAAGACTGCATAGGCAACCTTAATTCTGGCATTTCTTAACTTGCGTGTTTGACCTTGCAACCTTGGTAATGCTCTTTTAACATAGTCTTTGTGTGTGTGAATTCCAAGGTTTTTTTTAAAAAAGCAAACTGAAAAAACAGAAATTCCATCATGAGGCATCATATTGACCGCCCCCCTACATGGGTCCTCAGCAGGGTTGGAATCTTTAGATCCACTGCAAAGACCTCTGCCACTTGAGCTAATGGAGTAAATGATACAGCAAGTTTCACAGATATCTGCTGACAGCACAGGAATGGTGAGTATCAGGAATCTTAGGTTCCATTCCAGTCTGGGGTGGGAGGGGGTGTGCTCTTGTGGGGACAGACTTTTCTGCCTGTTGCCCATGAGCGTGATCCACTTCTGTCCCATCCCCTCTAACCTGTGCCATCCCCACCCTGACTCTCTTTCCCAGTCTCATACTCTTTACCATCCCAGTCTCCAGGCTTCATTTTTCTCACTCATGTCCCAGTTTCTTTGTCCAGTCAGTTCTAGTCTCCTCCTCTGGGTTCACTATCCAAATCCAAATCTCCCTCCCATTCCTTGTCCTAGTCTCCTGCTTCAACAACTTGTACCCAGTCTCTGTGTCCATTTAGTCCCAGTTCCCCCTGCTAGTTCTTTGTCCAAATTGTCTCTTCTTTCCTCCCTTACCTGGCTCCCAGTCCCACTCTTTCTCCAGAGTTCTCATCCAATCTCAGTCTTCCAGCTCCATGTCAAGTCTCATGCCCCCTGGGCTCCTTGCCCCAGTCTCTTTGCCCAATCAGGCCCAGTTTTTCCCTCATACCCCATCTCCTAGCCAGATCAGTCTCTCTTCCTCCCTACTCTCATTGCCCCTGCCACTGATTCTTAGTCCCAGTTTCCTTGTCCAGCTAATTCCAATCTTCCCCATTCCACTCAGATCCTTCTCTGATCTCTGTGTTCCTCCCCCAGCCTACTGGCTCTCCATTGTCTCCTCCATTTCCCTCACTGACTCCCAGTCAACTTGCCCAACCATTTTCAGCTTCCCCTCCCCCAGCTCCTAGTCCCAGTCTCCTTGCTCAAACAGTCTCAGTCTCCTTTTCCCCTCACTACTCCCAGTCTGAGTCTCCATGCCCAGTCAAGTCCTAGCCTTACCTTCCTCCCATTTTCCTTTCCCAGCCAGTCCCAATCTCATTGTCCTGCCAGGCCCAGTTCCGCCTACCCCGACTCCCAGTGACAATTTATCTTCCCGCCTCCAGTCCCAGTCTCACCAATATTTTTTGTCCGAATCTACTCCATTTGCTCTCCCTAGCCTCACTTTTATCTCCTCTGCATTTACCTCAGTTAGTTTCCTCCTCTATGTAGCCTGGGAAGCAGCATGGTAGTCATTGAGAGCACAGGACAGACACTTCCAGTACCAGCCCCCACCCTGGTCTGGAGCAGCTGGGAGAAGCCACTACAGGGAAAGTTTTTTTGAGTGCCAATAGCCTTGGGCTAGAGCATGCTTGATCACTCTGTGGAAATGGCACGTGTGAAGTCTGGTCACACATAGGAGCTATGAGAGGATGGGACATGCAAAGCTAGGAGCTGAGAGAGACTCAAGCATGCTCAGTGAGGATGGAATCTTCAGAGATTTTAGTTGCTAAAATCAAAAAAGTCACTATTTATCATGTGTGAATTGTGATGTTTCATAGGTTTATAATCTGGCCAAATTTGGGTGGGACATCAGGAACAACAAAATACACAACCCTGATACAAAGGCCACTCTCTTGCCAAATTTCAAATTGCCAAAATTCTCTTCCCTGCTCCAAACCATTGGAGTGCTAGAGCTTTTCAAAGAAAAAACTTCCAGAATTTTTTAATACGGGCAAAATAATGTATTTCTTCATAGCCTCAGTACTAGAAACCTGGTTTGGTTGTAATTTAAAAAAAATTCATGAGGCAGACATCTGGCAAAGAAAATATCAACCCAAGCATCTTAAGTCTGGCAAAGTTCTAAGCAACTGAAAACAGGGTCTTTAGGGTGTCTTATTAATACATGGTGCTACCAGCTCCATCTATAATATAATATAATATAATATAATATAATATAATATAATATAATATAATATAATA
>NW_020664372.1:38987151-38992283 GCF_002925995.2 Terrapene triunguis
TATAATATAATATAATATAATATAATATAATATAATATAATATAATAAATGCCATGTCAGTGTGATTGAGAATCGAAATTCATAGAGTAAAACACCAACTGACACTTGTCCTCATATTTCAGGAATGGAATTATTATAAACCCTCATATTCTACTCTTTTTTCATGCAAAAAAAAATTATTAGCATTAGTTAATGCTAAAGAATGGGGGAGGGGCTATCAATGAAGCATCCAGGGGATTAAGTACACTGTTCCAAATCTCACTAATAATCTGATTTTGATTACATTGAAGTTTTTTATAATGTTTTTTATGTGATATAATTGTAAATCAAGCTGTTCAGGAACAATTTCTCTCTCTCTCTCTCTCTTTTTTTTTTTTAAACTCTGAGTTTAAATTAGTATAGCTGACTCCCAAACCATAGGAGGATCAATCCTCAAAGCCATATGTAGGTAAAATCCCCTTTGATGTTTAATGGGAGTTTTGCTTTAGCAAGGACTAAGGGCTTGAACCCTAAGTATATAACAAAATAATGAAAAGGGGTACAGAAATATTGTCAATGCCCTAGTAATTTTTGCATTTAAGTTACCAAAAGTTATTTCCATGCTTTTCAGAGAAAATAGGAAATATTTTTAAATCCTCAGTGGTGATCTGAACCCCCCGCCCCCAACAAAGTATATAGGAGTCTATTCATGCAATAAAACACAGCTACATTTTTCAAATTTTTTTGAAGGATGTTGAAATATTAGTGTATTTCTGTATAAATGACTGTGTTGTAAATGCCCCTTAAAAAGAGAGCAGCTTGAAA
Source organism: Terrapene triunguis (assembly GCF_002925995.2). Lineage (NCBI taxonomy): Eukaryota > Metazoa > Chordata > Testudines > Emydidae > Terrapene > Terrapene triunguis. The sequence continues at coordinate 38,987,956 of NW_020664372.1, forward strand.
AATATAGGAGATAGAATTAGTTGACTTGCATTCTATTGGATGTCCATGCTATATTCAGGGCCGGCTCCAGGCACCAAGCACCCAAGCTGGTGCTTGGGGCGGCACCTGGAGGGGGGCGGTGTGGCGCTCCGGCCCCCGGGGAGAGCGGGGCCACAGCCGGCTCGTCGCCCTCCCCCCAGCGCTCTGGCCGCCCTCCCCCCTGCGCCCTTCCCCCGGCCGCCGGGGGGGGAGCGGCGAGCCCCAGCCGGGGCTCGCCGCCCTCTCGCCGCCCTGCCCCCGGCGCTCTGGCCGCCGGGGGGGAGAGAGCCGAGCCCCCGCCGGGGCTCGCCACCCTCCCCCCGGGGCCCCGGCCCTGGCTATATTTCCATTTTTTTGGGCGGCAAAAAAGCCAGAGCCGGCCCTGGCTATATTTCCATTTTTCTTATGTTCAGCAAATTCTGAAAATAATACAGAATAGAGGAAATTCCAATTTACACTCTCTATCAAAACTAGAGTTGAGTGAAAACTGGAAACTCAAATTAGAACTCCTTTCAATGTCATGGGATTTGATTTGATTCCCTAGATCCAAATCTGTCAGATTTAAACCCAGAGAAGGGTTTGGTTTCATTTGGTCTGGATGCAGCCAAAATCTTGTAAGGTGAATTTTTTTTCAGTATTGGGTCAAAATCTTGTGTGAGCAGTTTGTGAGCTTTCAGTGTTGTTAAATCTGAACTCTAACTTAAATTTAATCAAGCTCTGAATACTGCCTTCTGAGCCCACCTAATGAATTCTAACATAACAATATATAATACTGAGCACTTACACATAGCATTTCATCCTCAAAGCACATTGTCTAGTTAATTCTCACAACAATCCAGTTAAGAGAACATAAACCTACTATGCAGTGCCAGCTTCAATTCCCAGAGCTATGAGGGGTCCTTATAATTCAGGATGGGGATTGTCTCCCATCCCAAACTTCAGGGGACAGTCCCAATTTCCTGAATTAATTGTAGCAACTAGGACAAAATAACATTGCCTCAATTCACAATAATGCAAATGTCAAGGATGGGAATGGTTTGACTTCAAGGGCCCCCAAATCTAACTTCATTGGTGGCTCACACCCCAGATTCCAAAAGCCAGGTAACCAAACTGTAATGGCCCCCAAGGGGATCATAGAATCATAGAATATCAGGGTTGGAAGGGACCTCAGGAGGTCATCTAGTCCAATCCCCTGCTCAAAGCAGGGCCAATCTCCAACTAAATCATCGGATGTTCCAATGTCTGGGGTTTGCTGGAGCACTGAAGCCTTCCAACATGTTCCCTTCTCATAGCCATACTATCTAAATGCCCCTACACTGGGGCTTACGACAGTGGAGAGGTGTACGTGGAAAACACTGGTCCTACACTACTTAAGGATTCTGGTATGTCAGAGAAAACCTCAGCTGAATGTTCAAGCTGGCTTTAAGTCTGCTTTGCGCTGCTGCAATGGCACAAAACAGAATGAACAGTGTCACAGATCTGTACCATAAATATTCTCATAGAAATAATCTTGAATTTTTTAATGTTTTAACTGGGAAATATCCTAAAAGAGAAATTACTTCACTACACACATTATTTCCATAGTATGGGCCATACTCTGGAACTGTGCAATTTAGACACAAAACCATACATTAAAGTGACAGTGTTAAATTGTACTCTGTACTCTGGTGATGCAGAGTCCCGGTACAGAATATTCCTACTCATAGTAGCAATAATCTACAAGGGATATGCACCTATGTAGGTCGGTCAAGGGACAAAAGTGCACAAATGTCTGACTCAACCCCCAATCTCTTTCATCATAGAATCATAGAATTTAAGGTCAGATGGGACCATTATGATCATGTTCTCTGACCTCCTGCACAATGCAGGCCACAGAATCTCACCCACCCACTCCTGTATCAACCCCTAATCTATGTCTGAGCTATTGAAGTCCTCAAATTGTGGTTTGAAGACTTCAAGGTGCAGAAAATCCTCCAGCAAGTGACCCGTGCCCCATGCTGCAGAGGAAGACGAACCCCCTCCCCTGAGGGCCTCTGCCAATCTGCCCTGGAAGAAAATTCCTTCCCGACCCCAAATATGGTGATCAGCTAAACCCTGAGCATGTGGGCAAGACTCACCAGCCAGACACCCAGGAAAGAATTCTCTGTAGAATTCTCAGATCCCGCCCCATCTAACATCCCATCACAGGCCACTAGGCATATTTACCGCTAATAGTCAAAGATCAATTAATTGCCAAAATTAGGCTATCCCATCATATCCCTCCATAAACTTATCAAGCTTAGTCTTGAAAGCAGATATGTCTTTTGCCCCCACTGCTCCCCCTGGAAGGCTGTTCCAGAACTTCACTCCTCTGATGGTTGGAAACCTTCATCTAATTTCAAGTCTAAACTTCCTGATGGCCAGTTTATATCCATTTGTTCTTGTGTCCACATTGGTACTGAGCTTAAATAATTCCTCTCCCTCCCTGGTATTTATTCCTGTGATATATTTATAGAGAGCAATCGTATCTCCCCTCAGCCTTCTTTTGGTTAGGCTAAACAAGCCAATCTCTTTGAGTCTCCTTTTATAAGACAGGTTTTCCATTCTTCGGATCATCCTAGTAGCCCTTCTCTGTACCTGTTCCAGTTTGAATTCATCCTTAAACATGGGAGACCAGAACTGCACACAGTATTCCAGATGAGGTCTCACCAGTGTCTTGTATAATGGTACTAACACCTCCTTATCTCTACTGAAGTACCTCGCCTGATACATCCCAAGACCGTATTAGCTTTTTTCACGGCCATATCGCATTGGCAGCTCATAGTCATCCTGTGATCAACCAATACTCTGAGGTCCTTCTCCTCCTCTGTTACTTCCAACTGATGCATCCCCAGTTTATAACAAAAATTCTTGTTATTAATCCCTAAATTCATGACCTTGCACTTTTCACTATTAAATTTCATCCTATTACTATTACTCTAGTTTACGAGGTCATCCAGATCTTCCTGTATGATATCCGGTCCTTCTCTGTATTGGCAGTACCTCCCAGCTTTGTGTCATCCACAAACTTTATTAGAACATTCCCACTTCTTGTGCCAAGGTCAGTAATAAAAAGATTAAATAAGATTGGTCCCCAAACCGATCCCTGAGGAACTCCACTAGTAACCTCCCTCCAGCCTGACAGTTCACCTTTCAGTACGACCCATTGTAGTCTCCCCTTTAACCAGTTCCTTATCCACCTTTCAATTTTCATATTGATCCCCATCTTTTACAATTTAGCTAATAATTCCCCATGTGCAACCATAGCAAATGCCTGACTGAAATCGAGGTAGATTAGATCCACTGTGTTTCCTTTCTCTAAAAAATCTGTTACTTTCTCAAAGAAGGAGATCAGGTTGGTTTGGCACGATCTACCTTTTGTAAAACCATGTTGTAGTTTGTCCCAATTACCATTGACCTCAATGTCCTTAACTACTTTCTCCTTCAAATTTTTTTCCAAGACCTTGCATACTATAGATGTCAAACTAACAGGCCTGTAGTTACCCGGATCACTTTCTTTTCCTTTCTTAAAAATAGGAACTATGTTAGCAATTCTCCAGTCATACGGTACAACCCTGAGTTTACAGATTCATTAAAAATTCTTGCTAATGGGCTTGCAATTTCATGTGCCAGTTCCTTTAATATTCTTGGATGAAGATTATCTGGGCCCCCCGATTTAGTCCCATTAAACTGTTCAAATTTGGCTTCTACCTCGGTTGTGGTAATATCTACCTCCATATCCTCATTCCCATTTGTCATCCTACCATTATCCCTAAGCTCCTCATTAGCCTCATTAAAGACTGAGGCAAAGTATTCGTTTAGATATTGGGCCATGCCTAGATTATCCTTAACCTCCACTCCAGCCTCAGCGTTTAGCGGTCACACTTTTTCTTTCTTTGTTTTCTTCTTATTTATATGGCTATAGAATCTTTTACTATTGGTTTTAATTCCCTTTGCAAGGTCCAACTCTATATGGCTTTTGGCCTTTCTCACTTTATCCCTACATGTTCTGACCACAATAAGGTAGATTTCCTTGCTGATCACTCCCATCTTCCACTCCTTGTAGGCTTTCTGCTTTTTCTTAATCACCGCTCTGAGATGCTTGCTCATCCAGCTTGGTCTACAATTCCTGCCTATGAATTTTTTCCACTTTCTTGGGATGCAGGCTTCTGATAGTTTCTGCAACTTTGACTTGAAGTAATTCCAGGCCTCCTCCACCTTTAGATCCACACAGGGCCGGCTCCAGGCACCAGCCGAGCAAGCTGGTGCTTGGGGCGGCAGCTTGTAGGAGG
>NW_020664372.1:39002283-39105797 GCF_002925995.2 Terrapene triunguis
GGACCGGCGGACGGGGCAGGTAAACAAACTGGCCTGGCCCGCCAGAGGCTTTCCCTACATAAGCGGCGACCCCAGTTTGAGAAACACTGATCTAAAGTGTTTATCCCATAATTGCAAACTGTCTCCCACTCCTCCGCAAGTGCCAAAAGTCCCCCCAGCCCCTACTCCACTGCTGAAGCTGCAAGCTTTCTGCCGGCAGCGGTGCATGGTCAACACAAAACCTGTTGGACTATCCAAAACATAAAATACAAAAAAGCATAAAATGCCCAACTGCCCTACCCAAAGCAGAGTTCTACTCCTAAAAAGGAAGACATGCCAGAGACACCACTATATTGCCATTGATTTTTATAAGGAAGATACTCAGATACTACAGCGATGGGTGGCCGTATAAAATCCTAGAATAACGTAAGACACACTGAATTTAATATCGAAATAAAGAATGCTAGAGCTACCGCACTGACTATACTGTTTATTTGCATTTTTAATATAACTTCATTTAAAAAGAATAAATGAAGCTCCCACAGAATTTCCGGTCTGTCACCTCAAGGTGCCACAGAATCCCTAGAATTCAGATTCTCCTTCCCCAGAGTACATGAGACCTTGGTTAACTGCAATATAATATATGCATTGTTTATCTTCAAATATGGTGGATATGTAATGCAAGTAGCATTGAATTGTGTGTCTGCATCTGAGCTGAATGTAGGGTAGAGTGATGGAATTCATTTGTGGATTATGGGAAAAAGTGAGTAAATGAGAGGATCCCTGGGAAAAGTACAAATAGAGGGACTATCTGGCAAATTAATCTCATGTGTCTAGTTTTGAGACCAAAATATAAGGAGTAGCTAGGAGATAATGTTTTCACCCCTCAGCTCACAGAGAGCCGAGAAGCGATACTACTTATTCCCACTCTCTCTCTCCTGCCCTCTTTTTTGATATACATCACATTCACTCTCACATAACAATCATAGTAGCATAGTTAAAAAAAAGTTTTTCAAATGGAATAAAATATTACTATTTATAATATTCTCTCTCTTATATAAAATAATCCCTACCTGGGCCAAGAATGGTCTTATTATGACTCAGACTACTTAATTTCTGTATTTCAGAAGTTCAAAAATTCTTGCCATAGGTATTAATCTGCCCCCATGATTTTTACTATCATGTTCAAGATGGTCCATTGTATGAGAAAGATGAGAAATAGGCATCCTGAATTATTTACAATGCAATTTCTCAACTTCAGCAAGAGACAGTCCAATAAAATCAATGCAGTGCAATCCCACATAGCACTAAGACAACCATTGCTTAAATAATAACCACATCATTTCAGCGCACAGAATAGGTGTTGGCCTATTTGTATATTGGGTCCATTAGCCAGGATCACATGGATTCCATGAAGTACATATGTCTCCCTATTCTTGTGCTTTGTCTGGCAGCATCACCAGGCTCCTGCGAGGCTAGGTGGCATCACTCAGGCTGGCAGCCTATCTGGTGTTGATAGCACAGCAGGCTGTCTGAGGTGGCAGCCCTGCTGGGACACATCTGTCCCTCTCAGTATTCACACTGCTAATGTCTCACTTTCATGACAAATGCAAATTGGGTTGCCTCGTCCAAACATGTCAGCCTCATTAGCAGGTGCACACTGATTGGCACGTGACATTTAGCAGCTCTGTTTTCTACGTTCCCACCTCCAGCCACTTCTGGTTTTGTCATTGTCCCTGATTGCAACTGGGTAGGAAATATTCAGTGAGGTGAATGTAATCTAATTCAAAAGACAATGAAAAAGAATATTACCTCCAATTATTAAGTATGTATTTGCATACACTACACTCTGCCTCGTTTCCAAAATCAGGTTCATATTTACATTGATCCAGCCGATTCCCTAAGATGTGCAAAATCAACAAGAACACATGGCCTACCTTGAAAAATGATACTCTAAAGTGCTCAGGAAGGGATTGAAACATAAGTTACACAGAGAGGATAGGACTTGATCCAAAGCACACTGAAGTCTCTGTCAGTCTTTCCACTAACTTCAATGGGCTTTAGATCAAGCCCATAGACCATATCACACCACTCACAACTTTTCAAAACAAAACCAGGCCGCTTACTATATATTTGTTCCAAATACTGCGGTGTTTTTCTTTCTGTCAAATAAAAACATAGAGCTAAACCACTTAGGTTTCTCCCTTTCAAAAACAAGAAACAAACACAGAAAACTATAATTCATATCCTCCAGTAGTCAGATCTGATATAATCCAACAAAGTCTAGGAAATAAAGAGTTAAAGCTGTTAAGATTGTCACTCTGTCACTAACTCATGACCTAGCCTTTTTTTCTCATCCAAGGCCATGAATTCTATGACTTTTGTCATTCTATATTATGATCATAATACTATTTAAATTGGGTTTTTTTGTGTGTGTATATCTATATACACTGTATTTATAGATATACATACACGCTCAACACAATTTAAATTGCATGCGTGTATATCTATAAATCTAGATATACACACACAGAACGCTGACAAAAAATATTAAGATCATGGCATAGAAATTAATCAATTTTTTTTAGGTATCAATTGCTTAACTTTTTGAGCTAATTCTATGCTGATTTTTGTGCTGATTTATGATGCCAGAAATATCTTTTTATAAAATAGGATTATAGCCATTTGAAATGGGAAAAGAAACAACTATTCACTCCCATGGTTCAGAGAAGAATAGAATTCAACAACTAAGGATTAAAGACGAATACTTATTTAATATGAATATATGTTTCTGATTCATATTCCCTCTTGGGAAATATTTTCACTTTTGTCTGGCCTTTTTCAGTCAGTATACTTCTCTACGTTATTTTGGTTACTAAAATGGACATGAAAGAGAGAGAGAGATGGGGAGACATTAAAAATATAAACCTTATGTTACACGAATAATAATACAAAAAGATCATGCAGTATGGTCTTTTTGATAGACACAATTAAGTAGAGGAGGAAGAAGTGAGCTAGCTGCCAGGGGAGAGTGAGAGCACATACATGAGACACACTGCAGGCCCTGCTTGAGTACCTCATCAGTGGCACTGACTAGACAGAAAGGCCATCTTAGCTGTTTAATCTTTTGGCCACCTAGAGAGTTCCATTAGAAGCACACTTACCACTCCCTTGATAATATAAGTGACCAATGCTTTATCTTTATTTAGCAGTTATTTTCACAGAGTGACAACTGATGTGACTGGCACCAGTTCAGCTATTCCTCCTGATTCTCTGGCTTTACATTTCAACAACTAATTCCTTCTCTTCATCAGATATATATTTGTTACATTACCCAGGTACTTATTTCAATAAAAACAAAAAATTCAAGCAAGAAATACATTAATGTATGCATTTAAGTGATAATATAATTAAAGTATGCAGTGTTATTCTAGCCATGTTAGTCCCAGGATATTAGAGAGACCAGGTGGTGAGGTTATATTTTTTTATTGGAACAACTTCTGTTGTTCAGGTCTGGGAAAGGTAATATGAAGTATTATGAAGAAGAGCTCTGTGAAAGCTTGAAAACTTGTCTCTTTTACCAACAGAAGTTGGACCGATAAAAGATTTGACTTTGCCGACATTTGCCTCTCTAATATAATTAATAAAAGAATCGATTCAACACATTTTGTCAATGATTAACAATGAACAAAACTTTTGGCTAGTGAATTGAATTCAACAATGGTTCTTCAACTATGAGTTTTAGTAATATTTAAAATATATCAAGTAGGTGTCTTCTTTTTAAAAAACCCTTTTCATTAAGGCAAAATTACAATAAAACATTAACATACTACATTACACATTACTTAATACTTATCCAGGAGCTTATGCTGACCTTTTATTTTCAAATATTATTTACTCTCAAAGACACAAAAGATGGAGTAAACAGGTAGCTAACATTAGACCTGAGGGAAATTTAAATTTCAAATTTGTTTGTATCCCCAAATAGGACAAAAATTTGACATTTCAAGATTTTCCCTGGAAAATTCTTATGTTCTTATGAATGGAAATTGTGAAAAATTTCAATCCAGAAATGTCAGCACAATTTCATTTGGAAATTTTAATTGAAATGAAACATTTTGACAATCTCAAAATCAAAATGCTTCATTATAGTTTATTGAAATGACCAGAAAAGCTTTGTTTTGAGTCATTTCAACATTATGACACATTTTTGCATTGCCTTAAGGGATTTGTAATTCAGGAACCTCTTGCCCCCATTCTCCCTTATGGGCCAGGCTCCCTTGCTGGATTAAACCTCCAATAAGGCACCCAGAGTCAGGTGACTTCCACAAAGACCTAAACATATCAGTCATAAAAGCACATTGCCTTTTGGGAGATGTAGTCATCCAAGCAGCCCAGTCCATGGGAAAGAATGGGGGCTGGAACTACAGCTCCCATAAGGCCACGTGCCACAGGGAAATAAAGATGAATGTTTTGCCCAACTGATTCAAAATGAAATGGTTCAGGTCAATTAAAAAAAAAAATTCCACTTCAGGTTGAACAAACCCCAAATGAAATAATTCATTTCAATTTTCCTCATGGAAATTGTTTTTTTTTTTTTTTTTGGCAAAATCAAAATGTATACAGAAAAATTTGATTTAGAAAATCAATCTGACAGGAAAGTCCCAATCAGTTGCAGCTAACACATTTACTAACAGTTCAAACACTGCATGTATTGAAAAGGAGATTTTAGGATTAGATGTTTGTGTGTCACCTGCAAAATTTGCACCATAAGCTATTGCCCAGACACATAGGTGATCAAAAGGATGGGTTTAAGTGGCAGAGTGCAACTTTATTAAACTAGCTTAATTATGGGGTGAACAATAACTATGGAAAGAAATAGCCCAGTGTGAGATAACAGGGCTTTACATCAAAACATGGACTCCCACAGTTTACACCAGCTGAGGATCTGGTTCATGGAGTCATGCATTTTCTGCCTCACCTCCCCAAGTCACCAGATAGCTACTAAGATCCCACTCCCCCCCTCCTGGTGAGAAGAAATGAAGAAAGAGAGGGGGTGGCAATGCCAAACTTTGGACAGAAGCCAGTGCTCAGGTTTACCCCAGAAGCTGGCCCACTAATAAGCATCCTGCCCCACATGGTATACCAGCCAAAAATTGAAACAATACTAACCCTCTCCTTACCAAATTAGGCCTCCCAGATGTTGTAAAGGAGTTGAAAACTCTCACTGCATTATCTAGTTACCATGAAGGAAAATTCCTTCCTGACACCTGTGACAGGTCATTTGACTAGGCCCACAGAATAGCAGGAGACTCAATTCTCCCGCCCACCAAGCCCAATGCCTCACAGGGAAGGTGGGTGAGGGCTGCTTAGGTGCGTACAAAAATGGTCAGCGCAGAGGGAGCTGGCTGCTTCCCCTGAACCAGCCAATCATGCACAGAGTAGAACTCCAACCCAAGTACCACCTGAATCCTTGCCTCTCCCCACCACAGTAGATGCTGCCCCCAGGAGAACGAAGGGGATGGCAGCATTAGGAAGGGCATATAACCCTCACCCTCGCCGGCTGGCCTGGAATGTAGGGAGTGTTCCTCTGCTGGCCAACACCCCCTCTTCTCATGCTGAGAGGGTATGAGGGATATTTAATATAATAGATTCATTACTAGAGTTTGGTTTGGATAATCATAAATACACACATGCACAAGTATAGGTATGTGTGTGTATTTTATACATGTGATATCTGACACAGTTTCTTACCTAGGTTTTATCTATCTATCTAATCCAGGGCCGGGCCAACTTTTTGGCCTGAGGGCCGCATCGGGTTTCCAAAATTGTATGGAGGGCCAGTTAGCGGAGGCTGTGCCTCCCCAAACAGCCAGTTGTGGCCTGGCCCTGCCCCCTATCCGACCCCTCCTGCTTCTCGCCCCCTGATGGCCCCCCAGGGACTCCTGCCTCATCCAACCCACCCGTTCCCTGTCCCCTGTAAGCCCCCAGAACCCCCGCCCCTGACTGCCCCCCACCACACAATCCAACCCCTCCTCTCATTCCTAACTGCCCCCCCCCCAGACCCCTGCCCCATCCAACCACCCTTCTCTCTGACCGCCCCCGGAACCCCTGCCCATGACTGCCCCTCCCGCCCCGTCCAACCCCTCCCTCCTTCCTGACTGCCCCCTGGGGATCCCTGCCCCCATTCAACCCCCCTGTTCCCTGCCCTCTGACCACCCCAACCCCTATCCACACCCTCGCCCCCTGACCAGCCCCCCCGAACTCCCCTGCCCTCTATCCAACCCCCCCGATCCCTGCCCCCTTACTGCACTGCCTGGAGCACTGGTGGCTGGCAGGGCTACAGCTGCGCCTCCCAGAGCGCCAGGACAGGCAGCCGCCACTGCACAGCACAGAGACCGGATCAGGCCGGGCTCTGCAGCTGCACTGTCCCAGGAGCTCGCAGCCCCACCGCCCAGACCATTGCACCGGTGGAGGGGCGAGCTGAGGCTGCGGGGGAGGGGAACCACAGGGGAAGGGCTGGGGACTGGCCTCCTAGGCCAGGAGCTCAGTGGCCGGGCAGGAGGGTTCCGTGGGCCGGATGTGGCCCACGGGCCGTAGTTTGCCCACCTGTGATCTAATCATATATACAGTCTGTAGGCATGCATATACATGTAGTGTATGGAACCACACACACAAGATAGGACATTTTTTCACAAAAACAGAAGTTAAATAAATACATTTCTACTCCGAGCTTCTTCACAAGTGCCAAATTCCATTGCCATTATTTCTTTTGCTACAATGGCCAGTCATCATAATGAACAAATGCAGAAATATTGTCATAACTCAGATATAAAAACACAATGGCCCCGATAACATTATGTATGAGGGAGACAAGTTCCCACTTTTCAGACTGAAAGTCTGCCTCCCACCTCACATGTAGTATCATCTCAGCACTAGGCACCATTTAGTTGGCGAATGAATAGATTTCTCATGCACTGACTATGATAAGGCTGTACCATGGGAAGGCAAGACCACTGTGAGCTTCTAAGGGATATATCCCTATGCATTTATTTATTGTGTCTTTCATTTTTATTGGGTTAGAGGGTGGAAACATGCTGGTAGGGTACTTTCTCCATCTTCTCCCTGCTTAGAAGGCATCACACATCCAGCAGAATATATTTTTCAAGATTATGTGCCAACTCATATTTCTTTTTCTATGCTGTCCAATTCAAAAATAGCAACAGTTTTCACCAGACTATGAGATCGCTGAAGAAGAATTTTCAGTGCACAAAAAGATCTAGAGGAATTCTCTGTCTGCCATCAATAGGATGCTATAAAGGCAGAACAATTCCCTGGCGGTGGACACCGTGAGAGTATAACGAGAGGAGGATGAAATGGGAGGGGAAGGAAAATCAAGTGGGCAAGAACAAGGGATGATGGTCAATGTTACAAGAAGCAAAAAGATAAGAAGGTTTTCAGATAAAAATATTTTTAATATCCATGTATTTACTGTTGAAAAACTGGATACGTGTGTATTTGCTGGAAACAGAATTCATTACAATATGAAAAATTAATACAAAAACTACATTTAAACTAATGCAATGTCACCAGAATTGATGGGGACCTAGGAGGAATACCCTTGTTCCCCTTGTTAAAATAAATTCCTAGCATCATATGCCCAAACTGCAAAGGGAAGGCAGAAGGGGTGGAGAGTTGCTTTGTTAATAAATACTTACTACACCTCTACCCCGATATAACGTGACCCAATATAACACGAATTCGGATATAAAGCGGTAAAGCAGTGCTCCGGGGGGAGAGGAGGGCTGCGCACTCCAGCGGATCAAAGCAAATTCGATATAATGCGGTTTCACCTATAACGCGGTAAGATTTTTTGGCTTCCGAGGACAGCGTTATATCGGGGTATAGGTGTATTTGATTCTTGAATGACAAAAATCAAGATAAGCTTGGAACGTGAAAGTTCTGCCTACTACTTCATCCTTAACTCTAGAAAATGAAATCAGATGTCTGAGCCTTGCCCTTGAATTTCCTGATTTTTTTCATCATATATCACAATATATCACAAAATTTATATTTTCCCATAGTTCTTTCTACAAAGTTTGGTTTCTCAGCTAAACAATAATGGGCCTACTTCTGCAGTCCCACTGTTTCCTTACTCAGGTTAAAACTTCCATTGACTTCATTGGCAGTTTTACCAGAGAAAAGACTGTACTTTTGGGCTCCTTCACTTCTGCCTGTTGCATATAACAGAATTTGGTCAATTCATTTCTCTATTCATTTGTAAAGTATTAGGGGCTTCTTAATAAATGTAAGTAGTCAGAACCTTTATTTTATGTCAGATCTGAAAGATGGAATGCCTAGCAGTACACTAGTAGACATCTTATGTAATACTGGGCTTTGGTTCAATGGAGATTTAGAGGGATGTCTGCCAACAATTGAATAACCAACTCCTCCTTCAAGAATACCCTGATTTTTTTCCCTTGTAAGCATCCCATCCAAGTACTGATTAGGCTATTCCCCTGCCTAATCTGTGAGAGCTAACAAAAACACCATCAGTGGTGGCTGGAGGCTGGTTTTACATCACTTGGGAAGAGGGAAAAACTCATTATATACTTAACATACCAATCCCTCAAATGAATATATAATTAAATGATTTGTTCAACTACAGATTACAGTATGAACATGTCAGAATTTTGTTTGTTTTGTGGCTAATGTAAAGGGTTATCCTAAGTTATTGGGCTTAATTCACTCACAGGGGATGCGAACTGGATTCCCCTTTCACCCAGGGGCAGCTCTGCCCGTGGGGCAATTCACCTTGGGGTGAGGACAGGTGGTGGTACTGTGATTTTAAACTCTGACTGGGGGGAGGGACAGGAGATAGGAGCCTTACCTGCAAAGGCTGCCCAAGGAACGTACTCAATTCATGCTTTTTCCAATTGCCCTGGTCCCCCTTCATTCAAAATTTCCCTACCCATTTTGAGCAGCACCAGTGAGCTCACAGTCCTCCCCCCACAAAGGAAGGATGGATGCAGGTATGTTGTGACACTGTGGTCTCCCATCCTCCCAGGTGGACTTTCCACTGCTGGGGGCCGCAGGTTGGCTTATGCTGGAAGAACCCAAGGTATGAATCAAACTCTTTGTCTTTTAACTGCTATGGCCTTTCTAACATTTACTCAGTACAAGCTTGCAAGACATAAATGAAGAGAGAGGCCTATCAGCCCTCAGGCTAAATACAGTGAGGGAATTTAATAAAATAAGATTAGTCGAAACAGGATCAAATACATTTTGAACCTCAAGTGGAGAATAAGAAACATGAAAACTGGTCCTATCTCATTAGTGACTCATCTCTGTGAGCTTCTACATGCATGTTCAGTAAAGGAATATAGACTGTGGATGCTTCTAAAATAAACATAAAACCCTCTTCAGAGTGCAGTTCTAAGATAGTTTTTCTCCTTTTATTCCTTCATAGCTCTGCTGAAGCCCAGCATCTGCCATCTATTTTTGCAGTCTACACCAATGTAGCAATATCCAAGACTAGTGTTTGCAATCCAAAATTTCCCACCATCTGGGAGGTAGTCACCTTCTCAGAGAGCAATACAGCTTGCTTTTAAAACACTGCCACTGTTGCTTTTGATTCATAAACCTTTCCAATGAAGTCGGGCATATTGTCTATACATTAAATACTCTACATACATGTGCATGTGTAGCTACTTGATGTCTGACCCTGTAACCTCCCGGGGTAACACCTGAACTTGCAACCCTAGGCTGATTCCTCAAAATACATTTGTGGGGAGTTTCTGAGATGTTGCTATTTATAATTGCAACCAGTTTTGAAACAATCTGAATGAGACTGGGCTCACATATTCAGTCACTTTACTTAAAACAAAAACAAAACCCCTGTTTGTTGCTGCCATATGAAGAAACTAGATCCTGTTAGAATGAAATCTATGCCACATTAAAGGCAGTGAAAATAGCAACCAGTGGGGTAGTAAGAATAAAAAAAACACATTATTCTTAAAAAACAAAACAAACAACACCCGCCCCCCCCCCGAACTAACTCTACCAAAGCTACCTGGTACAAACCGTATTATTATTATCAGACATGTCATACATTTGAATGTATCTATATATCTATACCACAGAAAGAGATATGGTATCTTTAAATTACTGGGTGAGGTAGATAAAGAGTTGGAACACTGCCAAGATAAAAGTTGTAAAACTGGATTGATTTTTGCTACAGCTTGCTAAGGGCTCCCTTGAGCTAGGATGCAATGTTCAAATATAATAATTGATAGCCTGAAAAAATATTTCTGATAAGTTGTGCAACTGCCCTGCCTGAGCTGAAGCGAGCCTTTGTGTTTCAGCTAACCTGACTACCAAAGTGACCCAGATCTGCTGTTCACTTTCCTGATTATGGCCATATAATCTCCCCTCCCCCTCTCCGTCTCCACTGCTGCTTCCTCCAGCTGTACAGAAAATGGGCCTGGACTTCGAACAGGAGCATTTGTTAAATGCTGTTGCGGAAAAGTAATTATCCAACAATCAGACCTATACATGCAGGGGGAAATCACATTCATTAATACCACCCTGGGCAATCCCAAGGGGCAGAGGGGTTAGTATTAATCTGACCCCTTTTCAGCCTTAACCTTGGTGCGCTGACCACCCCAAACTGTGAGTGTGTGTATCTAAATTGCTTGAGAGTCAATTGAACACATTAAATTTTTAAAAGGATTTAACTGAATTTTTTTTATAGCTGCTGAAAGGGGATAATTTATTAGCTCTGAGTAAATTAAAATCTCAAGCAGGGGTGAAGACTTTAGAGATTACTTTAAGACATTTTATATGCTTTCAACAGGAATGTTCTTTCAAATGGTCCAAAAAACCAGCTAATTTTGTCCTATTTTGTAAATTACCTCCTAAGGCTGCAATGTTAGATTACAATTGCTAAAAAAAAAAGTTATACCTTCTAAAGGGGGAGGGGAGAGTTGCACTTTTTAAATATAGCACTCTTTTGTTTTTCTTGATTCACAAGTCAGAGAAAAAGTTGGGTTAAATACTGCCAAGCCACAAAGGGGCGTATTTTTCATATGGCCATTGGGTAACAGGGTAATGTAGGATAATTTAATTTATATGCCCTAGGAAAAGGGCAAGACCCTGTTTTAAACAAATGCAAGATTTATAGTTTCCCCAAACCAGGAGGGCCCCAGTTTACATACTTCACAGTCTCCATGGCTGGTTCCACTGATGGACAGTGAGCTGCAAAAAAGGGCAGTGGAAAATAAGTGATAATCATAGAATCATAGAAGTATAGGGGCTGGAACCAGGGGTGCTGGGGGTGCTGCCGCACCCCCTGGCTTGAAGTGGTTTTCATTATATACAGGGTTTACAGTTTGGTTCAATGGTTCTCAGTACCCCGACTATACAAATTGTTCCAGCACCCTTGGACTGGAAGGAACCTCGAGAGATCATCTAATCTAGCAGGACTACATAGTAAATAATGGTGGGTTGGTAAGTGAGTCAGCATATTACCTGGCTAGCCCATAACAGTTCTGTTTGTGTTCAGGAATAAAATGCATATGAACATAAAGGTAAATTTTGTATCTATAAATTATTTTACTGTAAGCAAAGGCACACACACAATGATCCTCAGAATCCAGGAGCAAAACCCGCAATGGGCATATTTGGGCAGGATTTAGGTGACCTATTCGGTGGCCTTTTGGGACTAACATGAACGAGACTACAAAGACTCAAAGGAAGTTGGGAACTTTTACTTTAGGGAGGAAATGTAAATGCACAAAAGATGGTAGGAGCAGCAACAGCAGCCCAGCACTCCTGAGAGAGACTTATCCAGTTACATTTTTAATACTGTTTTATGATGTTAACAAGGCACTCAGGAAAGGAGTTGCCAACTTTGTATGTGTTTCTCTGATTCAACCGGATGTCTCTGTCTGTCCTTCACATATATACAACACTGGTGGGATACAGAGAGGCTGTACTCACATATTCCTCCATAGGTCCAGGATGGAATATGGCTAATACTCCAGTATCCCCTGTTTCGCAATAGAGCATTAAATCCCAAACACACAGTTATCAGATTTTAGTTTCTAAACCTGCAAATCTAAGGTCCTAAAGCACAGTAAAAAAATTCACCCTGAAACTTATTCTTTTTTGCTTATATGAACACGATTGACACATTGTAACAAAGGGTTATAAACTAAAGCAAACTAAATGCTTGATTACTTAGTCAAGGTACTGAAAATGTTTTTTTTAAATACATTGTTTCCATTTTTCCTAGGAAGGAGTCATCAGATTAAAAAATACAGGCAAGTCCACCAACTATTTTGGAGGGTATTACCAATTTTCAAAGGTAATTTTTTCACTCCTGTCCCTAGTTGCCATGCTCCGACTAGAAGCATTTGCTGACTGATGAACATTTTCTGATATCAAACTCTGTTATACACTTTTATTGGTTCTCTATCAGCCATATAGAAATGAATATATTGTAGGATGGTGGGAAAATAGTTCTATTTAGCCCATTCCTTATGGTTCAGCAAAAATTACTACTTATTAGCAGGTATATCGATAGATGTTACTATTCTCCTATGGGCTGGAGGAGATATTCATAAATGGGTACCACCTTGACCTAGTACTTAGGGGCCAGCATTTACAAAAGTATTTAGATGCCTCCAGATGCAGATAGGCACCTAGACGGGTTTAAAGAAGTGCTTAAACAGGTACCTATCTGTATCTTTAGGCACCTAAATACCTTTGTAAATATGTCTGTAGCCTATAGTTATAGGTATTGCTAGGTAAGGCATAGGCATAAATTAAGGCAGTAATGCAGTGAGTCTACAAGCCTCAAGGCCTGTAAGATGGTAGTTTAGCTAAACTAGTCAATGCCCCAAAAGCCTTAGCATAAGCAGCTAACCAAGAGTAACTCTTGATCATAAGATATCACAAGATAGAAAGCTGTAATGACTAAACTGCTGACAGGTAACCACAAGATACAAGTGATACCCACTTTTGATATTTTTAAGTTAAAAACATCAACAGATATCCAACCACTAGAATACCATGGCAATAATTGACATATATGCTAATAAGCTAGAGATAAAAGGCCTATTAACCTATGGGAGAAGGGTACCCCAACATTAGCAGGGTCAGGAAATACAGATAAGGAAAAGGGGCTGAAAACCTTACTGAATATGCATTAGGCATAATGGTACCAGTGTAACACATTACAAAAGTTGTATCCTGACTTGTATGCCTTGGGAGATGTAACTCTTGGGATATGCCAGAATGATGGCCGCTAGTAATGGTGACAATGATGATGAGGAAGATAATGACTAACACTTCAGGTTGGTCTGCAAGGGATGGTCTGAGTATATGGATGTTCGGCTGCTCATACCTTTCTGGGTTGCAGTGTTTGTAGCTTTGTTAACTGTGTTAATAAAACTATTACAAATATAGAAGGCTTTCCTAGGGTTCCCAATTGAACAGTAATTCTAATAATACTGGTCCTGATCTTGGGACAAGAGCCTACCAAACCTAACAAAGAGTGTTAATTGGGAATTCTTAAGTAATCAATATAATTAATACACAATCAATAGAACAGACAACAGTCTCCATAAGCTTAGAAAGAAAAAATCCAAAAGTTGTGTCCAGTTCTGCATAGCAAGGTAAAGCAATAAAATATTAACTAAGGTGATACACTATTTTAACATATCTCAGTATCCTATCTGCTATCATGCTGCCCATTCACCTGGCTTTAAAAGTCCCCCACAATGCTTCCCAACCTTCTCAAGCATTGACCAATCAAAATAATTGTGTGTTATCCGTAAGTTCGTTTACTTCACTATTAAACCTTTTTTCCATATCTCTAATATATAAATCACCACTGGTTCAGGTATGGAACATTATGGCATCCCATTGTTCATTTTTTGCCAGGCTTTCACCCACACTTTTGCTGTCTTGATCTGTGCAAACTCAGATGGGGAACAAAAATCTGTTCTAACTTGTTCTTCCGGTCAGTTTTTCAGATGTTTGGGTAATTTATGACAAACTTAGAATTGTACTTTATCAATTTCTCCACCAGTTTTGAATTTTGAAAGTCAGCATGTCATTTTAGAAAACCGTTGGATAACTTAGATTGAAGACTTGCAAGTGGATGGCAGCTTATAACCCTTTCTATCTACAAAGAGAAACCATTCAAATAATTTAAAAATACAGGTTTGTGTTGTTAGTTCTATTGTTCAGTGTTTGGGAACCAAATAAAAAAACAAAATGTAATTTTTATGGACACTGGCATACTAATTGGAATAATTTGAACTTTTTCTTATGGAAAGGTTTAAAATGGAATAGTAATGCTCTACTTAGTGTGTCAAATCACATTTAATACTGATTGCTTCTAACTTGTAGATATGGTTTCTCTCTTCATTACTCTAACTTCATCCATCTGATCTGACTCTGAAATTTTAGAAATGGAGTACTGAACTCTTCAAAGCAAGGCAGAAATGGGAAGGAAATAAAAAGCCTAGTTATTTTGAGCTATGGATAAATAAAATATAGCACATATAAAAGTTACAGTACTTGCTGGGTTAGCAGGGTGCAGAGACTGGACTATCACAACAGTATTTTCTTATGCATAAGTTATACCAAGAATACTAAAGACACCCGGATTTAAAAGTTGTAGCATGCATGGACATCTAGTAGCAAGAAAATGCTCTGATACACATGCATACAGGTCCTCAAATCAGTTTCTTGATCCTAAGCAGAAAGGCTTCAGTTCTCCACATTCTCTTTACATTGGTATAAATCAGAAGTAACTCATTGGCCCCAACCGTTGCCTGCATCAAAGCAGCACTTGGTGCAGGTCAGGAAGAGATGGTGGCAAAGAAGGCTTGACAACTCCTTTACATTCCTGGGTCCTGAGACCAGCCAGCAACTTGGCTGGTCCTTAATATAAGTTAGAGCAGCCTCAGGGCTGTTGTAACTTATGCCCAGCTGCTTTTGGCTTCAAGGGGTTGTTCCAGTAGTCAAAAAAATCATCATATTGTAAAGATGTCCTTCTGCTGAGACAGCTGCAACCATGGCAATAACAATAGCAATGGGCAGGATTTGGCCCATTGCATTCTGAGGAGGTGCACCAGTATAAAACTAGTATAAAGTGGTAAGAGAATCAAGCCCGTTGCCACCAACGAAGAACAAACTCTCTATGGTGGATGCATAGAATAGCATTGCTAGTTTCAACAGAAAGCTGTTTTTTGCCCTCCTCTCGATGACACAGTTATTAAAAAAGGATAATCCTTGGATTTGGACAGAAAGATGTAATATGGCATATGAATAGATCAGGAAGTTAGTGCAAATTAGAACTATTCATCATTGTATAGGGATAGATTAATTGTAATTATTTTCATATATTAATGAACAAGCCATCATTTCACATAAAATGCATGGTGGTACCAAGAGACCAATTATTTTCTGTTCCAGAACCTTTCAGATAAAGGAAAGAAAACTATGCTGGGTTAGAAAAAAAGAGGCTCCATGTACAGTAACTGCAATCAGGAAATTCCTAGCTTGAAATGTGCAGAAATAGATTTCTGCAGAAGAGCTGTTTAGCGGTTGTAACTGAAAGACAGCAGCTTCTAGAAGCTGGTTAGATCCTGGTTTGATCTCTACCATCCCTTGGAAGCTTTAGTCCTGATTCTAACCATGGAATTTGCGCCAATTTTACATAGGTGTAACTTCAGATGGGTTATTCCTGATTTACATCCATATAAACTTGTGGCGAATTGGGTCCATTTTCTTTGGTTAAAATAAAAAACAAACATTGTTCAATACACAACACCTACAGGAATCATTATTAGCATTCTTCTCTCTAGCTGAATAAGGTAAATTCTCTATCTGCTGTACTTTAAGTAGTTCACTTTTTGGTGCAAGGAGGATTGGAAGAAGATTTTTCTGACTGTAAGTGTGGTTTTGTTGTTGCCGGTAGGAACACGTCACATATTTCTGCTGCCTACTTGCAACGCTGACAGGTCTGATGTTAATAATGGAGCACCAGCAGGGCTTCAGTGATTTGCAGAAAAAAGCAAGTTATGTAATTTTTCCATGTAATAGCTGCAGTCTGGGAAGAATTGGCCTGAAACTGTCTGAAGCAGAGTCTTCCATATTAAGTAGTTTAATTGCAGGATAATATTTTTATGCCCTGAATTAAATAAGAAAAAAATCCACCCCATTTCATTTGCTGCATCAACTATCTGTATTTGTTCCCTGATATCCTTAATTAGGTTAATTTGAAATTTTAACTACTTAATTTTACAAATTTGATTGTAGTGAGAGAAAGTTTTAGCCTCTATTAAATTTACTCTTTCTTTGTAAAAGAGACCACTGTCAATAGTTATGTAAAGATACAATATTATTTCATGAATAAAATAAAGAATTATTGACACTGATCCACGGAGTGATTCAATGGTCAATCACTCAATACTTTTATAGCACATTGTACTGTGCTTGTGCTCCCGTCCCAGACCTATGTGCATATAAAAAGAGTAAAGGCAGATAAAAAAAATTCCACCTAATAAATTAGCTGTAAAATTAGTTTTGAAATATAAGAGTCCAATACTTTTTATGAGGAGAACAGTGTTGTCAACTCTTGTGATATTTTAAGTTTTTCTTAAATCCCCAACTTCTGGAGTCATGTTGTTAAATGATAATTTAAGCTTTAATTTTTTTTAAAAGGGAGGATTCTATCCCTCCTGAATACCGAGAAAAGTTTGGAAATGTGAATCTTAAGGGCTCAAAAAACAGCAGGCAAATAGAAACAAAATAAAAGAAAAAAACTTTACGCTTTTATGCCAATTTCATGATTTTTGTAGCCTGATTCAGCAAGGTATTTAAACTTGTGCCTAATTTTAATGTGCTTCAGTGGTATTACTCACAGGTTTAAACTAAAGCATGCATTCAAATACTTTGCTGTATCAGGGCTTGTGTCCTTAAATACAATTAAAATATATACAACCACAATGTGTCTCTAGATCACTAAGGAAGAAGTAAATTAAGCATCCCATGGATTAGGTAAGTACTGGACTGGATTGAAACTGCTAGCTCATTTCATATGGGTCCCCAATTACCTAGCCCATGGTATGCTTAATTTATATATATCTATCTATCTCACCAGCAGTATTGATATATTTGCTGGCAGAGAGGTCAAGAAGTGAATGTGGATTGAGAGTGAACAGGTCAGGGTTGAGGCATTTTGTAAGACAGTATGGCAAAACCAGCACTGTATGTGCCTGTTGACAGTGAACCTTCCTCTGTGTGGCTGTCAATCCGACACCTTTCAGCAGCATTAAATTCACTTATTAGGGCGGGGGGCGGGGGATTGATGTAATCCAGAATAGTATCATGACATTACTGTTTCCTAATGCTCGGTAAGACTGAGATTCACATGCTGGAAAAACAAGTAGATGTAAAGGGGATGCTGCAAATCTAAATCCTTCCCAGCAGAAATAATTCTGGGCATACATTTTCAGGATATTTGTTAAAGTCTTTCTTTTGTCATAGCCCTAAAACACCTGTTGGAGCAATTTACTTTGTTGCTGAGTAGAACAAATATATAGTTTAGCATCCAGAGTCCTTAGTGCTGTAGGCTGCGTATGAACTGCTTTTTTTCCTGATAAATTATGTTCATTCTTAAATCTATGTGAGCAATTCATGTTAGTATCACTCTCATTATATTCTGCTGTGGTTTCACCACTTAAAACTGGATTTACACTGCACTACAGGAGAAACAGTGTGAAATATAGATTATTCTTAGTTTCTCAACTGACGGCTGATTTTACACTGGAGTTACTCTGTTGGCTTCAGTGAAGCTTATCCCACTTTACACTGGTAAGTGAAGAATCAGGCCTGTATTTTGCAGATTTTAATTTTTTTTTTAACCCAAAAGGTGTATAACTAATAAGTTAAGAAATATTCAGGTGTCTTTACTTCATGCTGTTTTTATTAAAAGCAGTCCAAAATCCATGCATATTTTGGCAAAAGAGAGTTCAGGATTAATAAACTGTTTTTGCAAACCCATAATCAGTGGGGCTTTGTAACAAATAGTAGATTATGAAGAGTGCAATTGTGTGGAGTAGCACAACCAGAGACAGATGCACCTGGAAGATGAAAGACTGAATGGATCCTGCTAAGGAGAATGGATCCTGTTGTGTGACAAGTATGTGCAAGTTATCCAGGTTTTACAAATTCTACCTCAGACATTCATCTCAGCGTTTCTCAAACTGATCAACTCCTCCCCTCCATCCCTCAACTCTTCCCCCTCCCTCCCAGTGCCTCCTGCATTCTGGAGAACAGCTGTTCAGCAGTATGTAGGAGGAGCTTGGAGGGAGTGGGGATGGGGTGCGCTCAAGGGAGGGTGGAAAGAGGCAGGGAAGAGGAGGGGCAAGGGTGAAAAGGGGGCAGGAAGAGGTGGGACAGGGTGGGGCCTTGGGGCAAGGGGTGGAGTGGGGGTGGGGCCTGGGGCTGAGCGGTGGTCTTGGGGGGTCTGCGAAAATTTTTTGAAGTTTGAGAACCGCTGATTTATCTGATTAAGTTTATATTACTGTTGGCATTTAAAAGACTGGTCTACACACAGAGTTAAGGTAGAATAATGATTCCTGAATAACTCCATGTGTGAAAACTGGATTAAGCTAAACCAGAAAAAGTACTTATTCCAGAATAGCTATTTCACTTTAAATTCACATTCTACCTTATTCTGGAATAACTTTCACTTGTAGACAAGCCTTAAACTATCATTCTAAATTCCCTGCCGGAAACTGCTTGGTTAACATCCTAATCAAGGCTTGCCTCAAAATGTTAGTTAGACTCACTGACAATACAAAGGAGTGGCAACATAGGCATGTACGAAAGGCTTGTGGACAGGAAGGTTACACTTTGGGAAGAAAATGTTGGGCATGTCCACAAGCAAAACTGCATTATTTAACTAAAGGTATGATTTAAAAGATTGAGTGGAGTCTTGTAAATCAAAATAAACCTGGTAAATATTAGTTTAACTTAAGATGAGTTTAAAGTAAACCAAAATAAGCAACTCTTTAACCGAAGTAATGCCTGATCTAAACTAGAAAATGAGGTTGGTTTAACTAAGGCTATGTCCTCACTACGGGGGGGGGGGGGGGCGGTTTAAGATACGCAAATTCAGCTATGCGAATAGCGTAGCTGAATTCTACGTGTCGCAGCCGACTTACCCCGCTGTAAGGACGGTGGCAAAACCGACCTCCGCGGCTTCCCGTCGACGGCGCTTACTCCCACCTCCGCTGGTGGAGGAAGAGCGTCGATTCAGGGATCGATTGTCGCATCCCAACAGGCGGCGATAATTCGATCCCTGAGAGGTCGATTTCTACCCGCCGATTCAGGTGGGTAGTGTAGACCTAGCCTGAGTTGAGCGGCATAGTTAAAGTGACCTAAGTCCCGTGTAGAGAGCTCTAGGTCGACAGGAGAATTCCTCCGTCAACCTAGCTTCTGCCTCTCAGGGAGATGAAGTAACTACACCAATGGGGGAACCCCTCCAGTCAGCATGTCCCTCGGCTCGCGCTGCTTCCTGCAGCCCCCATTGGCCTATAGCGGCAAACCGTAGCCAGTGGGAGCCACGATCAGCTGAACCTGTGGACGTGACAGGTAAACAAACTGGCCTGGCCCGCCAGGGGCTTTCCCTGAACAGGTGGCGGCCCTAGTTTGAGAACCACTGGTCTACACTGAAGCACTACAGCGGCATTTCAAGTAGACAAGCCCTTTTGCACTGGTGAAACTAAACCTGTCTAAAAATCAATTTAAGTTGAACCATTGTTAGTTCTGTATGTAGACAAGGCCTTTCCCAGAAATGACTGATTGGATATGGGTGATGTGTCAATAGGTGCCAGACTCCAGGGAGAAGGAAATGGGGAGTTGCAGGAAATGGTTGCTCCCAGGCAAATTTGTCTAATGTTCAGGTATTTATGTAATGGGGGGAACCCTTGAGTAGCAGGAACTGATATCCAAAATGTAATATCTTTCTGTATAGATTATTTATAAGCAGCAGAGGATACAGAGAAACTCTGTCTGGGATGGGAAGTGTCATTCTGACACTGAAATGGGATCTGTAATTAGAAAGAAATACAAGTTACCTGGTTTAGTCTAACAAAACATAGTGCTAGGCTAGCGATGCTTTCCAGGTATGAATACAGATGTGTCTGTTTTTCAACTATATTTGATTATATTATTTCCTCCCCTTTTAAAAAAAATGCAAATAAATACTGGTTGTGGTGTAACTAAATTAAATTTGGTACTTTAGCAAGGGCTTTACTGGCTGGCACATTTGGACAAAACTGAACTCTTCGCTCATGGGAGGAAGAAGCTGGTGTCATAACTCAGAGCAACTGCACCAGTATTTCCCCTCAGTGGTTTGCCAGGGCACCCACTTTCAGGGTTCCACCTCCTCAGCTGTTGCTTTTGTTGGGTGGAAACCTGCGCCTCTCTCTCTCTCTTCTGACCAGGGTATTCCAAGGCTGCACAGTTCCCTGCCTTCACTATGTTATTCCCAGCAGAGATAGGCTGCTCAAGCACACCTGATTGCTTTCTCTTTAGAGACAGTTAACAGGTGTAATTGCTACAGTTACAGATGCCACAAAGTCCTTTCTGTAAAAGCCTATTTTATTCTTAAGGTAAAAACACTACGGAGAAAACATATTCAAAACAATTAGAGAACCTACTAATTGGCTTACCAGAGACCATCCCAACTCTAACATGGGCTCTGGAAGGAGCATCTTTCAACACCCCACTCATGGGATTTCCTTTCTGGTCTCAAGTTCATCACGACTTCAGCTCAGAGCAAGCACCCAGTCTTATGGGGCCTCAGTAGACCCAGTCCTTCCAACCCTACCCTCAGGATTGGGACTCTCTATGGACCATTT
The DNA here is from genome assembly GCF_002925995.2 of Terrapene triunguis. NCBI lineage: Eukaryota > Metazoa > Chordata > Testudines > Emydidae > Terrapene > Terrapene triunguis. The sequence continues at coordinate 39,023,211 of NW_020664372.1, forward strand.
TTAACCAGGCTATTTATCCAAAAAAATCCATCTGTTGGTCCCTGGAGAATCCAGTTTGAGCTAGTATATTCACACCTTTCCAGGGGGGAAAGCTTCAAAGGGCTGATAATGGGGAAAATAAATTAGAACATCCTTCCTACTAAAGAAGGGACGCACAATGCCACAATGACACATACATAATTGAATTTTTAATACAATGGGCCTCAAAAGATACTAACCCTAATTCAATTCAAGGTTTAACGTAATTAAATACATTTATTTTTAATTCCATATGGTTTATTCAGGATATTCTGGGCCACAGAGAAGGCTACAGTCTTCTCCGAAAATGGTGTCATGAATGGCTGGTGATGACCATTGGGGTCTCAGAACGCATTCAGGCCACAATTCACCAAAGTGCTTCAGCTTCACTAAATCATGCCCTTGATGACTTAAAGCTAGTATTTCAGAGTAGAAGGACACCTTTTCTGCTGTGAAGACAAAGACTCAGGGAATAACAACAAAAGAAAAGACACCAAAAAAACCCACTCCTAGAAGTTTTAAGGGGGAAAAATGCAGCTGAACCAGTGGTAGCAAGTGTGGGAGTTTTTCTTAAATGCTCCTGTGCAGACATGGTAACTGTTGCATGCAGAAAAGTCCAAACCAAAATAGTGGAGTGTGAAAACAGAACTGAACAGATTTGGAAGAATGGCAACACGTAGGAACTTTGATTAGCATTTTGGTAAGTTACAAATACAGCAATATAAATATTATCATCACAGGATTTTTTCTCTCCACCCCAATATGCCATAAGATAGCATTTCAAAAGGGAAAAAAATAACCAAAATAACCTCTTCTGTTATTAAGTCTGAGATTATCTTTTAAAGACAAGAGCTGTTTTACCACTCCTCTCCCTCAAAAATAAAATAAAATAAAAAGTTCTAAGCACAATATAAAATGGGTAATGAAAAATATAAATGCTCTTTCAACTAGAGAAGAGAATCACTTCATAATTTACACTATCTATACTTGAAAAGAGAAAAACTTCACTACCCATGAGTTATTGGTTTTCCCCTCTTCATTAAACATTCCGTGTCTGTGTTTCTATCTATTTAGTGCATATTCTTCCCATTCCCTTGTCAGTGCCCTTAGATACAAGGAATATATTTGAGAATCAGTGCAGAAAGACTTTTCGTTTTAATACACAGCAAATTAGAGGCATTGCACATGCATGTATATGTGGCGTACCAGACTATTAACCTCTAATGTGGATTCGTTTTCCTTGGATAATCTTTTGCCCACATAACATTACTATACTCTAACATTTGCAAACCAATTAATTTATCTCTTGGAGGGTGTATTTTGCTGAATTTGTCAATGACAATGAACGTAAAATAAAGTATTCATATATAAATCAGTCTAAAGTACTGTAATTGTTGACAGGAAACTGAATGGTGTGAACTGTATATAGTGCATACAGAAATGTACTTGCTCTGTAAACTCTTCCATGGATTTAAACAAAGACAAAAATAGGTATAACTTGCCTGATACTGTTTAGTTATGTAACAGATTGAGGATCTAGGTTTTAGTCACTGAAAATGTGATAAACAACACTGTGCATTAACGCAGAAAACAGATTGAGCTTTTTAATGGTACATCAAATAAGACTTTATTAGCATCTATTAGGTTCAACCCAAAGCCGGGGAAATAGCATTAATGAGCATCATATATCAGTCTGTCTGTTATTAGATAACATTATCCCTTAAAACTAGCAAGTCATAGTACTTTATACTTTTTACCTTTATCTTTAGAATTAACTGCTGACATTCTATCCTGTTACACTGGCCTTACTATTAGTAATAGTGAACCAATTTATAAACCCATTAGTGACACTTTTTCCCAAAGATAAAAACAGTCAAAATTATCTGGCAGCAATTAATCTTAATGGCTGTATGCAGTAAACAGCAATGGGCTAATTCCAGCTCTGTCAGCCCCATCAAACAATCCCACATTAGGCAGCTTTTCACTGATCCATTAAGCATATTCAGAACAACAACAAATTCAATGCTGAAGGCATATGCACTAAACATTACAACAGTGATCTTCTGAAGCCATCATTATCTCTTAAATAGTACTTCCCCCATGTATTATCATTATGCTGTACATTAGAAATACTTTGATTAAACTCCCTTAATTCATAACAGACAGCTGCAGACCATTTATGCAGTTAATCTCAACACAACAGCTATTGAGGAAATATAACAAATGAAGGCTGTAAACTGGAAGTCATTACGAGGAAAGATACTGGTTTTCTAGCCCTCTTAGAGCAAAGTGCATGGCAAGATTATGCTTTAGGACTTCAGTAAAGCCGACTGAAACCCTAATGACCTTCCTCTTTTCCTGCAACATCTGCAACACAAGATGCAGTTTTTAAGGTGTGCAGTTGGGATCAAACAAACTTCCAATGGACCAAAGTCACAGTCAAGACATAACACACAAACCAGTCTCTCCACACACTTTGCTGATTTCACTCAGATCTTGCAGTAATATGTCACTATGGAAGAACTGTTCTTTCTTTCTTTCTCTCTGTAGCCAGTAACAGTCACTCTGAAAGACTGCAGACTTCCAATTTTCTTTCCTCATAGTAATAGCAGTTTTGAGGATTTTATTCTACTGTTTTCTCTTTGAGGTATAATGGATATGAAATGGCAAGCAAATTTGCATAAAATATTTATGTGGTGATATAAACAAAACAATATCAGGATGAGAAAGAAATCACTAGCTAAGTTATATTTCCACTCTGACCTTAAATTCTCATGAGGTATTCTTATTTAATAACATGAAAGTGTTAAATAGATAAAAGTTTATGGTGTTTTCTTAAGTTTTCGTCAACTAGGTTCCATAAAAAAATGTACATATATAAAAAAAACAAACAAAAAAACTCTGAAGCATCCTTTCTACACTTTAGGGAAAAAGAGAGCTGAGTTTGTGTTACTAAACTAGATCATACCTTATCTTAATGTAAAAACCAAAAAATCTGTGGGATTTGGGTACAAAATATACTTTCACAAATTCTTTACTTCTCAAGTGTAAAGAAACCATAAAAGTGTTAGTGAATAAGTTCTATGTGTCTAAAAGTTCTTCCCCATTTATAAATAGTTTATTTGATTTTTAAAGATATAAACCACAGACACAATGTCTACCTTTGAATGAAATGACCAAATAAATAAAACTTCAATCTGGCATTGGCCTGTCAGTGCTGCTCTTAGTTTCAGTTTATAAGTCCGGTATACAGTAATATCGAATGCAGAACCTCTGCAGCACTTTCAGAGGTGTCAGCGTGGAATATTACGTGTCAGGAGTAGTACCGTCTTGGGTTAAACAAGGCAACTCATGACACTGAAGGTTAAGTTAATGCACAGATGAAAAGAGATGTTTATCTCACTTCAGTCAGATTTATATTTGTCCCAACACTTTCTAAAACTCGGGCTTATCAGGAGTTCTCTAGGCCACAGCTTTACACTAATTTTCACAAATAACTTACAGTATAAAACTGTGTATGCTAGCACTATAACATTAAAATAAAAACAATGCCCCATTTGTAGCTAGGGATAGGTCAAATCTACCTTTCTAGTGTTCATTGGGGTGAAATTCAGCCCTCTGCAGGGAACCAGCATAAGACCTATGCAGTGCTTAAACTGTATTTTGAGGACTTAACTGATGCACAAGATTCTGCAGAGGGATGGTTTTCACTCTAGAATGTGAAATATTAGTCATTACTATCTAGTGAATTGAAATTATAGCGAATATCACGATCTTCTACCTTCAGCAGGGAAAGGATGGTCTTGTGATTAAGTTACAGATCTCAAAACCAGGCACTCTGAGTTTTCTTCCCATCTGAAACTGTTCAATCATATAATCTTGGTCAAATCACTTTAATGGTCTGTGCCTCAATTTCCCCTCTTATAACATGGATAATATGCTTTAAGTACATCACAGGAGTGCTGATTAATGGATAATGTCCAAAGCATTCTGAGATCTTCAAGTAGAAAGTGTTGCAGAAAAATCATTATTCATTTAAACCATGATAAAATGTTTCACATGAATCAAGGCACTCTGCCTCCGTGACCCATAACAAGATAGGGTGCCTGAGTTCCTTAATCGTAACGAAGTTGTGGACATTTAGAAGTCTACCCTACACTGAGGTCCTGTAAAACTTACACTTCCCTTTCTGCAGGCCAACCAGAGTTCGAAGTGCCAAGTACTGAGAGGTAACCAGTCTCTTCACCCATAATGTGATGAGCCCACCAATACCCTTAATCTGAAGCAGAGGTGCCAACTTCCTGAATTCCCGGGGGATGCTTGACCCTTGCTCCGCCCCAGGCCCTGCCCCCATTCCACCCCTTCCCCCAAGCCCGCACCCTCTCCCCACCTCTTCCACCCCTGCCCCACCTCTTCTCACCCCACTCCACCCCTCCCCCACCTCTTCCTGCCTCCACTTCTCCCCCACCCACCCCACAGCGCCTCCTGCATGCTGCTGAACAGCTGATCACCAGTGGGGGGAAGGAAGGGGAGTAGCTGATTGGTGGCAGGGGGGCTGGAAGGGGGGGAGGAGCTGATCCATGAGGCTGCTTGAGGGTGCTGAGCACCCACAATTTTTTTTCCGTGGGTGCTCCAGCCCCAGAGCACCCACAGAGTCAGCGCCTATCAGAAGGATAACCAGTCTTATGAGTTCAGCCATGAAGAGGTGAATTAAATCATTCATTAGTGTATAATTAAAGGAACCAACTAGTTTTTAAAACCATATTGAGATTAATTATTAATTGTTTTAAAATATTTATATTATGGCAGTTCACAGAAGTCCCCATAAGCACTGAGGACACGTGGTGCCAGGTACCATACAAACACAAAGGAAGACATGGTTCCTGCCTCTAGGAGCCTAATAACCCTATCACCTGCAGTGACTGATTTGTTCTTTAATAAATGAAGGAGGCAAAAATCAGTTTCAGCAGACATCACCAATATTGCTTCATGTCAACTTCATTAAAGGTGTTCAAGAGCAAATTAGATGCAACTGCTAGATGAACTCCTGTTCCTGTATATGGAATGGCCTTGATGACAATGAGTGTCTTACCACCAGAAGATATATGAGCCAATAAGATCAAGGTGAAGTACCTGTTCCCATACTCAAAAAGAAATGCACTGACCATCTTCTCACTCAGCAAGGCAGACTTATTGTTGGCTCGGATGCTGTCCTAACATCCAAGTAATGAAATGTCTCTAGCAGATGATACTCACATACCTCCCACTTGCTTCCAATTATCCATGCTTCCATTTCCCCCCCACCCCCCAAACAATAGTTAAGAATTTCCAAACAGATGTTATACCCTTGAAATAAGCTGGAATATCCCATTAACAATAAATCATCAGAAATTCATTTGGATTTTCAAGGTACAAGTCATTTTAGTTTAGTAACCATTGGTGGAGAGGTAGGCAAACTCTAATTTCAGCACATAAAATAATGAAAGGCCCCATACACCTCCATTTCCTTCAGATTGCTAGTAGATGGAATTTATTCAGTGGACTTACCTTTAATAACTTCTCACAGTGGGCTTGAGCCTGAGACGTGCTAAGCAGCTTGAGCACCCTTGGGAACAAGACGTCATAGGAGTACGGAGAACAGGGATGAGTTATTCCTGGTCATTTCTTCTTTCAAGCCTGTGATAATTTTGCATTTAGTTGGAATCTTGGCAAACCACACCTTTCAACTTAGTCTTCTAACAACTGACTACAGGCAGCTCAACACAGTCACAAATGGCCACTTGGCAACTTTATCACTTAGAAGACTTAGGACCAGATCTTCTACTGGTGTAAGATAGTTATGCCAATATATATCACTGGAGGACCCGATTAAATGTTTTGTTAAAGTTTTTGAGCACCCACTAACTGAAACTATGCCATAAACTTCATGCCAGAGGGTACTATCTTATTTTGAATCTATAGAGAACCTTTCACAACTATTTTGGTGTAAAAAAAAGTGGTTTCATTTTTTACATAGCTTGTTACTTTATCTTAAAGTGCTGATAATAAACCACTTCACAAATATTTTCAACATCAGTAGGCTAGCAGACATCACAAAGCTGGCTAACAGACATTTTTAATTTACTAAGGTGATAATAGGCACTTGTACAGTATAAATTTGTTGATTCAATGATAATATAGCTCTTATTAATAAAAACACAATGGAAAGTTGATTAAGTGTATGATTAAAATGCAGTCAAATTACCAGTGTAGCAATATTTTGGTAGTCTGAACAATGTAAGACACACAAGGATACTCTTTAAGGGAAAAACATCAATTTTACAATCTACAGGAGATCTTATTGTATTTAGATCTTATTCTAGGGAATTCCTAGAACAAGGGAGTTGGATGCTCAAATCCCATTAAAATTCAGTGGCAGTTGGCTGCCTAACTTCCATAGGATTATTAGGATATTCAAAGCCTTAGTTAATTAAGTTATAGCTAGAATGGGAAGTTCATAAGGATGCCTATAGTATTCTCTTGTTGTTCCAAGCAAAGAACTCAATATTGACACCAAATAAGAATTCTCGATCTTAGGAGAGTGTGCTACTGAATGGATTTTGGTCAGTTAATAATAATGATGTTAGATAATGATGGATTTTATCTTAATTTATAGACATGGTTGCTTCCTAGCTTTGATAACACAGTCAACTGTGAAACTAACTGGTTTAGATTTCTTAATTTTTCACAAGGAGACTTTCATACTGCTGAGAACCACCAAATATGTTAGACCTAAAAATAAATCTCTTTCACTTTTAATATGTTTTTCACAATTTTTCTTACCATATATCAAAATGGTCAAATATGTTGGTTTCAAAACCAGGACTTTCTCCTACATGGCCTATCCTATATTCATCCTACAGTGAAAACTAATTGGGACAATATCTACCATCAATTTTACATAAAACTCCCAATGACTTAAATGGAGTTCTGTAAGCAGAAAAAAAAGCAAGATGGGGCAAAAATACTAGATTTGGGACTATACCATTACTTGCATAACAGACTGTGATGCCATACACGTAGAATGATGACTGCACTACTTTACCAGGCAACTGAAGAAGCAGAGTTGTGTGTTAAATAATAAAAATGAGAATAGAAAAATACTGGCCAACTAGATTTTCAATAATTTTATTTTTGAAAAAAGTTTCCTACTATGTGAAAGTCTCCATTTAAGAGTTAGATAAAGTTGTGGCTGCCAATCAGCAGTCTTTCTAATCAGCAGTCAGACATTTAATGAATTTAGGTCTGATTCTGTAACTTTTATACATATTGAGTAGAATTTTTTAATGCAGGTAGACACATTTGCTTCAGTTTGTGTATAAGTTCTAACTAGGCCCAAACATAAGCTACATAAGAGGGTTGATTGTTAGAAAATTCAGTCTTATGACTGGTTAGATATTCCACACAAACAATTAATTATAGAAACCATAACAAGTATACTAATTTTCTAAAAGCAATATAGCAGCGTATAATGTTTCCATCTGTATTTAAAAGAAACAATTAAATAGATATTACTATATTATCTATCCAATCTCAACTTTTTTTAATAAGTTAGTCATGTTGTCCTAAACCTTCCTCATTAATACTCTGAAGTTACATTGTGTTTCTTGCATACCTAGACTTTAGCTACAAAAGAAGCCCAAGGAAGGTAATGCTATGGTATTTTGTAATATATTTTTAAAAGTAAAATGTGTTTCATAAGAAAAAAAGTGGATATAATAATTATTATATTCATATACAATTGTCAGCAATTTATAGCCAATTTATCAATGACCATGCAGCTGCACTCATTGTAGTTTAAAAAAAACAAAACAAAAACAAAAACAAAAAAACCCATCTCACATAATATTTACATAGTCTTTGAAAGCATAGCATCTTAGCGGGGGGAACAGGAAGCCACTGGAGTAATTAGAAAGGTATATTGTAGTGCATATAATCATAGAAGGATGTTTGTATTATAGTCCAACACATCATTAAGGATACAATTGTTATTTAATGTGGCACTATCATCTTTCTACTCTTCATGAAATCCACTTAAGTAATTACTTTTCTTAGCTCATTGGCTCTATGAACTGACAGTTTAGCAAAGTGTTATATCTAAAGAAATATTAAATCTCAGTTTTCATAATGCCTCCACCCTTTTTAAGTTTGATTGTTACTGCTTAGTTGGAATGCCTCATCAGAAAAAAAAAATAGGCCAGAGGATTGGGAGTGGGGGAAGAAGAGGCAATTGATTAGAAGCTTAAAACAAACATTTAAAGGTTGCAATACTGATCTGAAAAATTGGAAATTTATTAACAAAGCCCTATTCCTCTTCACTTTCCTGTGCTTATTTATAGAACATATTCTAAAATTAGGGATACATTAAACAATGAACTGAAATGTGTGTGCATTCTTCATTTATTTTTGCACCTGCTAACAGCAATAGGGTACTGTCACTGCAGCTTTTTAATGTTTGGACTTTCTTTTTCCAGAAATGCCACCTTACTGCCTCAACGGGTGGGGGAACTTGATGAGGCCAGACGTGAAAATGGAAAATCCCAGCAGCAAGGGAGGGAGACACTTCTTAAGGGACACTAAGTAGCTCTTCCCCCGGGAGTCTCTGGCACCCACTGACCAGCTGGTGGGAGGGGTACTGTTTGGCCAGAATTCCCCAGGTCCCAGGGTTTAACCAAGTGCAGGGGCCATGTGGAGCCTCCATTACAGCAGCCTCACCCTACCCACCCACACTAGCAATGAGAATCCAGCCAGAGAGATGCTGCAGGTCTAGCCAATCACTTGTTTGGGGGTCAGGAAGGATTTTTTTTCTCCCATGGGCCAATTGGCAGATGATCAGAGAGTTTTTGCCTTCCTTGCAGCACCTTCAAGCCACAGTGGGTTAAGTAGGAACATGCTTGTACCTAACTGAGGTACTGGAGTTACGTTTTTCATTCGTCACAATTTGCGGCTGATTTCCAATGAGGTTAAAATGATGAAATAAACGGTTCTCAGAGGTAAAAGACCTGGGATTTTGGTGATGGGCCTCGGGCTCATGGGATAAGGTGAGACCTTGTGGCCCTCGTGGGCTGAGGTCAGACCTTGTGGCAGGCCTTACCTTTCTGCACCCTCTGTCATCCTCGTGGAGGGGTGGGTGCTAGGACTCAGAGAAAGCTGAGTTCTGGAGGGTAGGCTAACGGGAACATACCCTGAGTTACGGGTATATGGTAAGAAGCCCTGTATCTTCTTGAATGGAACCAAATGCCTGGTATAGGAGTGCATGTGTGCTGGGTTGGTAGTGCCCCTCCTCTGTGTTAAATTTTAATAAAAGTTGCAGCCTGCTGCTTAATTCCAATAATGTGTCTGTCCTCATTTTGCTGCTGTGTCCACATCAAAGAAAAATTCTACAAAACAATACTGTTCAAGGTTTTATAAAGTAATAACTTTTGAAGTTACCAAAAACATTAGTTAGCCTATTTTTTTCTAACGTTACTGAACTTAGATAAAAACCAATAGATATTTGAAGAAATACAACACCTATGAAATCAAACCTCATTCAAAATAAAGATCCTTACATGCATGTATATTTTAGTATGAAGTACAAGACTTTTCTGCAAAGGTTGTCTAGCATTTAGCAAAGACAACACTGAAGAGCAGTGTGTAAATTGCTAGACAATATTTTTTTTGCATTTTAAACTTTAAGCTTGTTTTCAAAAGATGTTGTGGTTTTCATGTTTACTATCATTACAACAAGGTAAGTCTGAAATACCTTTATCTTATTTGGTAGATTTGTGCTTGATGCTCTTTGTTTGAATAGAAGTGTCAGCTGTATTTTACTTTACTGTATAAAAAAGTTTCAGAATTTAATTAAGGGTCAAGTACCAGCAGTAGATAAATGCAACAGCTAAAGCATATTTCTGATCTCTCTGAAGTCTGCAATCATGAAAATTATTATCATTGAGTAAAACTGGTCTCAATGATGGTGACTGGGAGATGGAATCTGTGCTAGTCAGCCATAATTTACATAATAATGGGTTCCCAGTTTTCATCAGCACCTTTTGTTTGTACAGTGCTTACTGCTACAGTAAATTGTCAAAATGTCATTCCTATCCAATCAGCCAGAAAATATCAACAGTAAACAAGGCACAAGAAGAAATTCTCTGATTAAAAGTATGGCGGAAGTAATAGTAAAACTGAAGACTCGGTAATAGTCTTAGTGATAGTATTCTGGTATTTTCAATAATACAGTTGTACAGCTTATGAAACTTATTATTTTTTAATGAGAAAACAACACACAGGCTGTGATGTCATTCAAAAATCTCAACAAACTAACAGACCTTATTTGTTCACATTTGTATTTGTCATTATCTGTTTGTTTCCCTTTCCAGAGTGGCAGTCTATCGCATCTACAGATTAAACTAAAAAATTACCTTTGTACTTTACAATGATATGGGCTGGACGCCACAGGGCTCTAAGAATAGTACCAAGATGAGCACCAAATCCTGACTAAGAATGCTGCTCCAAATCTCTCTCTCTCACACACACACACAAAGCTAGATGCTATTTAAATTAATATGAATTCAATGCATCTTTGAGCCACCCTCTAAAATCACAGAAGTGGAAGGAGAGGATGAGGATGAATTAGTACAGTATACGCTTTATAACCATTATAATCGCAAACTATATTAAAATTAAAGGCTTCAGATTGTGTTTCAAATAAAATGAATAAAGTGGCACCCTGCCAAAGAGTACCAGAAACTACTCTTGTGCGGAACTGAAACATTTGGCTCATATAATACTTAATTTATGTTTATGAAATGACAAGTTACATAAATGTATGTTTAAAACAGAGGAGCAAAAAAAATTTTTTTTTTTAAAGTTGCTTTGTATTCTGGCCCATAAAGGTTGACACAGTTACAGCCAGTATATAAACAGAACAAAAAACAATAAACTTCCCACAAGTGGGTTTTCCAGCTATTCACTCCTAAAATGGTTTTTAAAAATGTGATCATGTAGTTGAGTCACTAAAGAAAAGGCTCACAGTACCTTCTTTTGAAAATGAATCGGAGTTTAAAAATCTATTGAAATGAAGTGTTGACATAAGGAAATATTTTGTAGCGCTTTCAGGTTTCTTTACCATTCACTTTATTTTGCTTGGCTACTTTTAATTTTGTTTCTACTTCTTCTCTTTGAAAATCCTACATTGTCCAAACCCTTTTGATTAAGCAGCTCGCCTGAATGAAAGCACTGTGATGATGTGGCGGTGCATCAATAAACAGGATGCCTCTCAAAGCTGGGCAGGATGCTGAGAAATAGGGTTGATCAGTGGTAATTACTCTGACACTTCATGCAGTACAGCGAATTAACTCCTAGGACTTTGGGCCGAATGAAGAAGTAGTAGCTGATGTTCCACATTGTGAATGCATCAGTGCCTGAACCCATTACGAGTTTAAATGGAGATGGGAATTTACTATACACATTTTTTTTTGTTGGGACTATGGAGCAGTGTGCAGAACATGAAAGTAATTCAGAATGTTGAGGGAACTGCATTTGTATTTTGTCTAAAGATCTTACACTCATTTTCTGTAAAAACACAAATAATTAAATAAAGGGATGCCCACAGCAACCATACATAGGAAGAAACCCACTGTCTTGAAGAAGGCACCCATGTGCCAAGTAAGTAAGTGGAATTACTCTGTGGCAAATCTACAGAAACTAAGGTACACGAAAACACATAGCAGGAGGGGAAATACAGCTAAAAAGGCAACTAGTTAGCAGCTGCCACTATGACCTTTAACTGCATCCATGGTAACTGGGCTAAAGATGGAGTTCCATTTTATTATTCTCACACCCACAATGTTAAGCCTATGAATCCCATTGCAATTTAATGGCTGAAATCAGAAGGCAGATCTGTGTTCATTGGACCAGTGCCGACATCCTCTTAGCTAATGAGCGCAATAAACATTTTCATGCCAGGAAACCAATGCAAGTGGAAATATTATGCCATACAGAAATATATCCCCCAAACACAAAGAAATGGTCAGTAAAGTCAGTTCTTTATGATCATTTGCATATAGTATAATTTTTCAGGTTTGAAGCCATGCATCTTTGAAGCAGGAAGATATTTAATTCACATGCTGTTTAATGCTGTGGCATGCAACATAGTTCATTTTACATTAAGAATTTTAAGAAGAATTATGTATTTCAGTGTTAATGCAGTACATAATGAAATGTTTCTCATTATTTCCCTAAAATCATCTTACTTTTTTAATGTATTTTTCTTTTATGCACCCATAATATATTTCATCCTCTTTTCTTGGCTATCTACAGTACCACCAACTGAGCAAAAGACAGTAAAACAGCAAACTGTTTCAACAAGAAAGAGGGCTTTGTTCTAACTTTTGTCTCTATTGTAATTTGACTCAAATAGTTTTCTTAAGAATCAGTGACAACAATGTCATATCTTAGTCATGTGAGCAGAAAGCAAGACGTATATCATCCTTACTTGGGCTGAAGAACCAGAGCAATGACAACAGCAATTAAAGGATCTGCACTAGATATGTCTTTGAATTCACAAGCACATCTGCCTCTGAGTTCTGTGGTTACCTGTAAAATTGAAAGTCAAAGATACAGAATGTGACTAAAAACTGAGTTTTAATCCTTTACCTGGAAAATCAGATAACTGAGGGCTATACATCATTATTTAAAAAAAATAAAATATATAATGTTTAGCTTTACTAATACATTTTACCTGTCATCTTTTTTCAGATAAAGGCAAACCGATCTTCTACTAACACAACAGACTGTTGAAAAGTATGAAACTTGGACTGTATAAATGTACAGTTAGTAGATGAAGATCACCAAAAATCTCCTGAATTCTTAGGTAAACCTACCTTATTTGCTTCAATACTGTGCAGTCAAAGACATAAAACTACATTAGTTCATTCACTGAGAGTAATAAATAAAATATTCCTGTCTCTCACAGTCAACTTCCTCCTCCATCTTAAAATATATCAGAATTTTATTTTTGGTAAAATCTTAGCCCAGCATAAAAGAGAGAGGGCTTAATAACTTTTCCTGACAAGATATATATATATATATATATATTTCTGTATGGAATAATGCCAAAAATCCTTTGTAATCAAAAGCTTGAACTATTTTGCTAACAGAAGCTGCTTGTTCTGGTACCTGTAAAGGTCACATAGAAAATAATTTTGGTGCTTCTTATCTTTTAAAATAATGTCACTTTTTATTATTATTGTAACATTTTTTGACAAGAAAGAAAAGAGAAAACAGAAGATGTGATACCCCAAGCCACCAGGTACACTATTCATTAAAAGATATTAGGTTAAGAAAGCTGTTAACCAATTATATCAAAGACTGGAAATGTTACACAAGCCAATGAAATCTCCCTGGTAACATTCAGAAATAATATGCTTTGGATCATACTGTATATTAGATGACAACTGCCAATTTAAAAAAGAAGCCCTCTAAAATCTTTGATGTATGACAATTCTGAAGTTGAAATACACTGTTCTTACCATTTAACATCCTTGAGATAAAAAGCTTCTGACACATTGACTAATGTGAAGAAATAAGTGCTTCTTGTTTATCCCCCTAAAGTAGTACTGGACTGCAGTGTGCGGGCTTTTTAAGGAGAAACTTGGTATGTAATAATCTGGCATTGTTATTGTTTTATTTGGTTAAAAACTACATACATTTATAGCTATTATATTACCCTGATAAAAACAGGGAAAAGTTGAAGTTTGGTTCTCCTAATGCATTTACTATTTTTTACTATGTATATTATTTCTTTCAGCTAATACAGTCACCTATTGTAATGAGTATGTTACAAATCTTATGTTAAAAAAATGTGTATTTTGAGTGGAGATTAAACAGTGTTCGCATGTGTACTTTACTGAGTTATTGATAGTTAATCTACAATTCAAAGAATTGTGATTGGATTGGAGATATCACGGAATGGGATGAAATTTTGGAGCAAATAAGTCAAAAAAGTACACTTTCACTGACTGTTCCAACGATATTTTGACATACTCTAGCTATTGAATTAGACCATTTAGAGAGGTTTCAGAGTAGCAGCCGTGTTAGTCTGTATCCGCAAAAATAACAGGAGTACTTGTGGCACTTGTGGCAAATTAACAAATTTGTTAGTCTCTAAGGTGCCACAAGTACTCCTGTTATTTTTGATCATTTAGAGAGCAGAACTCTTCAGTCAGTTGAAGTTTCTCATAGGTCTTGTCTACACAGAAAAGTTGTATTGCTTTAACTATACCACTATTTAATGACAGCAATGTAGCTAAAGAGGTACAACCACCTCGCATGGACACAGTTATACTAGTAAAAAGGTGCATATACCTATATAGCTTAATCCAATAGAGGAAGGGGAAAAGCTGAGTGGTATAAAGCTATTTTATACTAGTATGACTATGTCCACACAACGGGTTGTACCAGTATAAAAATAGGTCAGGGGAAAAAAGTCCTAACTGTAACTGCCATAGTCGTACCAACTACCAAATTAGTATAGATCAGGCCTCTGATGGCCCATTACTGATACTGACAATGTGCACAGAGGTCAATGTCTCCTTTTTGAAGGGGGAAAAACAAAACAAAAACCAAAATAATCCCCAAACACAAATCTGAGAACAATCTATTTTTTAAAAAAGGACAAGAATATAGGAATTGCTGTACTGGATTTACTCCAGTTTCTGGTCTCTGACAGTGGCCAGTGCCAAACGCTTCAGAGGAAGGTGCAAGAAACCCCGCAGCAGGCACATGTAAGATAATCTGCCCCTGAGATTTAAGGCCAATCATACTACTAGTGCAAGGAAGAGCAATTTACATCCTCCTGTGCCAGCTGATTCCCCTCCTCCACCCCAGAACCCAGTGGGATTCACTTGGGAGGAGGCAGGAGATACACTGCTACTTGTCTCCCTTCAAGACTCCTCTAAGGTAACCAGTTTAAATTGGTTCTCTTAAGAGAAAACAATAACCACCACTCATGGAGCCAGACCCACTGCTTCACTAAGTCTCCAGAGGACATAAAACTGCTCAACCAGTATCCTGGGAAACTACCTTGGGGTAGGGGAAAGCATGAAAAGGTTTACCTGGGAATTCATCCCTATTATCATTATTTCTATATTTGCTCTTTTATATTTGCTGTGTTCAGACACATTTTGCTCCCTAGCCTTGGTGGTTGCTGAGGAATTCCAGTTTCATAAGAGAAACCAAGAAGACAAGAAAATGGTTTCATAATTTGTGGCAGTCTTTAAAAGGCTCACTGAACATTGTGAATTTGATGCTACGTTAAATGACACTCTTGTTGACATGCTGGTCTGTGGTATATGCAGTGAGACAATACAAATGAACCTTTTGTCTGAGCCTCCTTTCATATACCAGATGACAATGGAAATCAAATTTGGTTACGAACTTTGCAGTAAGGCAGCCCTGAGAGCTGAGTGTCTTTTCAAAAGTCCACAAGCTAGCAGCAGAATTTTCAAGTAAGTTTCATGTACCCAGGAATCTCACCTTTGTGGCTAGCTGGGTCATTCAGAAGAGAGGTATTGGTGTAAAAAGCTGGTATGCGGACATTGTGGTAAAAGAAAAAAGAAAGGGGCACATTGAGCATCCCTGCAGGTATGAAAAAAGTGTCTACAGGAAAGACTGGGACTGGGAAAGTTAATGAAACAGGGCATTAAAAAGTGATAAAATACCCAGTAACAGGACCAAGATGGACAGATAACTCAGAAGAAGACATGACCTTGTGAATAGGGGGTAGTGGCAGACATGGAATATCATAAGTAAAGCTTTTGATACTGTCTCGCATGACCTTCTCATAAACAAATTAGGGAAATGCAACCTAGATGGAGCTACTATAAAGTGAGTGCAAAACTGGTTGGAAAACCATTCCCAGAGAGTAGTTATCAGTGGTTCACAGTGGTTCACAGTCATACTGGAAAGGCATAATGAGTGGGGTCCTGCAGGGATCAGTTCTATGTCTGGTTCTGTTCAATATCTTCATCAATGATTTAGATAATTGTATAGAGCAGTGGTAGGCAACCTGCGGGCCGCATGCGGCCCATGAGACATTTTTATGACGTTGACCATCCGCAGGCACGGTACCCCTTAGCTCCCGTTCTCGGCCAATGGGAGATTAGGGAAGTGGTGGCCAGCACGTCCCTGCAGCCTGCCGCTTCCCGCAGTTCCCATTGGCCGGGAACGGCAAACCGCAGCCACTGGGAGCTGTGGGGGGCCGAGCCTGCGGACGGTCAATGTCAGCAAAATGTCTCATGGCCCGCAATCAGATTCCCACCACTGGTATAGAGAGTACACTTATAAAGTTTGTGGACAATACCAAGCTGGGAGGAGTTGCAAGTGCTTTGGAACACAGGATTATAATTCAAAATGATCTGGACAAACTGGAGAAATGGTCTGAAGTAAATAGTATGAAATTCAATAAGGACAAATGCAAAGTACTCCACTTAGGCAGGAACAATCAGTTACACACATATAAAATGGGAAATGACTGCCTAGGAAGGAGTACTGTGCAAAGGGATCTGGGGGTCATAGTGGACCACAAGCTAAAGATGAGTCAACAGTGTAACACTGTTGCAAAAAAAGTGAACACCATTCTGGGATGTATTAGCAGGAGTGTTGTAAGCAAGACATAAGAAGTAATTCTTCCACTCTACTCCGTGCTGATTTGGAATCAACTGGAGTATTGTGACCAGTTCTGGGTGCCACATTTCAGGAAAGATGTGGACAAATTGGAGAAAGTCCAGAGAAGAGCAACAAAAAATGATTGAAGGTCTAGAAAACATGACCTATGAGGGAAGATTGAAAAAATTGAAAAAGAGAAGACTGAGAGGGGACATGATAACAGTTTTCAAGTACATAAAAGGTTGTTACAAGGAGGAGGGGAAACATTGTTTTTCTAAACCTCTTAGGATAGGACAAGAAGCAATGGGCTTAAATTGCAGCAAGGGAGGTCTAGGTTGAACATTAGGAAAAACTTCTTAACTGTCAGGGTGGTTAAGCACTGGAATAAACTGCCTAGGGAGGTTGTGGAATCGCCATCATTGGAGATTTTTAAGAGCAGGTTAGACAAACACCTATCAGGGATGGTCTAGATAATACTTAGTCCTGCCATGAGTGCAGGGGACTGGACTAAATGACCTCTTGAGGTCCCTTCCAGTCCTGATTCTATAGCCTCAGTATTAGTTCTACTGATTCTTGGATTCTATGTATTTTTGCATATCCTCACTATGAGTGATTTTTTGCACAAATCCTCTGTGATTCCATTATTGAAAGGACAACCATTACAGATGGAAATAGATACAGGAGGTATGGCATCATTTCTATCAAATGCAGTGTATTATAGCTAACACTAGAGCTTGTCAGAAAACAGTGTTTTCTGTGGACATTTTTTACATTGTGGCAAAAAATCGGAAATCAAAATATTTCAGTCAAAAACTAAAACATTTCTATTTGGAAATGCCAATGTGGTGTATCATAAGAGATGTAGTTTGGGTGCTTCATGCCTCCATTCTCCTCTATAGGCCAGAGATTCTGGCTGGACTGTATCTTCCATAATGTACCATGGTCTTCCTTCTTGGCAAGCCACGTGGTGCACCATGGGAGTCCCCTGGCCTGGTGCATCATGGGATATAAAGTCCAGTTGTGGAGCCCAACCTATAAAGGAGAATGGGAACACAAGGCACCCAAATCACAACTCTCATGAGGTCCTGCAGAAGCATTTCCAAATAAAAATAATTTTATTTGGGACTGAAAGAATCAAAAATTTCCACAGAAAGTGGACACTTTTCTTAAAAAAAAAAAGGTTTTGTAAACCCCCTCAAATTTTCCATTGAAAAAGTTTTCAACAAGACTTAGCTAACACACTCATCAGTACACAAGCCAGTACGGTACAGTACGGTACGCTGCGGGGAGCCCTTTAAAGTGCCACCCGAGCCCCGCTGCCGGAGCTCTGGGCCCTTTAAATCCCCGCCCGCGCTCTGCCGCCACTACCCCAAATAACTCCCAAATAAATGTTAGTCTCTAAGGTGCCATAAGGACTCCTCGTTATTTTTGTCCCAGTCCTGTCTCTTCCCTACCCTGACTCATCCCAGTCTCATTCTACTTGTCTACACAGTCCCACTCTGCATTCCTGAGGCTAGGTCTACAGTGGGGGGGGATCGATTTAAGATACGCAAATTCAGCTAAGCGAATAGCGTAGCTGAATTCGACGTATCCGAGCCGACTTACCCCGCTGTGAGGACGGCGGCAAATCGACCGCCGCGGCTCCCCTGTCGACGGTGCTTACTCCTACCTGCACTGGTGGAGTACGCGCGTCGATTCGGGGATCGATTGTCGCATCCCGACGAGACGCGATAATTCGATCCCCGAGAGATCGATTTCTACCCGCCGATCCAGGCGGGTAGTGAAGACAAGCCCTGAGAATTTCATCAGAGTCCCGATCTCCTGACTCCGCCAGTCCTAGTCTTCCCCTTTAGGTTTGCTGTCAGAGTTCCATTTTCTCCCTCAACTCACAGTTTCTCCCCTTCCCCACATCCAATCTCTTTACCCAGTCAGTCCCAGTTCCCTCTTCCCAGCTCCTTATCTGATCTGTCTCTTCCTTCCCCCACACCCAACTCCCACTCCACTGGCACCCCGCCCCAGAGTCAATCCCTTTGGCTCGTCATCCAATCTCAGCCTCTCCCCATACCCACTCTGGCTCCTTGTCCCACTTTCTTTGACCAGCCGGTCCCAGTTCTTCCCTCACTTCAGCTCCTTGTCAGATCTGTCTCTTCTCTCCCCCTTCCCTCTCCCACTGATTCCCAGACCTAGTCTCCTTGTCCAGGCAATTCCAATCTCTCCCCCCACTCCCAGCTCCTCAGCTAATGTCAGTGTTTCCCTCCCAGACAATTGGCTCCCAGTGCCCCCCAGCCCTGTTTCCCACACTGAATCCAAGTCCCAGCTCCCAGCCTCTTTGTTCAGCCAGTCCCAATCTTCCCCTCCAATTCCTAGTCTCCCCAGACCCTACCAGTCCAACTCCCAATCTCCACCCTCTAACTCCTACTCACCAAACTCCATCCTCCAACTCCCAATCTTCTTCCATCCATTCCAGTCTCACTAGGTCTACCTATACTACAAGGTGCTACAGTGAAAGTTCCGTTTTCAGTACTCAGAATCCTAGAGTTAGAAGGGATCACAAGGATCATCTAGTCAACCCCCCTTCCAAAATGCAGGATTTGTTGTGTTTAAGCCATCCCAGACAGATGGCCATCCAGCTTCCAATTGAAAACCTCCAGTGAAGGAGATTCCACAACTTCCCTAGAGAGTCTGTGACCATTGTCCCACTCTTCTTACAGTTAGGAAGTTTTTCCTGAGATTTAATCTAAATCTGCTATGCTGTAGTATGAACCCATTGCCTCTTGTCCTGCCCCCCCTGTGGAAAAAGAGAACAACTTTTCTCCATCTTTTTTATGGCAGCCTTTCAAGTATTTGAAGACCACTATTGTGTCCCCCCTCAATCTCATCTTTTCCAAACTAAACATACCCAGTTCCTTCAGCCTTTGCTCATATGGCTGCATTCCATACCTTTGATCATCTTTGTTGCTCACCTCTGGATCCTTTCCAGTTTCTCCACATCCTTTCTACACAGCTGAGGCCTAACCAGTGCCAAGTAGAGTGGTACTATCACCTTCTGTGACTTGCATGCGATGCCTCTGTTAATGCAACCTAAAATTGCATTTGTTTTTTTTTTTACAACAGCATCACATTGCATCACATTCCTGACTCATGTTGAGGTTGTGATTCACCATGACTCCCAGATCCTTCTCCGCAGTGCTGCTGCCAAGCCAGTTATCCCCGATTCTGTATTTATGCATTTGTTTTTTCTTCCCTAAGTGTAGCACCTTACATTTGTCTTTGTTGAACTTCATTTTGTTGTCTATAGCTCAGTTCTCCAATTTATCAAGATCCCTCTGAATTTTAGCTCTAGCCTCCAAAGTGTTAGCAACTCCCCCCACCCCAGCTTTGTGTCATCTGCAAATTTGACCAATATGCTCTTTATTCCTATATCCATGTCATTAATAAAGATGTTAAAAAACACCAGATCCAGAACAGATCCCTGTGAAACCCCACTTGAGACCTCCCTCCAATCCGATATCCTTCCATTAATAGTTACTCTTTGTTTGCAGTTGTTTAACCAGTTATGTATCCACCTAATGGTAGTTCTGCCAAGCCTGCATTTCTCCAGCTTACTTATCAGACTGTCATGTGGGACTATGTCAAAAGCCTTGCTGAAGTCCAGATACACTATATCTACCACATTCCCCCTATCCACCAAACCAGTTACCCTATCAAAGAAGGAAATCAAGCTGGTTTGACATGATTTGTTCTTGGTAAATCCATGCTGACTGCTAGTGATTACCCCTTCATCCTGCAGGTATTTGCAAAATGAACGTTTTATACATTGCTCCAGTAGCTTCCCACGTATCAAATTCATGCTGACTTATGTGACATTATGTGATAGGAATCCCAATCACTTTAATTATTACTAGTGGCAATGCACATAGTTTGGAGCAGAAAAATCCAAAACTAATCCAGAATTTGAGGTAGTCAAACCTCATTTTCTAGTTAATAGAACGTATGTTATATTTTTAATATGTTATATAATGGCATTTTATGTGAATAATCCACTTTAGTGGTCTACTTTAAAAATTATTGGATAGCAGTTGCCAGCTTAAATTTGTATTCCCACAAAAAGAGAAATGCTAGAGTTTGTTTCTGGGAATCAGGGCCTGCAGCAGAGCCAGTCTCCGGGCACTCTAACAACACAGCTGACCTGTAGTATGCTGCCTAGTTGGCTACACCACCTGATTGGGTGGAAGAGCCAGGAGAGTGGCTCATAAACCCAGCAGCAGCGGCAGTTCAGTGGTTGCTCAAAGCATTCACCCACCGCTGAGATAAACCTGGTCCTGTCTTGCCATGCTTCCTGGTTCTGACCTTCAGCTTTGATTCCTGGCTACCGAAGCCAGCTGCAAGCACTAGACTCAATCACCCATGTCCCAGTCTCTGACTGCTGGAGCTTGAGTGTCTTATTTGAGAGTCTATTTACATTTCAAAATATAACACTCAGTGTAAGAATTCCCCATCTGGATATATCCCACAGAGAATGTAAAAGATGCTACATTTAGAAATGCAAAAAGAAACTTGAGATCAAAATAAAAAGTCAAAATGATAGGAAACAGAGTAAATTTTGTCATGTTTTAGCAAAACCTGGAGATAATGTAAGGTACAGAAATGTTGATACAACCTTGAACTAAAAGTTTTTAGAAAACATTTGTGGCTGTACAAGATCATGGTATAATGTGATGCATTGGTAAAATGAAAATAACAGTTTACGTATAACAGTTTTCCGAGGATGAAGTGCATTCGTGTTGAAGGGAAGAAGACTAACAAAATAAGGTATCTGTTAAGTATTTTTTGAGGGTTATTAGAGATGCACTAAGTGTTGATTAAATTAGAAAGTGGCACAGTACATCAACTTTATGCAGGGAGTATCCTTTGGCAATTGAGAAAATGTGCATAATGTAAGCCTAATAGCTAAAGTCAACATTCTCATTGCACAATCTTTGTAGAACTTGAGGATGGGGTAAACAGTTTGTAAAGTGTCTGGAATGGATAGAATTATAGCTAAGGAATCTCAGTAAATCTGTAGATTTACAGTGCACTAATTTTGAAGTGTGTAAAAAGATGGTGTGCTTTATTTTAGAAAGGGGATAGAAGAAACTTTTGCAGCATATTGAAGAGAAGAATGAAATGTAGTGCAAGTGCCTTTGGAAAATGTATACCCTTTCTGCTAATCTGAGACAGTGACACTGCTCCTGCAGTGTGAGTGACGGAGCATTCACCTGCAAAGCACAGAGATCCGGATTCAAGATCCATCGCTATTCGAGGTCTCTACATTCCTTAGCACATATGCTTGTTTATATAAAAAGGTGAGGTGCATAATGGCCTCTTGCTGAATTTCTGTTGAAATATCACAGCGGCAGGGTGCCTGGCTGGCCACATCAATATTTTATTCACACATTGCGACTCACCCTGGTCTAAATTGAAGTCCTGTTTCAGGGTCCTGTCCTCCACACTGGTACCTCACTGGATACTTCTGTAGGGACCACAGCTATCATTGCTGAGCAGACCTTGTAGAGGGAGTTGTGAGTTGGAGGTCAGTGATGGCACCAGCTGCCAATGTGCAAATACTGTTCACAGAACCCTCAGCACTGCTGTGATCATTAGCCAGACCACCATTTCCTGAGGCCCAGATAAAAATATTTCCCTTACCATGATGACCCTGGAGGAAAAAAAACAACAAAACAAAACTGAACTTTCCATTCAGACATTTTATTTTAAACATTCAGTACTATATGGCTGCCAAGCTTACAAGGTGTTTTTGATTATGTAGCTTTCAATTACCATAGATTTAATACAGAAAAACGTGTGCTCTTTAAGGAGTCTTGTAATAGCTGCAAAATATGATTCTTTTTATGTACCTATACATTAACACTGACATTCGTTCACCCATTTAATTAACAATATTTGAATATAGTTTCCTTTCATGAAGTAATGGTATCTTTTTATACCCAAACTGAATAAAAAGAGAGAGAGAGAGAAAACCCATCACTTTTGATGGAGATAGAATGGCAGTACCCAGGTTCATTCAGAAATAAACACACATAATAAAGTGCTCCTTTGTGTTATGGTTATTGAAACATTTAAACCTAAATGTGAACTCTCCTGCGATGAGTGGAAGGTTTTATGGAAAATCTTGGGTGGTAAATGAACATTTAGGTTTTGATTTCAGCAGAGAACTTCCAACTTTTGCAGCTTTCTTTCAGTGCTTTCAAAGCTAGCCTGCTGGGACTGGAAATTTTCATGTGTTTAGGATCCTGGTAGCAGCTATAAATATCTTTGTGGTCATTACTGTAGGTCTGTTTGCAGTAAAATCTAGAGCATCTATTACATGACCATCAAGGAGTTGAATTCCGAGGAACAAAAAGTTAAAACTCCATTGCTAATGTAAAACTTTATCAGTGAGATAAAAGATATATGGCAGAAAGGGGCAAACTAATGTGTTTCAGTTACCTGCTTTTCTTGAATAATATTGACAAATCCATGAAGACTAAAATTAACCCTTGATTATGCAGGCATAATGGAGGATGATCTTCTTGCATTTGGTGAATAATGTGCCCGCAATTATTAAAAATGAGGAGTAGAGGGGAATTAAATGTACAGTTCACATCACATGGAAAATGTTGTTGAGCTCTGTTCGAGATCTCTTCTGTACATCCGCCAAAGGGCTGCATTAAAGGTTCATGAGAACACAACCACAATAGTGTGTTCAGAGACAATAGTAAAAAAATTGAAGTCTAAATCTATATAAACAAGCTAGCCATATATATAATACACAGGGAAATATTTTGAAGACCATATCTTGGGCAGACTCACTCTCTTGAATACATCATAGGCAATAACATTATGTGCCATAAAAGTGCTTAATTCTGACTATTTCATAGTTCATCTTCATGACTTAGCTAACATATTTCTAAGGTAGCAAAATAACTTGTATCAGGAAATTAAAACCAATCTTTCATGTAGAATTGGGATAAACTAGTTTGAAACATCCAGAACCCCACAGAAATCCATGGAATTTCCCCCCCTCAGTTCTTTTAAACTTTGGATTTGTGAGGCTATTTTCTTGTGAGATTGCATATGATTGGACATTTCTTGTAGGAAGGCATATGAAAACTTAGAACACCCTTTCCATAAAAATACACATCTGGAAAAGCTCAGCCCTTCTCCCCAAAAACCTCCTGGAAAACAAAAGAAACACAACATATTTAGTATGGAATATTTTAATATTTTGGTCAGATCTACTTTCAAGTAACTAGAAGGAAAGGAAGGCCATAGTTTCTCTTGGAACGCATGGAAGAAATGCTTAGAAAGGTAACTTTGAAATGACATGAGCCACATTCAGTGGAGTACAAGAGATATTGCCCTGAAAAAATATGTATATGTTGATATGGTCACAGAAGACCCTGTCCCGAGAGTCAGAGTGGGAGCAGGCCTTGGGGAGGAATGGGGGTGGAGCACGGGTGGGGCATCGGGGGGAGGAGGCTGAACAGGGGCAGGGCCTTGGAGCAGAGCAGGAGGGGTGGGGCTGCGGTCTGGGAGCTGATGGCCTCCACACTTCTAGGGAGCTTCCAGCGTTCACACCCAGCCTCCCCAAACTTAAGAGTCACACACCACCTATGGCCTTCACCAAACAAGGACACTCCACCAAAGAAGTAGATTGCATCATGGAAGGGGCTACCCAAATGTCCCAAGAGAACCTGCTTCAATACAGAAATAAAATCCCCTTTGATCTCACACCCCAAGTTGTCACCTACCACCCCACACTGGAACCCAGACAGGGTATCATCAAACAACTACAACCCATACTCAAAGGAGACCCCATCCTGAAAGAAATCTTTCCTGAACCCCATCTTCTGGCCTTCAAGCAATCCTCCAACATCTCCAAGCTCATCATCAGAAGCAAGGTCCCCACAGACCAGGCCACACCAACTCAAAATGTCACCAGACCCTGCCAGAACAACAGATGCAAAACCTGCAGACATATCTCCACTGCTACAATGATCAACTCCCCCCACAACACATCTTTCAAGATCCATGGGTACTACACATGCCTATCACAACATGTGGTGTACCTCATCCGGTGCACTAAATGCCCCAATAGCAACTATGGGCATGTTCACGCAGCAAAGAAAAACCTACTGCTGGCCGGTGCCAGCTGACTTGGGCTCATGGGGCTCGGGCTGCAGTGCTGTTTCACTGCTATGTAAACTTCCAGGCTCAGTCTGGAGCCCGAGTTCTGGGACCCTCCCATCTCGCAGAGTCCTAAAGCCTTAAAATATGTGCTAACTACTTATGCTAAACTATCTCTTTGATATTGTATTTAGCTGTGACACTCTAAGGACCTTTCCCAGACCTGAGGAAGAGCTCTGTGTAGTTCGAAAGCTTGTCTCTCTCACCAACAGAAGTTGGTCCAGTAAAAGATATTACCTCACCCACCTTGTCTCTCTAATATCCTGGGACCAACACGGTTACAACACTGCATACAACATGGGAGATTATGACTTTCTCAGATTTATTCATTATGCAAAATTATTCCCTGAATGATTTTTGCTAATGATTCTTGGAAGGTGTCTCATTCGTGAGCAGTTCATTGCAAGTATTTGATACTCAGTATTTCTGTGTTGGTTATTCATAACTGGACACTTCCTATGGTGCGTTTCTCTGACTGGAAAAATAAAATTCCTAGAATCAGTTTTTTTGGGGGGTAAATTATCATGCTTAAGAATAGAAAATTCACTTTCTATGAATATTTTCTAATATTGATTTAACATTTTTCCATGAATTTTGAAACAATGTGAACTAATTTTTGTGGAATTATTTTTGCAGTATCTATGCAGCTCTAGTGGAAGACTACTTAACAGAATTGCTATCATAATTTTTGTTATACTAATAGAGATAAGTTTGTCCAACAGAGTAATGGAATCTTGTGAATATCCAAAGGCTTCATGATGTTTTTCATCCACAATAAGATAGTAATGGCAAATAATGGCCCTGATGCCATGAAAGCCCAAGATATGGTCTTCAAATTTAGCTTCAAAGCTAAACTTCTTCTTACCTTTCAGTCTAGTCGAACACAGCAACAGACACAATTTCTTCGGGGAAAGTGAATGTACTGGTACATATGTATTGATGAAAGACCGATTCTTTGTATTCTTGGAAAGTAAGACTTCCTGAAACAAGTAGCTAGCTTTGAATATGTCAAAGCAAGTGTTTAGAAAAAGAGATATGAGTATTCAAATGATCCTTACAAAGTACTAACTGCTCCAAAAGAAAATATTGTGTATGATAATTTATCCTGGGAGATACAGCTTTGTTTGGCCTTTAATTGACCCTTATCATGACTCAATGTTTTGGATTTAACTCCCACTATGGCTGAGAAGACCCTGGTCTTTAATAAGGTAGGTCACAGCCCTACACACATGCATGTTAATAGTCCCATTACTATTCACATGAGAAAAGTTACTCACATGCATAAGCAATTGCAAGTTTTCTGTTGGCGGGAATCTAAGGCAGGTCTACACTAGAAACTTGTGCTGTTACAGCAATGATGGTTCGGGGTGCGACTTTTATTTTTAACAACATTTCTATACTGGCAAATGCCCCAAGTATAGATGGAGTTATACTGGCATAAAAGTACTTTTGCTGGTATAGCTTATTTGGTTTGCTGAACCTGGTATAAGCTATGATGCCTAAATCACTTTTTTGCTAATATAAGCTAGGATGGCATGCTAGAATAATAGAAATGTAGAACTGGAAGGAACCTTGAAAGGTCATTGAGTCCAGTCCCCTGCCTTCACAGCAGGACCAAGTACTGTCCCTGACAGATTATTTTGTTCAAGATCCCTAAATGGCCCCCTCAAGGATTGAACTCACAACCCTGAGTTCAGTAGGCCAATACTCAAACCACGGAGCAATCCCTCCCACGCATATGCTGATATAGTGTTGCCAGCTCTCAAGATTTTATCATGAATCTTGCAATATTTGGTGTGACCTAGTGAACAGAGCACTGAATGGGGAATCAGGAGACCTGGGTTCTGCTGGGTGACCTTGGACAAGTCACTACAGCTTCCCGTGCCTCAGTTTCCCATTCAGTCAAAGGGGATTAATGATACTGATCTCCTTTGTAATGCGCATTGAGATCTATGGATGAAAAACACCAGATAAAAGCAAGGTGTTAATATAATTATTGTTCTTAACACCCGAGCTCCCAGACTCAAAAGATTGTGTGAGATTCTCAGCTTTCTTTTCCTTTCTTTTCTTTTTAAAGGAAGATTCTTGCCCTCATCGTTTCAGAAAAAAGTTTTAATATGGGAAGTGAGTTAACCTTAAAAGCTCAGAGACTAGGAGTCAAATTATAATCTAATCTTATTTATCTATCACGATTTTAAGATAGTCTCATTATTTTTTGGGATCTGGTATGATTTTTGAACATTTGGTGTTGGCAATACTGCCAGTGTTGATCTTCCAACTCTGTTAGAGACTAAGTCAGGCACATATTTCCAGTGCATGTTAAGTACACAACTTTATTAGCTCAGTAACCATGGAGCATTTGCTTTCATGCACTATTAATAATAAACAGTAATAATGTGCATCATCCCAGGACCACTTTGCATCAGTTGAGGAATCTGTTTTACAGGTGGATAAACTGAGGAACTTGAGGCTAAGGCTTCAATTCTCTAATGTGCAAAGTACTTTCCTCACTTGCTTAATTCTTAAAATATGACCTGTCTCATTGATTTTACTGGGACTATGCACATACTTAAAAGTTAAGTGCATGCTTAAGTACTTTGTGAGATCAGGCCAGAGCGGTCAGCACTTTGCAGGATTGAGCCAGAGCAATTCACCAGCAGAGTTAAGACTAGGACCCAGTCTTGACTCCTTGTCTCCTTGGTTGGATCACTAAACTAAATACACACAAGCTCCTCCAGTGGTGAATTTGTTTGGATATATATAAAGACTTTTTAAGATCCCTATAACACAAATGTTAAAAAATAAATCTAAAAGGCTAAAGGTTGGTATTGCTCAAGACAGAAATCCAGTTATACAGATAAGACAACCCCGCAAACAAATAAGGGCAAAGACATGACACATGTGTGAGCGTGCGAAGAAGGATGCTCCATGCAGCTGATGGAGCAGCTTGAAGAAAGAATCCTCAAAGAATCAAGAATATACAAATGTAAAGTGGGAATTAAAGGCTAGACAAGAGCATCACAGAGAAGGATGCACGGATGATAATGAATGATACATTGAATGGGTAAAAAATGCAATGTTGTCACAAAAAAGACAAGTGCTACATTGGGTTGTGTTAATTAGAGTATGGCGTGTAAGACAGGGGAGACAGTTTTTCCGCTCTATGTGACACTTGCTAGGCCTCATTCAGAGTTCTGCATTCAGTTTGGGCTACCACATTTTTCAAAAGATATAGACAAATTAGAGGGACTTAAGAGAAGAACATAAAAAATGATAAAAGGTATTGAAAATAAGGCCCATGAGGAACGATTAAGAGAACTGGACATGTTCAGTCTAGAGAAGAGAGGGCAAAAGGGAGACATCATAACTCTCCACAGCTGCATAAGGGATGATACAAAGAGGACAGGGACCAATTATTCTCGTTAGTCAACGGGGACACAACAAGAAGTAATGGCTTCAGCTACAACATAGATCATATAGGTTAAATATTAGGAAAAACGTCATAACTCTAAGAACAGTTAGGTCATGGAGCAAGCTGCCAAGGGATTTTCACTGGAGATGTTCAAGGCTAGATTTAAAGGCAATCTATCTGGAATGGTTTAAGGTTAATGAAATAAATCCTGACACAGTATGTGAGGGAAAGAGGAGAGAGACTGAACTAAATGACCTACTAGAGGTCTCTTCACTGGCAAATGAGTCTATGACCCTGTGCAGTACAATGGAAGGTTTATTTGCTATTAATATTTTGCATTATATAATCTCTGCACTTGTTTCAAAAATAAAATGTACAGAAGTGCTTTTTGGTCTTAAATGAGTATTTAAAGTTATTTACAATTTTAGAGATAGTACCACATTTCCAGTGGTCCGGTTGGCTAGTCACTCGTGCATATGTAAGTATTAGCTGGGGCGGGGGGAGCGGGAAACCCTGCTCTTACCCAGAGGCGCAGTAAGCAACACTCCGATCTATTCCAGTCTCAGAATGGTTCTTAGGCTAAATGTGTGGTTGGCACTGCCCCACTCCAACTTTTGGTAAGTCTCTCTGGGTATGGGCAGGATTTTGGCTTTGTTCTTTATAACCCCCCCCCCCCCCCCCGCCCTCAGCCCCTGCAAAACAATGGTCATTTCCCACCTCTTCAAAAAAACAACAACTATTAACAACACAGTTCCCTTCTTACATATAACATATAAGCAGATCAATGTGTTTCCCTAAAACTGTGACTCTTGTGTTCATGGTGTGACAGTGCATAAAGCAATCTCTTGCACGAAGCATGTTGCCCTACCTCCATGTGAATGTAAGGCATGACCTACTAATATGGTTGGAACTGTTGAAATGCATCAAAACAATGCGTATCAACAGATCTAAAAATAACTATTAATGCCAGTTTCACTATCTAGTATGCTAGCAACTTGTATTAATAATCTAATTACAGATAAGAAATTCTTAGTTTAGAAATGCAAATCAGATTAATATTTAGCCAAACTGAAGCACCAATATACAGTGAAAGGAATTTTTTGTTTTACCTTACTGAAATTCTAAGTGTCCTCAAACCACTGCTTAATGATATCTTCTGGAATAGACTG
Source organism: Terrapene triunguis (assembly GCF_002925995.2). Classification (NCBI taxonomy): domain Eukaryota; kingdom Metazoa; phylum Chordata; order Testudines; family Emydidae; genus Terrapene; species Terrapene triunguis. The sequence goes on from NW_020664372.1 coordinate 39,052,731, forward strand.
GAAATGAAGTAGCTATATGAGTTCCCTGCATTGCCATCTTCTGCCAACAACCATTCCAGTGCCAGTCATAAATTCCCAGACTAAACAGTTTCAAGTTGGCATTCTCATTTGCGATGCTGTACTTATGTTACACTCACAAGATTGATTCCCTGAATTCAAAGTATTCTAGCAAATGACTTATTAGAAATACATAATTTTGGATGACAACCATATGTCTATGGTAGATTAATTTGATATTTGAACAGAGCATTCTTCTTATCAAGAGAAATTTGTGGTGCTATTTGAACTATTATAGCTACAATAAGGGTCAGTCAGGTATCAGTTCTAAACTCCTCCTTTCAGAAGTTGAAATCCAGTGCTGGCTGGGTCCTGGCAAACAGATCTCAGACAAGAAGAAATGTTTTTTTAGCAACTGAGGCAAATATTGGTTTTCTATATTTATGTTTAGGAGATTTTTTAAAAAAAAGTTTACCTGATTTAAGACAAATTCTTTCCCTTGTGTAACTAACATGGCTTCAATTTAAATTGGAATTTGTCCAAGCACTAGTTCACGCTGTAGTCTAATGGCTTAGGTATTTTGAAAATGAAAGAGAGAGAAGTACAAAGGTTTAAAAATGGACTGCAAAACAAAACAAACAGAAAAAAGCTTCACAAGCATTTTTAAATGTGGACTTAATATGCATGTGTAGCAGCTGGATTGACACAATGGACCATAACGGCGCCTTCAGGTTTCTTTCATACTGTATTATTCACTCTGCAGTCAGAGTACTAAAAACAATTTTTGGGGGTGGGTGGGGGAGAGAGCCTATATTTTTGCAAACAGCTGCATTTAGACAACAATAGCCCAGGCGATTTTCTCATGTGAGAGTTCCAATATAAACATCGGCTTGTTTGATTTAAGTATTGAGTGACTAGATGTAAGAGGGTGCATAGGGTTTAACTCAGAGCAGCATTTGGCCCAACTGCTAGAAAGCCTTTAAACATAGATTCAATATCCAAAGAGAATGTAGCCCTGGCTTTTATTTCTACATCCGCCCAGCTTCTAAATCACATCTAAAGTGCTTTAAAAATGTTGCTTATATAACTGAGTTTGTTTTCTGTTACAAACAATAAAAGATGTGTTGGATTTATTGAGCTATTTTATCTGATTTATGAAATCTACTCTTGTCCACTCTAACCTCGTCTATTACAAGTAGATGTACTGTAAAAGGAATACTCAGGTACTGCCATCAGGAAAGACCATGTGACTTTAATTATTTATGAATTAATATGTCACAAATATGAAGCTTTGAGACAAGCACATTTCCCAGCTGCACATTTTGTGACTTGTGATTTTTCTAAATGGAACAGATGAAATAATGACTCTCTCTCATTCCCTCTGTTCCCCTTGTATATTGGCTGGTTTACTTGCCATTACTCTGGATATGTAAAGACAGGTAGAAATACTTACAGAGATGTTTATCATATAGAGATAGAGTGTAAATTAAACATGCCATTACTTTATCAGCTGTGATAATAAACACTTGATTCCAGAATGTATTTTCCCACAAGTGAAACTATCATTGTTTTTTAAATATCTCATTTTGCTTTTAGTGATGCAAAAAATAATTGCATGTCTAGTGTAAAATTACAGAATGCCAATGTAATAATGTAGTAAAATCCTACAAGTGCAGGGTATTACTTTAAACACCAACAGAACAACAACAAAAAAGGCTTAGTTAAAGCATTAACTTTATTTGTTCTTTTAGGGCTAACCAACAATTTGGTTGATATTATTAAATGCATATTTGTTTGCTTTGTCCTGCAGACTTAAAAGTCAAGTTGAAATTAAGCTCAGATGGCTTAATTGATGGCATAAACATAAGGGCAAGAAATATATTCAGAATACATATGGCTGTGCCATCTGATGTAAACAAGTAAAGCGGAGATATATATACATACATCTATTTATTTAGTTCCTAGCTGGGCACATAAATTGAAATTAAAGCCCATTTTCAAGCATGACCTGCGATAATCAAATGCATATAAATAAACAATAAACCAAGATAACACAAAAATAACATTAATTACAACAACTTCTAGTCATCATGAGGTATTGTTTCAGTTCCATCTTAAAACAGGAAAAGCTCCCAATTGTTCTTAAATCAACTGGTAACTGATTCCACATGTGTGGAACTTTGAAACAAAAAGCTTTTTGTCCCTCGTTTGTATTCATTCTAGGACATGCTAGTCCCAGAGCCTGAATAGAGTGTAATGTATAAGCTGCTCTGTGTGAATGTAGCAGGTTGAAATAGTGAACACTGACACAGTGCTCTAATTGATCTTTTGTATATTTTTGAAAAGTGTATGGCATTTAAAAAACACCAACAGTAAAAATTCTTATGTGAGGTTGACATTGCAATGGCTCTGGTCAATGGAGAGTGCAACAGAAATCTATGGAATTTTGCATATCATGCTTGATATATACTTACATGTATGGAACATATTGTGTGGAACATGATTATGAAAATAAGCTTTTGGAACTTCGATAACAGGCCTGTTTCAGCTGTATTATTAAAAAAAGGAAGAGACAATCCTCTGATAGACAGATTGAAATGGAACTTAAAGATGAAATCCTAAGGAAAAAATGTTATTTGTGCTCCTTTTTCTTTTGATATAAAAAAAATTAGAGAGCTTTTTTATTCTGTCTTTCAAAAATAGGTTTGCTTGTTTATTTTCATTTTTTTAAAATTAGAAGTGTCAGGGCCTGATTTCCACATCTTTCCTTGATGAGCCCTTGGAAGACTAGAGAACTGGTAGGATTATTATGACATCAAAAGGGAAAAAGAAGACTAAAACCTCTTCAACAGAAAGAGGATGGGATGTCTAGTCAAACAATTTAACTCTTTTATTTGTATAGCTCAAATTCCTGCAAAATACTTGAGAGAAATACTGTTTATGAAAGAGTCAACCTCCTTTTAAAGGAGGGCTGAGAAAACTCACAGTTGTAAGGTTCTCCAGAAAGTCTTCAAGCAAAATGACTGAAGTCAAGACATGATATTGATAAAGTTTAAAAAAAAAAAAAAGCTTTTTGGCCCTTTTCTTTGTATGTATCATAAAGAACCAGTAAAAGACACAAACTGTCTATCTATCTATCTATCTATCTATCTATCTATTCCTTCCAAATCCACCATAAATGTCAAATGGTGTGGAATCTTGCACAACCACTGAGAGTCCAAAACACAGCAGACATGCTGTATTTCGACTGTGTAATGGAAAAAGAGAAGAGTGGCCAAGGCCCAGAAGGTTAGATACCAGGGTGATAGGTGCCTCAGAAAGGTCTAAGCCATCAAGGAAAGAGACTGCAGCCCACTGTATGCTACAGAGCAAAGGTACCAGCAGGGGTGCTTGTGAGGGAAATGATAATCTGCTACTGATCAGGACTGGATTGCTTCCCCCAGGAACAAGGGAGGAGCAGTAAAGAAATTGTGTTCTCCAAAGGGCAGATGGTATATGAATAACATATCCTTAAAGGAGCAAAAGGTGGATGTAGCCATAGCTAAACAACAAAGTAAGAGAAGCAGTGTGAGGCAAAAAGGCATCCTTTAAAAAGTGGAAGTTAAATCCTAGTGAGGAAAATAGAAAGGAACATAAATTCTGGCAAATGAAGTGTAAAAATATAATTAGGAAGGCCAAAAAAGAGTTTGAAGAACAGCTAGCCAAAGGCTAGGTCTACACTACAGCGGGGGGTCGACCTAAGATACGCAACTTCAGCTACGTGAATAGCGTAGCTGAAGTGGCGTACTTTAGGTCGACTTACCTGGCTGTGAGGACGGCGGCAAGTCGACCGCTGCCACGCCGCCGTCGACTATGCTACCACCTCTTTCCGCGGTGGATTTCCGGAGTCGACGGCAGAGCCATCAGGGATCGATTTTATCGCGTCTTCACTAGACGCGATAAGTCGATCCCCAATAGACCGATTGCGTGCCCACAGACTCAAAAAGTAATACCAAATTTTTTTTAAAGTACATCAGAAGCAGGAAGCCTACTAAACAACCAATGGGGCCACTGGACGATCGAGATGCTAAAGGAGCACTCAAAGACGATAAGGTCATTGCGGAGAAACTAAATGAATTCTTTGCATCGGTCTTCATGGTTGAGGAGATGAGGGAGAGTCCCAAACCTGAGCCATTCTTTCCTCACAAATCTGAGGAACTGTCCCAGATTGAGATGTCATTAGAGGAGGTTTTGGAACAAATTGATAAACTAAACAGTAATAAATCACCGAGACCAAATGGAATTCACCCAAGAGTTCTGAAGGAACTCAAATGTGAAATTGCAGGACTACTAACTGTAGTCTGTAACCTATCATTTAAATCAGCTTCTGTACCAAATGACTGGAGTATAGCTAATGTGACGCCAATTTTTAAAAAGGGCTCCAGAGGTGATCCCGGCAATTACAGGCTGGCAAGCCTGACTTCAGTACCAGGCAAACTGGTTGAAACTATAGTAACAAACAAAATTGTCAAACACATAGGTGAACATAATTTGTTGGGGAAGAGTCAACATGGTTTTTGTAAAGAGAAATCATGCCTCACCAATCCACTAGAATTCTTTGAGGGGGTCAACAAGCACGTGGACAAGAGGGATCCAGTGGATATCGTGTACTTAGATTTTCAGAAAGCCTTTGACCAGGTCCCTCACTAAAGGCTCTTAAGCAAAGTAAGCTGGCATGGGATAAGAGAGATGGTCCTCTCATGGATTGGTAACTGGTTAAAAGATAGGAAACAAAGGGTAGGAATAAATGGTCAGTTTTCAGAATGGAGAGAGGTAAATAGTGGTTTCCCCCAGGGGTCTACACTGGGCCCAGTCCTATTCAACATATTCATAAATGATCTGGAAAAAGGGGTAAACAATGAGGTGGAAAAACTTGCAGATAATACAAAACTACTAAAGATAGTTAAGTCCCAGGCAGACTGCAAAGAGCTACAAAAGGATCTCTCAAAACTGGGTGACTGGGCAACAAAATGGCAGATTAAATTCAATGTTGATAAATGCAAAGTAATGCACATTGAAAAATATAATCTCAAATATACCTATAAAATGATGGGGTCTAAATTAGCTGTTACCACTCAAGAAATAGATCTTGGAGTCATTGTGGATAGTTCTCTGAAAACATCCACCCAATGTGAAGCGGCAGTCAAAAAAGCGAGCAGAATGTTGGAATCATGAAGAAAGGGATAGATAATAAGACAGAAAAAATCATATTGCCTCTATACAAATCATGGTATGCCCACATCTTGAATACTGCATGCAGATGTGGTTGTCTCATCTCAAAAAAAAGATATATTGGACTTAGAAAAGATTCAGAAAAGGGCAACAAAGAGGAGAGAGTAATAAGATTGTGACTTTTCAGCTTGGAAAAAAGACGACTAAAGGGGGATATGATAGAGGTCTACAAAATCATGACTGGTATGGAGAAAGTAAATAAGGAAGTGTTATTTACTCCTTCTCATAACACTAGAACTAGGGACCACCAAATGAAATTAATAGGGAGCAGATTTAAAACAAACAAAAGGAAGTATTTTTTCAAACAATGCACCGTCAACCTATGGAACTCCTTGCCAGAAGATGTTGTCAAGGCCAAAATTATAACAGGGTTCAAAAAAGAACTAGATAAATTCATGGAGAATAGGTCCATCAGTGGTTATTAGCCATGATGGGCAGGGTTGGTGTCCCTAGCCTCTGTTTGCCAGAAGCTGGGAATGGGCGACAGGGGATAGATCATTTGATGATTACCAGTTCTGTTCATTCCCTCTGGGGCACCTGGCATTGGCCACTGTCAGACGACAGGATACTGGGCTAGATGGACCTTTGGTCTGACCCAGTTTGACCGTTCTTATGTTCATAGGGTCTACAAACTGTGTAGGCCCACTGCACAATGCTGCAAGTGAAGGGATAGCAGACATGGCTCACTGTCCAAGTGCTCTGAGCCCTACTTCACACGTAGCTCTCCCTCGACAAAGCCCTTGTATTCAAGCTTCATTCTGGGGATGAGGATTCTGAAGTCTAATGCCATCTCTATTCAATTGTTTTTGCCCCCACAGCTCCCGCAAAGTCTTGCGCAACGTAACCAGTCTGGCTCAGTGCAGGTGGCCTCCACTAGGTAACTGAATCTTGTTTTTCCTCAGTGTGGAAAATTTTCATGTTAAAATTTCTCAGATACAGAATGACCTATATTTCTGCACAAGCAGAGGGCAGTCTTTTGAGGGGAAAGACACTATGGGTGAAATCCTGCCCTCACTGAAGTCATTGGGAGATATTCCTGGAGGAGCCAGAATTTCACCCTACACCTTCTCTTGAACTTTAGGCAGTCCTGCTCATTGTCTCTATCAAATCTATCCAGTTGCATTGTCTCTCTTACTGGGGAAGCTGTGGTCCAGTGTCTTTGATTATTGGAGCTACCTAAATAAAATAAATTAAAAAAAATAAGAAAAAAAGTTAACGTTACACAGACTTTGCAAACTGATAAAAGTAGGGCAAACTTTGAGCCTAGCAACTACAATAACATACCTTTAAATTTTAGGCCTGTGTGAAAATCATCTTCTTGAGATCAGGAGTCAGATTAATATAGTGGTACTGTAGTGACACATCATTTAATGAGTTGCCAATTACAGTATATTATTTCTCAGTAACATGGCAACTATGTGTAAACTCCACTGGAAACTATGGTAGCTCTGCAGCAACCCTAAGTTAATGCTATGGCATTATATCCTTATAACGTGGTCAGTCAACACTTTATCTCCAATGGGTCTCAATATAGTAGTTATAGCTGTACTGTTTTTGCTATTTCAGTTCTATGTTGTTCACACAGTTTTTTTGGAGGTACTAATTTATGGTTGAAAGTTTTTGTCACTACTACCATTACTCCTTTCTACTAATCTGCTGATAGAAATGGAACAGCTCCAATATCCTCTGTCCAGCATATCTCATGATTCTTTCCTTAATTAAAACATAATGGCTTTTCAGGTTGGAAGTGTCTGTGCGAGAGATGAGAATTCCTAAATCTAAGTTGATTACCATGTTTAGCACAAAAGAAAACACTTTAAAAGAAAAGCCCTGTACTTCTATCTTTCTGAAAAGTCCACATCTGATCACATTTTATATTAAACAACCCAGAGCTTAGAACAAAAGGAATCAGGTTCTCTGTAGCAGAATACCCAATCTTCAAATTTAAACTCAACTCTTTGGAATAGTTTACCTAAAAGCAAATACTGAATCCTTTAAGTTTCACAGTAGGAAAGTCTGAAAGGATTATATTCTGAGGTAGCTGAAATTTTGAAAGATTACCTCTTCACCTCTTCAAGCCATGAAAGTAAGGCAGGGCAAGCTCTTCTCCATGGGCAGATCCTGCTCAGCACCTTAGTAGGTTAGTCAAAGAGGTTGTAATTCTTTCCTCTGAAGCAAATCATGAGGGTTCTCCCCCCCACCAACAGTGCATGAACCTGAGCTCAGCTGGAAATAGGGAGGAGGGTCAAAGGCATACACTTCTCTGAAGAAGGAGGGAGGAAGCGGGCTGCTGATCAGGCAGTGAGTAAGGGAAGCTGGGAGTAGATTACAGAGCACAGGGACTGCTCCAGATGGGTCTGAGAGAACCAGGGAGTCCAGGGAAGAAATAGTCAGAGGGTAGTGGAGTCCAGATCTGGGGCTGGGCCCTAGTGGAGCTCAGCACTGAGTTTGGGTGCATGGCTGTTCAATATTCAAATTCAAGGCAATGCAAGTCAAGAAGTGAAAGCATATGTTACCCAGGTCAAATGGTTTCCATAGACAGTGATGAAGATGGTGAATTAGAAAACAGAATTACCTTGGGCTGGGTAACATTCAGCAGACTTAAGCAGTTTCTTACAGAAAGGATGCCACATTGCCTGAAGTGAAAGTTGTATAACATATGCATTCTGCCTGCTGGCATGTATGGTGCTGAAATTTGGACACCATCAAAGGAAACGGAAAATTTCATGAAGATAAGGCAAAGAAGAGAGGTGAAGGCAATGCTTGGTATCACATTGAAGGACACGAGAACTGACATGTAGAGTTGGAAACAAAGATTTGATGTCATCATGAGTACAAAGAGTAGGTAGAAGAAGCTCACTGGCTTGCTCACTAGGTGGGGGATGGAAGAGAATCACAAATGGTTTTTAAATGACTGTCCATAGATTGCAAATGAAACAGAAGCCAGCTGTGAGTTACATGGAGAGATGAGCTGATAAAGTTGCTGGGATGAGAATGGCACAAAATCAAAATGATAGTGCTTTATGGAGGAGGTCTTTGTCTAGCAGTGGACTGACAATGACTGACTGACTGACAGACAGAAGAAGAAGTGCCTAGGGGCCCCAGTCAGGGATTGGAGTCCCATTGTGCTAGATACTGAGGAGCTGTGCACACATCAGTAAGAGGAGGACTGAAGTTTCTACTAGTCTTGTTGGAAACACTACTTCTTAAGGAGAAACCCGACAAAGACTCAGCAAAGTCCCTACAATATGTGCCCAGGAAATTGTAATTGCATCTTGTGTGTTATTATTTAGTTGTAAGATTTATAAACTATAACAATAAACTGTAAACACCATAGAGATGTCTACTCTAAGTGTTGTTTTAGCACAGATTCGTTTTTGGAGCTGAGTTTAGCAGAAAGCTTGGGAACTAGTGAAACTATAATAAAGAAAATAGGGCACTTCAATAAAAAACTTGATACGTGTAGAAGTGAGTAAGAAAAGTGAAAAGTACAGATGCTTACCTGTTTACATAATTTAGATGGAGAATAACCCATTAGCTAAAGAGTAAGCCATCATACATTTAGCACTTGAGCCTTTTCTCATTGAAGCAGATGCAAAATTCCCTTGGACATCTGTGGGAGAAGGATGACCCCCTTTAACACCTTATTTAATAGTGATGGGAAAATCACATCTATTTTCTATTTGCATTTTAGTTGTGACTTTAATAAATAAATAAAGTAATTAATTAATTAATAAATCACAATGTTTTCCAGCTCTGTAATTGAGGAGATGATTAGAATTGGGGCTAGCCCCTCCCCACCCTATTATGGAATTAAAGCAGAAGATTCAGCCATGAAAAATCCATGCATTGCAGAGACTTGCACATATCTTGGGATCTGCCAGGGACAAGGAATTTTCAGGGTTTCCACTACATTGCCAGCTGTCTCTCCACTGTGCTTGGGTAGTATTGGCTCCTGCAGAACAGGTACTGCCTAAGACTCCCTTGACCATAGCTAACCCTGGAACCATATTCCCATGGAGTTTTGACACTGATGTGGAAGCAGCAGCAACAACAGGTACTGTAGACTTTGTCTCCACATTCTTTGCCTCTCGAGCCTGTTCCACGCAGGAATCTCTGGGTGCATAGCCCCGCCATCACCTCCACCACTAGCAGAAGTGGAGGGAAATACAGAAATCAACTTGACTAGTTACCTGGATTTTTCAAATCTTATTTTAATCATTTTTTACCACTTTACAAGACGAACAGCCAAACTCTGGGGCAATATTAAACCCATATCCAAACAGTATGCACCTAACAACAAGTTTGCAGTGGTGAAAAAAAATATAACACCAACCAACCAGCCCTGGCTTCCTTTTTCAAGAAGACAGTGCACCAGATAAAAATGATTATAAAAGAAATGCTCATTTTACATTATAGCACAATAATCTGAGCACAACTAGGACAGTAACAGAGATGACGTTTAGTTTGTCTGCTCTTCTTTCCCATCTCATTAATGGTTTTGCCATGGGTTCCTTTGGGTCATCTATTAGTAGAATACACTAATATTCGTTTAATCCCTCTACAACCAATTATACATCCCCCTTAACCAATCTCTCTTGCTCTTTGCCTACAGAATTATGTCTAATGAAGTATATCAATATTGAGGATTCAAATGCTAGCAGCCCCTGTCTCCATGAAATAATTATAACCAGTAAATATCACACACGTAACAGCACAGTGACAACATCCAGAGATTGGGAACAGCATGGTAATGATATTCAAACAGGAATCCAGCACCCACTCAATCCTAGAACCATTAATAACTGCAGCTGGAACAATTGACAGAGGGAAAATGAATCATTCCCTTTGACGAGAACAAACCGATATTAAAGTGTAATAGTTTATTAAACAACTGAGTTTAGGAGTTAAATGACTAAATTGCATCTCCATGGGTTTCTTCGAAGTACTATCTGATCACAATAATGGATTGCCTGCAAACTTTTATCTTAGCCATCGCCTCTGGAGTTATGCTTTTAAATTATTTAAACATGGTATTAATGAAACATGCTATACTGGTAAAGAAACTACTTTTATCACCACATCTGAAAGACAAAATATATAGTATGCACATAAGAAATATCCACCTTCCAAAGAGCAAGAGCATCCTCCTCTTGTTCCCCTCTTTCCCGCTGCCCCTTCCACAAAAATTTGCGAAAGTAATTTGATTGCCACTATTGTTGTTGATTCTGACTTGACTTCAAAAAAATCAAAATAATAGAAACCATTTAAAACATCTTTGTGCACCTATTGTGTTGCATTATGATCCACTGTGAATATCCAAGTACAGCACATTGGAACATATCACTGAAGCACGAGACTGTATCACATGCAAAAAACATACAAGAATTGAGACTGTGTATTCAAATATATATATCATATAACATACACACAGTGGCTGATTTTGCACAGGCAAATATATTTCTGGCATTTCCTAACTTTTGAGTACTTGACTTTGCAACCTTAATGTTCTCGTAACATAGATTAAATATGTTTACACATATATAAATTGTCTAGGTTTTTTTTTTTTTAAGGAAATCGATCAAACAAAAATTACATTGTATGGAACCAAACTGACTTTCACGTGGGTCATCAATAAGGCTGCAAGTTTGTCATGGAGGTCACGGAAGTCACAGATTCCGAGACTTTCCATGAGCTCCATGACTTCTGCAGCAGCTAGTGCACCTGACTCAGGGGCAGCTCAGGCAGCCCCAGCGCCAGTCCCACCGGCCGCTGCTGGGGCAGTCTCGGGCCATCGCGTTCTCCCCCACAGCACAGCAGAATTTAGGTGTGGGAGGGGGCAGAGGTTTGGAGCACGGGATGGGGTGAGGCAGGCTCTGGGCGGTGCTTTCTGGGGGGCTCCCCAGAAGTGGTGACCTCCCCCTCGCTCAGCTGCTAGGTGGAGATGTGGCCAGGCAGCTCTGTGCGCTGCCTCTGCCCAGAGCACTGGCATCGCAGCTCCCATTGGCCAGGAACCACAGCCAATGGGAGCTTCAGGGGCGGTGCCTGCTGGCAGAGGCAACCCCTGGCCCCTTCTACACCCAAACTCTGCTGCTACTGTAGGGGGGAGTTGGGGAGCCAGGTAGGGAGCCTATTGGCTCCGCCACCCCCTTCCCCCAACACCAGTGGGGGTCCCGGGCTGTGCACTGCCCCCTGCACCCCCCCCAGCACCAGCAGGGGCCCCAGGCCTTGCGCCGCTGCCTGCGTCCCCCAGCACCTGGGCTGCCCTCTCCCAGCACCTGCAGGGCCCCCAGGCAGCCCCCTCCCAAGTTTAAGTCACAGGTATTTTTAGTAAAAATCATGGACAGGTCACGGGCTGTGAACAGTCCAAAGTGTCACCCTGCTGCACAGTCACAATGCCACTTACATTTCAAATGCTAAATTTCAGTGAGTGGTGTTGCAATCTGGCGCACAGGGTCACACAACACCACTCAAATCTGGCCCAGTTGCCCCTCCATCCATACAGATGGGCGGCCCAGCCAAATAAAGTTGCAACATGGTGCATAAGCAGTTTGTTTCTGTATGGAGGAGCGCGGGGGAGTCTGCCAAGAACTTGACTCCTGCCACCACTGGGTCATGCACTGGGTGGGTAAGCGAGGGGGAGACTCCCTGGCTGAGGGAGACCTGGGGTCCTGCTGGGAGTTGTGGGCAGGGCAGAGGAAGAGCAGGGACTAGAACTGGTTCCCTGCTGGGGGGACTGGAATTTGCTCAGCCTCTCAAGAAATAATTGAAATGACACCACTGCTCATTTGTCTGAGGGCTCTAGGGACAAGTCATTTCACACAAGAATCCCATTACTGAAACACACGTTCAAGATGTTCTTCCAACAGTATTCACCCAGACTCTGACTTTGGTAGCCAATATCCTACAGATGAAAGATTCCAGGTGTTCTGAATAGGAAGGGAGTTGAGAAATGAGCTCCTCTCTTTCTCAGGAAATTTCTTCTCTGCAGTAGTCAGGCCTGCAAGATCAGATCCCCAGGATCATCTTCTCCCCACTTCCCAAATTCTGAAGAGAAATCTTCAGAGGAGGCCGAGGGATCAGGATGCTTCTGAGCTGAAACTGAGCTGCTGCTCAGGGTCAAAGAGGGCAGTAATGTGCAGTTTCACAGACACAGGTGTGGCCTCTGCAGGAGGAAGCCAAATGTGAGTGTGACTGGAAAGTGTGGTCTCTCTGAGGCTGGGGAAGCAGGCAGTTAGCAGGCACCAGAGAAGGAGTTAAGGGTGAACAAAAAGGAAGACCCCAGAGATTCAGAGGAGAGTGCTGTGACAGGCTGGCTACTGAGAGCACTACAGAAAGCTCTCTGCTGTGAGAAGGACTGAGCAGCAGAAAGTGGAAGGAAACTTGCCAGGAGAGGAGTGGGGAGGGGAGATGTACCCCACCTGGAAGTGCTGGCTCATGCGCTCACAGTTTGGACAGAGGAGGCAAAGGTGGAGGGTTGGCTAATGGGTACTTTATATCATCTGCCAGGGCCTTGGTTTACATCTCATCTGATAGACCCACACACAGAAAGGTGCAAGACACCTATCTTATGTCTTGCACTGAGCAAGCCTAGGCCAGGGACGTAATTTCAAATGTGAATCACCTTTGAGTCTTGGGAGGAATCCGAGATTGCCTGGGGGAAATTACTGAAGCCAGGATGAGGGGCATGGTTTCTTTTTTTTAATATAGAGGCTTTCTGCTGAGCTTGACTAGGAAAGAGAACCTTGAGCAGGGGGAGGGAGACAGAAAAGCACTGCTAAAAGCAGGGCTTAAAAAGGATCTGGACAGCAGAAAAGTATATATACAGATATATCCCTGGAGAGACTGGGTGGCTGCTGAGAAGCTGTCGAGAAGGCAGGTTGTCAGGAGAGACTGAATGTTTGAAGAAAGGGGCAATGCAGGGGAGATCCTTGTTGATTCTACATCGGTAGATTCAACGCCTGACCAGGTAGACAAGCCCACTCCTCCTACATAGGTGAGATATCAATGGGATCCTCCAGTATCAAATATCAGAGAAGTAGAAATACATTTTAGCTCCTAGGATCCCTCCTTAATAAGAGGACCCTAGTTTTCAGGTGCTCTTCTTGTTTTGTTCATGAAAGGACTGAAGGGGAACCAGTTCCTGTCTAGGCCACTCCCTCTACAGAGGGTAATGCTAGACCTACACATGAGGTGGCTTCTCAGGTCTCCCCTGACTAAGTGTTCTCTTGCTCTTAATAGGAAACTCTGTTACAGAACATGAAGCTCTGTCTGTCACATCCTCCTCATTAGGGAGGGAGGAAGGCCCGAAACTCTAGACTTCTCAACTTTTCCCTTATTTTCTTCCTTAGATGATGACCAAGCACAAACAGGAGAAACAGGATTCACAAATATAGAAAAGGAAGGAGGATGACTGATGAAAGGACTCAGTTCTTCCACCCAGGAGGCAAAGTAAACCAGAGTGAGGAGGTCTGGTGAAGGCATTTATGTTGTTGTCCCTTTGGCCTGAGCAGTTAGCCAATATTTGGAGTCTTGAAAGATTGCTTAAGTTAGGAGGAGAAATGGATGATACAAGGCAGGTATATTCTTTGGTGCAATACTGTTCTCTCTTTTTTTTTTGTATAAAAATGTTCAAAGTCCTGTTTCCCTGAACACAGTGGAAACAATGGGCAGTTTCCTTGCTTGCAATTTTCAAGTCTGCCCCTTCAGTCAGTCCTGTGCCCCAAAGAGCTCTGTCTCTGCTTCCTCTCAGGGTCACGCTCACGACTGAGGCCACGTCTACACTAACAAGCTTACAGCTGTACCGATATACACTCACGGCTGTACCGATATAGCTGAGCCGCTGTAAGATCACTCGTGTAGCCGAGTTATGCCAATGGAAGAGCTAGATCTCCTGTTGACGTAATAAAACCAGCTCAACAAGCAGCGGTAGCGGCGACATAGCACAGTGCACACAAGCACTTATGCTGGCAAAACTTATGTTGCTGGGGGGGAGGGGGCGGTTTTCACACCCCTGAGCAACAAAAGTTTTGCTGACATAAGTGCCAGTGTAGACCTGAGTCTCTAGCTGTCTGCTAGTTTTCTGCCTTTCACACAAACACAGCTTGCCAAACAATCCTCAGCCTCTGCATTTGCAATCAGGGAACCTCTCAGCCCTTAGCTTACGGTAAGAGGTTAATTGCACCTTCTATTTAGCCAGAAAGAAGGGTGCTTAGCACACACATTGGCTTTAACCAGGTCTGTGACAGTCTAAAGATCACAGACTCACTTGATGGCAGCCATTAGCATAATGCCATCTGTCCCTTAATCCACTGTTTTAGGAGAGGAGAAGAGAGAGACGTATGGACACAAGGTTTGGAGCCAGAGTATTGACAATCACTGAGCATATCTCCTGTTTTGAGTTCATTGGAGTGTTTTGGGTCACTGAGATGTACCCACTTCTTTAACTCAGGCCAGTCCTTGCACATTAATAATGTCAGTTGGAAGAAGAAAAATGTGATGTTACACCTCTGCCCTCCCCAGCTTCATCTTGTCCTTCAAAAGTTGTAAAATGACATACAAAGCTTAAAATAACAAATTACAAAGGAACTGCAAAATTGCAACTAATATATATTACAGATTACTCCCTGAAAAGCTCTATGTTAGTTACTAAACAACATAGTTAATATAGTTAGAAATAACAAATTCCAAAGGTTTAAATACACTAACAAACTTACAGAATCACAAGTCAATGCACATAAGGATACCAAGCAGATCAATTATTCATAACAATCTTTTTCTAAGCTGACAACATATTACACTATGAGAAAACGTATATAACTCAGTATTATATTCCTTTCATAACCATGCCATACATTTAATGAACAATATATACAGGATACCTGAACACTGTGATGTACGGAAAGGGGGAACGCAACTCCCCTTCCACTGCTAGAGCTGAGGGAGAGCTCCTTCTCCTATGGCTGGTTGGCGGGAATATCAGTCCCTCACAGCTTCTCATATTGTTTCAATTGTAACATCAATTGTAACGGTAAACCACTGTATCTGAGCAGCGAGCACACATTTTCATTAAAAAAAGCAAGAGGGCAAAGTTAAGACTGAGGGTGGGGGTGATAGTAAGAGACGAAAGGTTTTATAACCCGGGGGTGGGGACAGCCTGTTAATTTCCAGGCACTCAAACATGGTTTTAAAAGCGTGTAGAATTTTTGCAAAGAAAGTATAACGTTGGTTTGGGATGCCAGCTAGACTCCATTGAAATATACTTTCAACTTATACTGTTGCTATATTAAGGACAGATTTTGTTTGTGATGATTATAGATGTATACATTTATTTCAAGGTCAGTTTGAAAAATGTCAGAATTGGTTCCTTACTAGCTATAGGCAGAGGGAAGGGGGGGGGAAGGTAAAAGAGGGGGTTGCTCTGTCTCTCTAAGATCGATAGGTGTAGAAGGTGTGGGGTACAGGGTTTTGGATTACCTGGTTGAGAAGATTGGCCTGGGGAAACTATTGAGCTAAATGCCGAGTCTGGCTGAGGGGAGGTATGGAAGTACCTGTAGGAGTACTGTCTACATTATAAAAAAGAGGGGTTGCCCACTATATTACATTTAACAATATTATGTTGTTCACCTGTGGAAAACTTATTTAATAAAAGCTGTTGCCAGTGATCTTTAAAACAAGAAGGTGAGTTTCTGTATTTATTTGTTACATCCAAGTAGTAGACCCATTATGGTCTTTCCATTAAGTGCACCATAAAACACTGACATAATGTTTCTATGTCTTTGGCAATCTCAGCTTTCCTACACTTCCAAACAATCCTCTTCCCCCCTGTATTTTGTCTACACTAACTTCTCCATCTCCCCCACAAAAATCCATCCTAAAATCCTCAACAGAAACCCGTGGACAAAAATCTCTATTAAAATAACATGGCAGGCCTAACTGACAAAACCAGAAATTCAGAGTTAAGACTGAAACTCCATACTTAAGACACCCCGTTGTGCTTTGTTGCATTTTAATAAGTGTTCATCTGACCCTTTGCCAGTTAATTATAGGGATCTTCAGAATTTCGTTCTAGGCCTCTTGCTCTTCGATACCGATGTGCTTCTTTCACGGCTATTTTTAGGCACCTTCAGGTGAGTTATCATTGCTAACCTGATAACACCCAGATCTATTTTGCTCTTTTAGCTGATCCTACTGAGGCAGCTTTAGTCTTTTCATCTTACCTCACTAAAGTGCAAATTGGGATCTCACAGAATCTTTTAAAAACGAACGCTGTTAGAAATGAGAAAGACTACAAAATTAGATGGATTCCCTATAACCCGCTGCTTCGGGGTTTTAGTTCCATTAGTTGGGAATGAGACTGTCACTTACAATACTGCCAGCAATTTGGGGCAGTTAATGGATTTGAGTTAGCTGTGTTCTTGCTCTTTTACCACTTATTAATTTGGAGCTTAATCCTGCTCACAACTGTTCCCATGGTGAGGGTCCACAGTAACTACCCAGTCCACCTAGTTACCACAGCTCTGGAGGCTACTTCTAGAACTTGGGAGGGGAGAGAAACTCTTTCGCGCATGAGTCAGCTTATGTGGCTGCCTAGCAGGGCCATCCCTAGCTATTCTGGGGCCCTACGCAGCCCCCCCCCCCACGGGGGTGGGGATGGGGCCCAAGGCCTCCGTGGGGGAGGGCAGGGGGGCGGGCAAGGAGCAGGCCCCAGGCCTCCGCAGGGAGCGGGGAGAGGGCCCCAGGCCTTCGCGAGGGGGCGGGGTTGGCTTGGGGGGCAGGCGGGAACCACCCCCCAGCACTCACCACCGGTGAATGCAGCGTCCCGGTCATGCTGCAGAGCTCAGGGGAGGGGGCCTGGGACTGGGCTGGGGCGGGAAGAGGCAGGGCTGGGGCAGGAAAGGGGTGGGGCGGGGTGGAGCAGGGGCAAGGGCCCTGGGGAAGAGCTGGAGCAGAGGCTGGATCAGCACACAGCTGCGCAGGGCACCAGGAAATTTGGTGCCCCAAATTTCCTGGTGCCCTATTCAGCTGCGTACTTTGCGTATGGGTAAGGATGGCCCTGCTGCTTAGTTCTCACTGAGGGTTGGAGCCTGTGACTCTGCTCCACTTGATTTCAATATAGGAAGATCAGAGGAGCACAGAACATCTTGTAACTCTGCCCCCCACACTACCACTTTTGCGGATTTTCTAGGAGCCTCCCTGTTATTAAATCATTAACAGAAGGGCACAGCCTATGTGTCCAAGTTTATAGAAAATTTTAATTCAGCATTGGAGAAAAGAACCTATAAGAGAGCATGACGAGTCAGATGTTTCCTGCTGCCACTGTTGCTATCCTCGCCAGGAGGGAGAAGAGTTCATGCCTTACTCCTGAAACAAACAAGGGGAGAAGGAACCACCTCCTCTACAGTTCATCCTGTCACCTGGAAAGAGAAGTTACCCTGCCCTGGCGTCATCAAATTAAGGGAACCCAAAAAGGAAAGAATGGCAGGGAGGGAAAAGAGTCACAAAAAGAAGAGAGCTGGGGACTTCTGGAGGGTCACAGAAAGAGATGGGTGCTCTCCAGCACATCAAGGAAATAGAGAGGGTCTTCAAAATGTTTACTGACATTTTAGATAAACATCTGGATTTTTATGCTCATTTGAACTGATCCTCTGAATCTTCTGAGGTTTGTCCATCACTAGTGGAAATCTAGTGAACAGTATGTTACTAATGGCATTTCCCATTGAATGCAAATGATTCAAAAAAGTTATTTTGAGAATTTTTCTTTCTTGTCTTTGTTAGGCAGCTGGGAGAGGGAAAGAGTTTGAAAAATAAAGAAAATTATATATCACAAGTAACCAGTTGCAATACATGCTCAGGGGCGAACTGATCACCATATTTGGGGTTCGGAAGGAATTTTCCCTCAGGTCAGATGTGGGGGGGGGAGGGTTCACCTTCCTCTGAAACATGGGGTATGGGTCACCGTAGTGTAAATGGTGGATTCTCTGTAACTTGAAATCTTTAAACCATGATTTGAGGACTTAAGTAACTCAGCCAGAGGTTAGGGGTCTATTTTAGGAGTGGGTGGGTGAGGTTCTGTGGCCTGCAATGTGCCGGAGGTTAGACTAGATGATCACGATGGTCCCTTCTGACTTTAAAGTCTGAGTCTATGAGCAAATGTTTTCTCACTGTGATGACATAAAGATCTTATAGCCTAATTCCACCTTCCCTACCCCGACTTAGTGAATGAGAGGGAGTTTTTATGCCAGTACAGTCTATTTCTATACTCTATAGACTGACATTCATTAGTAATTCTCTCTAGTATTTCATAGATCAAAATTGATTTTGTAACAAAAATAGAAAAAGCTATAATGAGTTAACTGATAAACATATTTATTTGTTCAAAAATCATTAAAGTATTGACATGTTTCTATGCAC
Source organism: Terrapene triunguis (assembly GCF_002925995.2). Lineage (NCBI taxonomy): Eukaryota > Metazoa > Chordata > Testudines > Emydidae > Terrapene > Terrapene triunguis. The sequence goes on from NW_020664372.1 coordinate 39,071,412, forward strand.
TAATGCGTTAGACAACTTGCTTTTTGTTTGAGCCAAGCCTTTCAACTCTTGTCTTCTCAAAACTGCAAACTTCCCCTGTTCTTTGAACATCTCACAAACTGTACTTAATAGAAACAGTATCCCTGGGTGTAGCTTTAGTCTGATAAAGTCATCCCAATGGTGAATTTTCCATAGGAGTGTATGTTACAAATAACAGGATTTTCTGGTCACTTTTTTCCCCCTGCTGATTCCAAGCTTCCTCTTCTGCACAGGAAATATTAGATTTCCAAAGTAGCTGCTGGGCTAAGCTGTTTGGTTCTGCCTCTACTCCTAAACAATGTAAATGCCTGCCAGTGAGCTCTGCTTCTTTAGCTCTGGTCCAAAGCCAGTTTTTTGTTTACATTCAGCCATTTGATCAGGTACATAGATAGATTTTTTAGATTTTCTTTTAAAACTAGGGTCATAGTGGAGGTTCACTAATTTATTTTACAAGAAAAAAGTCAACTTTTTGGAAGTCATGAACTTTGCCATATCCATATTAAATGTTTAAATTCATTCTAATGGTGGTATACCATGTGCAGTGGCTCCAGTAAACGTCAGCAGCAGGTCCATGATGAAGTTGACTATTTTTTTAAAAGCTAAATTTTTAGTATTTGCTCTTGTTTTTTTAAAAGATTGGTTAAAAATAACACAAACCAAACAACTTCCACTCCTCACCTGTCAGACTACAAACCCACTGGGTTCCCTTGCATGCTGGCTGACAGAACACGTCACTTTCCTCAAATTCTTATTGAATGGCTTTCGGTATGAAATTTTGCAGCATCTGCTACCAGTCAATTGCTGTGAACTCTTTTACACTGATGTTGGTCAGATCAGAGCTGTAAAATAGGAACATGAGGGTGGGGAATCTGAGCAGAGTGGCAACCAGCAGTGAGTGTATTCTGGTAGTGCATTCCACATGGAATGCTGGCAGGGAAAATTCTTGACGTTTTTCAGAAGGTTGGTTGACTAGTGTGTGTCTTTGGGAGGCTGAGGTCTCTGCTCTGCAAGGAAATGTGACTTTACAGCACATTTAGTCCCTGATCCTGCAACTGAATTTGCACGGATGGACCATTGCGCCCATCCAGCATCCCACTGACATCAGTAGGGCTTCATGTGGATGTAAGCATCTGCCTATGTGAATTCACTTGCACAATAACTTCAAACATGATTCAGCTGACAGGTTACTGACAGTGTCCAATGTGTTGTGGCTCACTATATCTGCAAAGTGTGCACAGTAGGGGCCCCTGTACCCTTCACAATATGGGTTCTCATGTCTTCCACAAGGTCACAGCAACTACATCCACTTCATGAGCTACATCCATTGAGCAGAGCCTGGGGTCCCCTCTGGTCACTATGACTATATACATCCCATATGATACACTATTGTATGGCTACTATTAATACATACTCTCCATAGTATATACACTACAACCGTATCTCCTTCAAAGCACCACACATAACGAAAGTAAACCCACTTCTGATCTACACCACTGTGTAAATTAAAAAGAGTTTAATATCCACTTAAATTCTGTATTCCATTCCCAGTCTTCTGGTTTGTAGCAAGTTCTCTGTGAAAGAGCCTTCAGGTTAGCTCCTGGGGATTCTGTGCAATGGTCTGCCTCACCGTAATCAAGTCACATCCCAGAAAATGCAATGTGTTAGCAAGAGAGCTGTATGCAGGTGGAGTCTACTTCTTTTCTTGGGAATCCTGTGCTGCTAGAAACAGCTGATGATGTATTTCGGGCCTGATTCCTCTCTCAGTTACACTAATGTAAATCAGAAGAAACTCCACTGAAGTCAGCTGAGTGCAATCTTATACAAGTGGCGTAACTGAGAGAAGAATCCGGGCCTTTGTTTCTGGCTTTGGGCTAGTGCCTTTACCATTTTTCATTTTGCTACTATGATTCCCGGAGAAAAAAGTATAAAATGAACCTCCAACATACAGTACCAGTTCTTTTACTGATCCTCATTCTGTAACCACAGTTCCTAAGGAAATAAGTGTGAGGTCTACCTCCAGCATGCAATTTTTTAAAACTGCTTCTTATAGCACTATCTCCTAAGGACATAGGGACAATGCATGCATTCATTTCTAGTTAAATACAAAAGGTATGGCGTTAATAAAGAGGAGTCAACTCTATTAAGGGGTATACTGGGGATTAGCTGCCTTTGCTCCAACATAGTACACACTACTTTTTTTTTTTAATATAAATACCCCCACCTCCCTTGAAGTCAACATTTCTATCACAATTTTTAAAGTATTTTACATATAAAATGCTGGTGATTTCCAGATGAGCCCATATGTATAGGCATATCTCAATTTAATCTGAAATACTACAACTGACATAGTATAAAATATCCCTAATGCAACAAAAACCTTCACATGACTGTCAATTCTGACATGAGGGAATTAGCATATACTACAACACATGGAGTTTAGCTTCTTTAAAATTTATATTTAACCATGAAATCAAACAATGCTCAATGTAAACATGTAGTTGATTTTTATAAACTGTGATTAGATGCAAAGTTAGCAAGTTGGAAAACAGCACAATGATACTGAGGGAGGTAGCAGGGGGATTCGAAATACTGAGAAATCACAAAATAATTCCCATTTTATCAATTTAAAAACTGTCATTCTTCTACAAAAATACCATTTCTGTTATTTTCTTAATACGTCACATTCGTAAAAAGGAAATGTGGCATTATTACAGATAACTTGACTTCTTTAAAGTATTCCCAAACCTGATTTCACTTTGAAAATATCTCTGAATGACAAAGTACACAGGGCCAAATCCTGCCCTCTGTTACATTTAGGCAACCCGTTTGAGTTCAGTAGGATTGCATGGATGCAGCTCAGACTAGAGTTTGGCCCACATTATATGTACAGAAGTGACCAGGGAGCAAACACGTTTTCATTCAACTCTCCTTCCAAACTGTCAGTTGGATAAAAAAACCCTGTTTTATTTTGAAAGAAAAAGAGTGAGTCTTTTAGTCACAAAACTCAGCAGTAAGAGGATATAAAGGGTGATGCCAAGAGCCTTTCCTAATAGCCATACCAAAAAAGTCAGAAACTGAAACATGAACTGGGTCATAAGATGAAAGCATTGTATATGCAGTAACATGGGAGAGCTAGAAATACAACTTGTCAGCCCTACACAAAGTATGTTATAATCTTACCTAGGGATTTCATGGAACACATTAATATTATTAATCTGACCTACCGCAAAGGGATGCTGTGCATTTTAGTAAGTTAACTTTTGTATAGCACTTTGAGGAGGTAAAACTCTGTATAATGTCAGTGTTATGTATTAAATTGTATACTGTACCTTTGTCTTTTTTTGCTAAACTTTAGAGTCAGAATCTTCCTGTCTATTTGCTTCATTGAGTGTTATAATTATATGCACATTGCTATAAAAAGATACATTAATCAGGGTAAAAATTGCACTTCAATTGAGATAAATGTCATCCTAAAATTTAAACAAACTTTTTTTCTCTGTAAAATATTTATATTTAAGGGACAGTGTAGATTTGTCAGAAAAACGATGTGCTTGAAAACTGAGTTCATGCCATAGCTAGACCTCTAAGTATCCTGCCATGATATTGGAAGCTCTTTCAGAGGGTAAAACAGCAGGTTGTTTCCCTGATTGCCAATACCTATTCCAAAAGATGGGGCAGAGGCAGTAACAGGCATTTTGTACAATTTCTTCTGGAATGTGAGCTGGCTGCAGATGAACACTAATATTTAGTCAGAGACATATTTACTGATATTTTTTTCAGCCAAACATCGCAATATACCATAAAACATATGAAGACGGCAAAGCAGTTAGGCACATTCTGAAGAGTGCTTTTATTTTTTCCCCTAACTATAATGGGTGATTGCTTTTCTGCCTAAACAGCTCAAAAGGGCTATGAAAACTAAAGTCCTTAAAAGCTGTTAAATGCTTCTTCAGATTTACAATAAAATTCTGCATTACAAATCTTCTAGTAAAATCTCTGGAGCGTTACAAGCAGTACTTACATAATTTTCCGTTAAGTCAGTGTTTGTGTATTCAACACCTAGAAAATAAGGAAAGTGAATGTGGGTAATGAAAAAAACAACAACCCCCCCCCACCCCCCACCCCCCCCCCCCCCCCCCCCCCCCCCAGTACACCTAAGAGGCAGGAGGGAAAAAAACCCAAACAAAACCTCTCAAACAGCCATGCAGCTATTAAACATATGCCAAAGTAAACAATAGTGTTAGGGTCTGCCATAGCTTTGCCCTGCAGGTAGACGGCAGGCGGCACAGAAGGAAAGCAAATGGAAAGGAAAAGAGAAAGACAGTACAGGATGTGGATGAGATGCCGAGCCCTGAGAGCATGAACGGCCTGATTGTGATACTCAAGTCACACCATCAGCCATGCAAAACAGGACATACCTTTCTGGCTTGCTGGTTCTGTCGGCTGAAACAAAGCAGTCCCATTCTCAGCGGGAGGCCAAATCAAAATGAAATTTTATTTAGTCTGCACTGTCCCCAGATTGGGTTTCAGAATGACTGCTTTAGGAGATAGCATGGATGTGGCTGATGCATGCTTTGCATATGAAACTGCAGTAGAAAAAAAATCTACATAATCAAAAAAATCTGTGCTGTGTGTATGGCAAAAAACCCTGGACGTTAGTGATTCAGTGACAATGGAGGTTTTCAGAAATGACCTTTCTGAATAAAATACACTTTTCTTTTCAAAACAATATTTTCAATAAATACATAATAGGTCATTTTACATATAATTATTCAGAAGCTGCTTTGAGTGACTGAAACACGATCAACATTTATCTTAATGTTTTTTAAAAATGCATTAGAATTATTGTTTGAAAACAAATACAAAGAAAATATACATCTAAAGAGTATTTTTGTGTCCTGCAGTGACCGGTTTTGTACCTCAGAATCCTTTACAAATTTAATGTTTTGTTTAATTCCCTTCTTACTACAGCATCCAAGGAAAGGCCTAGAAAAGAACATCTGCTTTATGTACCACTAATCTAATGCATGCCACTTTGCACTTTCAAGGAAGGACCCATTTATTTAATTACACTCTTAATTTTGCAGACTATTAATATATATAAAAATCACCAAATGATCTCAAAATGTTTGCATTAGAAGTTAGAAATAACTTATGAAGACAAGGAATAGTCTGCAGACTATGCAGGATATATACACCATGTAATGCCTTTGTTGTCAGTTATGCTGCAAATGAGATTTTCAAATAGGATTTGCAGACGCAGGGCAGCGATCAACACAGTGCAACATCCAGGAAAGAGAAGTTGCACACAGTAGTCTGTGAAAAAAGGGGCAGAATGGAGCCTGTTTGTAAATATATATTATTATTCTAAGAAAACACTTATCACTGCTTGATTTTGCTACATCAGTTACTTGGAAATAGGTGATACCAATAATTTTATTTTGTGTGTGTGTGTGCGCGCGCATATGCCTCTATTATACTTACATGTAGTTATCTGTATAAAAACAAAACAAACAATACACATGGGTTCAGTTTACAGATATTTGCATGCTAAAACAAGCACTGTTAATGTTATGCTCTATAATATACTGAGGGGTAAAAAAAGTAAAAAATATTAAAGGTCTGAGAATGCAAAGGGGATAACGATCCCAAATAAACAAAGATAACAACTTCCAAGAATAATGAGATGCAATACAAATCTTTTACACAACACTGATGGATATCACTGACAACAATACCACCATGTACATACACCCCTTGGAGAAATGGTCAGACCATTTTAGAATTCAATCTTCCTTGCTTTGTAGGCTGAGCTTGAGATTTTCAGTAATATGTACTAGAAAATTGGTACTTTAAATTAATACATGAACATTTTAGAAGGTAACTTCAAACACATACTGTGTACTCCTATGGCTCTTTAAAGCCAGAAATCCACAAGGAGTAGAGTGCAAAAATATCCCCCTCCCCTTTGTCTTGTAACAACTGTGTTTGTATTTCTTCTTAGTAATAACAATAGTAGTTGGATTAACTATTGTCTTGAGTAAGACGCTCTTAGCTATTCTCCAGTTTCATACTGTATCATATTTATTCTGATATACATCTTATAGGGAAGCTTTGTCTGAATTGAATGAATCTTGATTTTTTATAAATGCTACTTCTTGTCATAGGACCTCCCTCCTTTGTGGAAAAAGAAGAAGCGAGTATTCCCAAAATTCAATGCACCTGGCATTCACTTTATACCTAATAAGCATCCGTGAATATGCAAATGTTCTGTGTCTCCAGTAACCTCATTAATTTATTCCTCAGGCAATCAAAGAATGTGAACCAGTCCTCTGCCACTAATACTGGAAGTGGTACGCCATTCAGCACTGCTAGAATCAGCTGAAAGCACATTCTGCATATTGAAAAACTGTTTCATCTTTCTTCCTTCCTTTGCTACTCTAATTCAAACAAAGACTTCCTACCTCAATCTACATAGCTGACAGCAAAAGTTGAAAAATGCCAAGGAATAATTAAGGCCCAATATATATATATATAAAGAAGGTAAATAGTTTAAACAAAATCTCAACAGAATTCCAGTTTGAAAACTGCCTGAGTTTTGTTATTTATTTATTTGTGGGGGGCTTTGACCTGCCTTCTACTCTGCAGAGCAGCTGAATAATCTTTTGCTTTGCCCATGTTAAAAGCCCTGAATAATGTTTATAAAATGTTAGGGAATCCCGGTAGGTTTCCTATTTAACAAGCCATGTATGACAAATCACAGTGTAATGTACTGCGTTCTTAATCTTTAATTAGAATGTGAATATCTGCTAGAGAACGCAGTTAACTTTGACACATTAAATCTTCTGGTTAAAGTGCCTTACAGGAAGTGCAAAGATGAAACACTGTAACAATCTACTGCCTCTCTCTCCATTCACCCAGACAGTTGGGGAAGGATGATAACATCTTGTAATACCTGCTCTGTAGTAATTAATCGCTGTGGTATTTAGGACCATTCAAGTAGACAAATATGACAGAGACAGGGACAATTAGGAACCTTGTTCAAGCTACATTAACTTTTCCAGCTATTACAACACAGCAGCTCAAGTTTGCTTGTAAAAGCTGCAGAGGGATTGTTATGCATTAGCTGTGCGATTATTAATGAAAGAAAAGGAGAATTGTGTTTATTGTAGTTTGAAAATTGCAAATAAATTTCAATTATCTGCTATGTCATTTTGTTAAACATGCATTCTGGAAATGCCTTTGTACTCTAAATCATGAGCTACTTATAGCAAACAAATACTAGAAAGCCTTTGGGAGATATAAAGTCAATATTTTTGTTCAACTGGGCTTCTCTCTCGTTGAAACCAGAGATGGACTGAGCTACCTGAAAATATTTCAGAGAGTTAGCGAACCCTGCAGACACTTGGGCATTAATACTGCCTCCATCAACCAACAGGCATTTGAATCAAACTCTTGCAGGTGCTGGAACATCTCTGATTGAAGCTGCACTCTGCTCCACTAAAATGAGAAGGCTGAACTTCCCCCAGTGATTGCATTCATAATGTGCATACAAATAAATAAATAATAATTGGAAACAAATCTGCCTTTTTCCCATTAGTTCTACAGTCAGCAACAGAATGGACTACATGAAACAAGATTTGGGAATGGTATGGATTACGTCTTTTAAAGGTTACATGCTGCGCTTTACTTTGCCATTGACAAACTGCTGCAAAGGCTCTTCAGATTGTAAAGTTTATATTTTAAAATTATATTTTAGACAGCCTAAGTTACCATTGCTGTTCCACATTGCATGAAAGCACTATTGTTCTCAAAATTAAATGAGCATGGCAAGAAAAGAGCAGAACTGGATGAATACTAAAAAGCATTTTCCATGAATATTTCCCTGATTTTTTTAAAAAAGGAATTCATCTATGCCCATGGCACTTCTGTGTTCACTTTTCAGGGATATTTGAACTATTGTGTTTTAGCAGCATGCACATTCACAGAAAGCTAATTTGAGAGTCCTATGTGTGTATCTGTGAAAACTTAATTCTAAATTTGCAAGTGCAAATATTTGCACTGGATATGCTGTCACACTCAGCCAATCAGGGACCAGAAACAATATCACGTGACTTGCCTCACCAGTCATAACTAAGGAACCCAACTTGAATTTCAAATATTGAGTATCAAATTGGCACATTGATCTTGGCCAAATCAAAAAGCAAAAGAAAAAGTTTTAAATATGTATCATATAGGTTTCTGAACAATAAATACTTGTAGTGACTTGAGATCTGCACTTGGGTATTCCATGAGCAGAAACAAAAGGTATATAGAGATTAATCTGATACAAATTATTCACTCAGCTCCAGTAACAACCCCTCCTCCCCCCACACTCTTCTTCAAAAGAAAAAGGTAGATATATACACTGGGAAAGATGACAACCTCTCCTGATCTGCCCAGTTGTGTAGCCACTATCTCTCAGAAATATCCTTTCAAACGTCTTCAGCAATATACATTTCAAAGCACTTTCTGGATGGGAAGGAAACCACCTTAGCATGCATTTCCAGGTGAGGTCTACCACACATTTCAAACATTTATCAAATTATTTCTTGAAGTTTGTTTAGCTGCAAACCAAACACCAGCCATTTGTTGTGTGTGTGGTTTTCCTTGAGACTGACAGACCTATATCAATTGTACGCTGTAAATAAAAAGAAAAGCCAGATTAGCACTGCACAAATCTGTATCCCCACCCCAGAATCTGTTGTCACAAAATGAGCAGGGGGGGGGGGAGAGGGGAACTGCTCAGTGCACAGGAACAATTCCCCCTCTCAGCTGAGCTGCGATGATGTCAGCTTTCTGATTACAAACTGCTTATTTATGCTTCAACAGCTGCCAAGAGCAGCAAATAAGTGGCTAAAAGAGTGTCTAGACCAGGCATTCAGGCCTCTATTGTTTGCTGGTTGTTACCTGGTTGACAGCGATGGGTACAGCTGCCTAGTGTGAAAGAGAGCAGAGATGGGGAGGCAGTGATTGACAGAAGGGCCCTCGGGGTCAGGCACAGCCAGCCCTGATGGCCCCATGTCTTTATATTCACTGCTCTAAAGGGAAAGTGATGGCCCTGCCTTGAGGTTGGAGGTGAAAGGAAATGTTTGAGGGTAATGAAAAAAAATCCTTTGGCCAAATTTGTGATGATGAACATTTGCTCTGGGGAATTCAAGCCAAGTGTTTTGCAGTCTTCTGTATCTGCAGAAGTAGGTATATGTAGCAACTACTGGCATAAAAATATCATATTTCATACAGTACATACTATGTATGTAAGTATAAATGTATTTGTGCAAGCTAGACACACATGGGGGAACATATCCTATTTATTTTTATTTTAGCTAAAATCTAGAGAATATAATGTCTAAAAATCCACTGCATGTCTCATTGGAAGGGTATTGCTAATACTTGTAATACTTGTGAACTTTACTCACAATATTCAGATATATAGGAGAAAATTGTTTTCTGCCTAGATGAGCATAAATGACTCATCAAAATCTCCCCTCCACTGAAGTTGACTTTCTTTTCTTTAGTTTCCAGCTAGATCGTCTCCTCTAGCATCTTTTAAAAGAAAAAGTTAACCAAAGAACAACCTAAAAAGCCCTCTTCCAAAATGCATTCTCATAGACTGATATGGAAACATGCTGGACCTGATTCTAATCTCACATACTCTAGTGGAGTCCAGCAATGATTCCATTGGCACAAGGCAAGTGTAATATCAGAATCAGGCGTACAGAGTTAAACTTCTTTTTCTCCGTTTACATATCTTGTGGCTGTCTAGAGAAGAGCTACAAGCACTCAGAAATCTTCAGAAAATGAAGAAAATGAATTATTTGTAATGCCTTTTAGTTATAAAAAACGTGGTACTGTACAAGCATTGGATACATTCTAAAGAGTTAGAACACTACATTCTTGGATCTCATTATTCTCTCAACCTACAATAAGAAGCTGGGGTGACCATGTTAGTGAGAATTAATTTTACAGCCCTATTTGCCATTTCTGCCCCAAAAACAAAACCCCATGCAAATAGAACAAAAAATGGAAGGAAGGGGATTTTCAGAACCTGTTACATATGATATAAATATTAAACATTATATGACTCTGTGGTTTAAAAATGTTTCCGGTAATATTTATAATAGCCAATAATAGCACAAATATGACTAATCTTTCTATAGCAAAAAGGAAAAACATACTGTAAAAAAACCCACCACCACCCAATTAATCCTCAACAGCAACTAGATAGGTAAGAAATGCGACAGAGCACCTGAATAGCAGAAGCCTAATTTGGGTATACAGTTGGTTTTTATATAGCTGATCCAGATTCTGTAACTAAGATGAAATCATGTTAAATTAAGTGTAAAAAATAAGTTGATTTAATTAAGCACAGAAAGACTTATTAGACATAATAAAATGTTAAAAAGTCAAATGATGTGCAGTTACATTTCAGTTAACACTGCTCAACAAATGCACTAAATTTATTCCTTTCAATAATGATGTGTTTTGAGCATTTAATTAGATAAATAATATTTAATCACTTCAGCAAATTTGAACTAGAAGAATTCCTTGTCATCAAAGGTGACTCATACTTGCTAATATCTACCTTTAAAGAAAAGGTAAAGCTAGACAACCTCCTCTTCTTGAGCAGAAAAGAAGCATGAACTAGTACAAGTCTGTCTCCAGGCCTCATTAAAAATCAAGGTTTGCTAAACAAACTATTATTTACAGTAAGAAGTGTGCATATTTTAATGGGAAAGAGCTCTCACATGTTTGCCTCTTTTCAGCATCAGGCACTATAAGTAGATGATAAGAAAAGGTATTCAATAGATGTCCTATAATTCATCATAATACTGTTTCATTTAATAACTACTTTGCTGAAGTGATTGGCATGATTACAGGAAAATTACTTCAAATTATTCATCTCTTATCTTGCATCTAAGATGTCCTAAACTTGCATGATAGTTAGCATAATGGGACCCTATTAATTACCGATGCTGTAAGTCCTTCACTACTTAAATATCCCTTCTACTGGGTGTAGTGTGTAACCCAAATAATGAAAATACAGCCCAAGATGCAACCGTATATCAGCTCTTCCCGAAGATGGTGCCACCCATTGTTTACTAAATGTAATATCAAGCACAGAAGTATATGGCTAATCATCTTTTAGGGGATTCCAGGACAAAAATAAACTCTATATTTAAAAAAAGTCAAACAGTGTAGACATTCTGATTGTATGAATGTGCAGGGAAAATGGCATATATCGTCATTATTTTTTATTCAGAACCAGAGATATGTGTGCTGCTTTAAAAGACATAGAATACATGGCTCCTGCTGTGAAGAGCCTTCAATCTCAGAGCCTGTTCCTTCAAACCCTTAGTCATTCAAGTTGTCTTTACTCATCTGAGTAAACACATTGAAGTCAATAGGCACTATTTTCTGTTCAGTACATGCATGCAGGGGTGGGGACAAAGGTGGTCTTAAGCCACCTTTGTGCTCCCCATATCCGGGCTCAACCTCCAGGGTCAACTGCCCTGAACTTACACTCCTACTTTTTGTGGCCCATAGAGGGCCATGGGTAGTAGAGAGCAGCACTCCAGACACAGTCCTCAACCCCGGCTTGCCCCTGACACGCCTCTGCACCAGGACTTGGAAGGGGACTGGCTTATAAGCACCTTCCCAGTGATATACCAGCAGGCAGATATTCCATAGGGGTTTTCTCCTTTTTCTTTACAGTCCCTTTATGCTTCTGGAACAAAGTAAAGAAGTCTGGGGAAATGGAAAATCAGCCTCAGTGGGTCAATTCACAGGAGTAAGAACTATGGCCAGATACTTCACTGCCTGGCACCATGTACAAAGTGGATATACAAGTGTAACGATTTTGAACTGGTAGCATTAACATCCACTTTGCAAAGCTGTAAATGGCTATATAGTATGAAAGACAATGGAGAATCAGGCCTTATTTGTGTAAGGTTTGCAAGATCTGGCCCCAAGTATATGGCCACTCCTTATCTCTCCCTCAACTCTGCAGTTTTACCATTGGTCGCCAGTATCTCAAGGGCTATAAAAATAGATCCACAGTATCATGACAACAGTGACAGTATCACTCTAAGATTACATTTTGAAATCTGGAAAAGTAAAAAAGAAATTATAGACCTTAATAATAATAGATTTTTATTTATGGTAGGGCAGGTGACCATGCCCAAAAGGCAACCTGCCCAAATAAATCCCAGAGTGGGAGCCAACACAAGAATTCCAATGACCCATCTACCAGAATCAGATCAACAAAGCAACACGGTGCCTCAAAACAACATAAAATTAGACATGAAAACAAATTTTTAAGCATCACCCTGAAGGATGTCGGAGAAGCTCTCTGGCATACTTCATACTGAAGACACAAGTAATTAGTTCCAAACATGCACAAACCTAAGTAGACCAGGCAACCCTCTATAACCATACAGATATTGACAAAACACTATCTCAGAGAACCAGAGGGTGTAACATACCTAAACCAGAAGAATGAAAGCTAACATTCTGTTCTTAGGTATATGCCTGTTGTTCTTAGTGATTGCAAAATAACTAGCAACTGGTATGCAATGGCTATAACCGCAGGAATTAAGGATGAAGTAGCCTAATACTAAATTGCCTTACTTTTTAAAGTTAAAACTAAAAATTCTTTAATGTTGTTTTCGGTTTACTATTACTATTTTTATTTTAAGACAAGACATTTTTGGACTCGTATACATTTTAAAAGATTATATGAGACAGTCATTGAAGTGGTATTGGTCTTCTGGGCTCAGCAGAATTTCATGGAATTGATTCGGTGCTCTGTTTTGTAGCCATTACTATCTCAATAATGCATACAGCACAAGATACTGCCAAGCTACTCATAGATGAGACGAAGCGTGTAGGACTTTATCAAATCTTAGTACACTTTCATACATACTTAAAGATTTACTGGATGGACTAAAAGGTACATTTACCAAAATTAACAAGTGATCACGGTTTACAGATCTTTGGCATAATGGTAAATAAGGGGTCTAGTTTTAGGATTAACAAATTCTGTCTTCTAAATCCAAATTTCAAAATTAGAATTAGCCCCAAATAAAAAAAAATATTGTTAACATTTTCCTTATGTGGGAAATCTGCAATCTTACCTGGGTTGTTTGCTGATGAAATTGCACCACAAATCTGTCAGAGGGCCAGTAGATCTACTGTTCAACACTAGCAATCATCTATATTATAAATAAAAGGTCATCAAACATCCAATAACACCATAACAATGATGTGGCTACTTGAACTTCTGTTGCCACCAGAAACCCCTCTCCCCATCTTGTATATAAATATTGCTGTTTAAAAAAACTAATGTAGACCCCGAAAAAAGTAACATTCCAAATAATGTACTGATTATGCAATTGATGCTGTGTGTCAGCTCACTGAAAACAGAAAACTATTGTATATATTTATGGTTAAACTTCATGGAGAAATGCTCAACTTCTACATAAAACGATTAACTTGAACATACAATCTTTAAAAAAAACAAAACAAAGAAAAACAACACCACCACCTAACTGCAACATATCCAGTTTACACATACTGTGTACTAAAAATCTGACATAATATTTACATGGATGGGAAAGGCACTTCTTAAATTAAACATTTCCCTATTACATAGCAGACCATATAAATGATGAAAAACACACAGGCAGTGCTGCTTATTTGGCTGCCCCTTTTAAACCCTCATGCCCATACAGTTCCCAGGGGATGAATCAGCATGGTCACACTGGCCCCTTGTCCCCTTTTGCAGCAGTTTTCCTCTCTTTCCTTCCCCCCTTCCCAGCCATAAAGCACTGGTTCCTTCATTCGGCCAGCCAGCCAAATTCCCCCCCGTCACTTAAAGGTGCGGTCATTTTCCTGTGTTCCCACCTCATACTTCTCTCCTACCACTCAGGAGTCATTCTACATAAAGAAAGGCGTATCTTTAGCAGTACATCTGAGCTCTACACTGATAATCTCACATGCTTCTCAGCTTGCCCTGTGAACCACAAACCAGAATGGTTTGTTCACATGAGATATTTGAATGGAGTGGTCCTGGGTGGGTTAACACATACTTATACACACACACAGAGCCAAAGACAGAAGTAACTCTGGTGGGATCACCAAAGCGAAGGGGAACATTGAGTGATGGGCAGAACACAGAGGCCTTAGACAATGTGATAGGGAGACAACCTCAGGGGAACCCCCAAGACATCTGGGACAAAGAAATCTAAACACTTGATGCAAGTACCCATGGGAACACCTGTTAAAGACCTGCAACATTTAATGTAAAAGAAGGGCCAAATTTACTCAGCATTTCTGTCAGCTTCAGATGATTCTGCTGAAGGGTCCCAGTCCAAAATAATCTGCTAGGAGGAGGTTGTCCTGGTGCAAATGTGTCACCTGCCCTCTTGCCGAACCAGGGACCATCAAAGCTAAAAAGCGTGAGTCTTTCTACTGCTTGAGCTAAAGATCCAGACTCTCTTCCTCTGCATCCAGGTGCAGACAAGGACACATAACACACACATGGACCCTGGGTTACATAAAGTATCTGTAACCTCCAATGCAAACACTGCCCGCCGTCCTCCAGAAGCACAAGTCTAGAATACAAAGATGCAATATACGTACTTCCCTTGGCCAGAAGGAGTGAACTATTTATCCCAAAGAATTTTTTAACATATATATTTTTGGAAACACAATATTCCTGCTGTTCTCTTGCTCATATGTAGAAATGTCTAAACTACCTACCTAGGCTTCAGTTTTGTGCCTGTGAAACTCATCATTCAGATCATTAGATTTCTAATGTTACTATTTCACTCTGGAATAGGGTGACCAGATGAGGGGAAGAAAATATCAGGACACATGGGAGGGAGGGTGTGCCCGCCGGCAGAGCCAAAAAATACAAAAAAAACCCCAGTGCTGCCGGCGGATATCGGGACACTGAAATATCGGGACGGTCCCGATTTTATCGGGATGTCTGGTCACCCTACCCTGGAAAAGTTTCTCCACAAATGACTAGGCGCAAAATGACAGGTTGAGTGGAAGCCTCTTGAAGAATGTGGCTCTTTGTGGCCAAGTTCTAAACTCTTGTAAACCGTGGTTCCTAATGAAAATGGGGATGTAACCTCAACTCTGGTGGATGGTGGTACTAGCGAGGGTGGGCATCACTATCATACTGAAGTGAGACAGCACCAGTGACAACTTAGTGCTGATTGAGTAACATCAACACAAGCCGCCTTTTCTGGTGTAACTGTCTTAAAGTGTCAGCAGATATGGATCTGAAATTGAAAAGACATTTTTGACAGCCTAATGGCTTAAACAGTTTTGAAACATTTAAAGCAACAATAAAACGCAAATGGGGAAAAAAAGGATAAGAATAATGGGGTGCGATTCCTCAAAGGACATATGGTTTCATCTCCTTTGCACATTTTTGTGGCTTCAAGGCTACTCTAATTCCTTCTGAAATCATGAGTCACAGTTTTTAAGAAAAACCTACCATGTTCAAATGAATCTATTGAAAGAGTATCCAGCTTCATATCTTTTGACTTCTACATTTAGCTATTAAAATATGCTGGTCCCACTTGTACAGTCATAATTTATTTTAAAGATTTTCAGGATGATCATAGCTAAGTTGTACTGCTCAACTTCATAAAATCATGAGACATTTCAAAACATCCAGTAAATTTAAATTTTAAAAAACTACCTCCTTTGGATGATAGGCTACCACTCATATCTATCTCAGGGGACAGTAAAGCAGCTGCAATCTGTTTCCCTTAAATACAATGTCCAACAACTTGAAAGCATAACTAGAAAAGTCTTAAGCCCCTATTCTGTAAAATGCTTTGTAGGATTGTGTCCTTATAAAAAAAAACCCCAAAACAAAAACACAAACCTCCATCTCCTAAACCTATGTTCCTTCTCAAACTTCCCTCGGCTCCAGCAATTTAGGGGAACTGACAAATATAAAAACATAGTTAATGTTGTAGCAAATGATGGTCTTATCAAGATTGTAATCACACTGATTTGCATCTTTGCAATCTCAATATTTAGCTTCTGACTTTGTAACTAAAGATTTGCAATTTGATTTTTTTTAAATTTGCGGAATATATATATATATATATATATATATACACACACACACACACTGACCTTCTCCAAGTAAGTTTTCATTTTATGATAATAGAACCAGCATAGTTAAAATTTAAAAAAAACATAAACAGGGAAAAAAATAAGGAAAAGACTTTAAAATTCACATGTGAAATTCATCCCAGATTTGTTGTATTCATTACTTTGATGTGGAGTTCAGAGGCTGTATTAACACTGTACTTGCACACTGCATAGTGATTGGACTTTCAGAAAACTATTCCACACAAATTAAGGAGTACTTAAAAAAAAACATTTTGGATTCAAGTTTATGCCATTCCATAGGGAGCAAAGTAATTAAAACAAATTTAAAAATCATTAAGAAAAACAGATAATGGTGGGGTTTTTTTCAAAACATTTAAGCTTTTTTCTTCTGTTTAGCACAACAATACATTTTTTTTCCTGTTAAAAATCAAAGCTATAGGCCTAGTTCTGTCATGGCGGTGAGCAGGCAGTTGGATACGGTAATGCATGCCTGAAGCCTTCACCAAGGATGATAAGCCTGCATGAATTTTACGAGTCTCAGTATCAAGGTTGCCCTCGCCCAAGGGATTTAAGAATAAGGGGGGAAAAAAGAGAAGGCAGATGTATGAATAACTGGCATTGTAAATCTTCACCGTGGCAACCTACAGCTAGAAAAAGTCTGTGATGGGTTCATGACTTGAGAAGAAAGCGACACAGCAGAATGTGAATGGATTTTCTTCAGCTACTTAATACACTGCTTAGAGCAGCTTAAGGGTGTGCATGTGAGAGTGTGTGTCAGAAAGAGAGTGTGTGTGCGTGTGCAAGTGTAGGGGAGGGGGCGCCTGTGGAAATTTGTTAGAAGGAATTACTAGTGTTAGAGAGCTTGCCAGCTTTTGGGAGGCGGGGGTGGGGGAAGAATACCATTTAGCCTCAGAATATAAATGACTGGATTTTGCTTGGGAGAGAAAAAAAAAGATGGTGGGGGAAGTGCACAGAATTATGCAAGCAAGTAACAATGAGCAAATTGGACCCTTCACAATACAGCACAAGGTCATTGCGAAAGTCACAAGAATAGGGTGGTGGGGGTGGCTGGTAGTAGAAACAGATCATGATAAATAGCTTCCCATTTTGCAAAATCTGGTAGTTAATGAAAATAAGATGCATTTGAGTTGTCTGTGAACACCTGATTTCCCCCCCCCCCCCAGCAGGTCTTGCTGATATATGAAAGCAAAACACTGACTCTAATTGTGCAATTATAAAACGGAAATGATGCAGGTTTGGCAACACAGAGAAAGAAGGCAGCTCAATAACATTGTTTAATAACAAGCAAATAAAGCTCAGAGGGGAAAGAGGTGACTATTTCTGCTTTAGACTCATTAAGGGCCTGAAACATATTGTAAAAGAGTGATATTTAATTATGGGCTGGACTGATAACATGGAGCAGGGCCTCACTGGGAGAAAGACCCTATGCTCCTAGGAGCTAGCAGCTCCAAACATCAATTACCATGATTATCTACCCGGTGCTTACAAAACGCACCCGTCTCCGTGTTCGTCAGCGACCCGTAAACAGGCACTGCATAGGCAAATTTATGGTCACAGTCAGCTGGGGCCAGGTGGGAAAGCAAGCTTCCCATTGGTGACTTCTGAGCAAAGGAGGAAAAAAGCAAAAGAAAGAAAAATCTGTCTTCTACACTACTGAAAGAGCAATTTATTACAGAGCATTTGCAGGAGACAGCATTTGTTGCCCTGCTGCCTTTTTTGCCTCTGTTGGCTGTCTGGATGAGAAATGGGAGTATATTAACCAACTCATGGGTTACAGAATTCGGCTTGGCATGGTCCCATCAAACTTAGAAGTGCTAAGGAAGATCAAAGGTCAAGAGAGCCTCAGCAGCTAAGATTTAGAACCTAGTGCATATCTTTAACCTTAGCTGCTGGGAACGGATGGAATCGTTTTATTTCTTAAATCAGGAACTTGGTCGCACTGAAAGATACTACAAGGAGGAGGGTAGCATCCAGCTTGGAGATGATGGGGAAGTGGGTAGTGTAATGAGACATAATATTCTTTAGGGGTCACACAGATAAACTTAAGAAATGTCTTTGCTTTGCTGCAGCTTCACATCTGTTATCAGCCTATAGGCTGCAGAGTTTGTTTGGGTATCTTTGTTTATGTATTAGAAACTAAGGAAATAGAGTCTAACTATGAAAAGTAAGGTCTAAATCTAAATTAACCCGCAATAAGCTCCTTAACCTTTTCACCTATTTGCACCATAATAATTCTGGACTAAAGGAAGTCCATCGTAAATGCAAAATACTAACTGCATAGGAACTAAGGTTTGCTTTTAATGACAGATAGATTTCTCTGGCAGGTGGAAGGGCCAGTGCTTAGGGCACTAGATTGCAATTTAGGTGACCTAGGTTCCATTTTTGGCTCTGCCACTGACTTGCTGTATCACCTTGGGCAAGTCTTGTCAACTCCATGTGCTTCTGCTTCTCCTCTCACCCTTTGTCTGCTTGTCTACTTAGATTGTAAACTATTGGGCAGGAAATATCTCACAATGTGTTTGTAAAGTGCCTGATCTCATCTGAGGTTTGTAAGCGTACTATAATATAAATAACAATAATTAATAAAATAATAATAAGGGGCAAGAAAGGGAGAGAATGATTTGACTGTATATTCAGTGCTGATATTCATTCTGACTGAGATTCCCACTACTCCTTCACTATACAATGCAAAGATTCATGGAGATATCCATGTAGAGTATCAGATGTCCAACTATTGGGCAGAAAAACAGCAGGGGGACAACACCTCCTGCACAAAGCAGAGTTTCAAAAACTTGTTTGGAAACAAATCTCCATATATATGTGAATGCAGAGGCCTAAGCAGGAGATATGTGTGCATAAAAGATGGCTGAATGCTTGTAGATTATAGGTGAAATCCTGACCACACTGACAAACTCCCATTAACTTCAGTAGAGTCAGGATGTCATCCCATATTCGCACTGAAGGATGGCTGTGCCCATTCGAATGGGATAGTGGGAAAAACCCAGCACTGCATATTTTCAGAACTGCATGTGGAGCATTTAGACTGAATTAGGTGCACAGTTTTGGCAAAGGCAAGCCAAGAGATGAGGGTGGAGAAGGCCTCCAACCAGCCCTTCATTGACTATTGTGGCTACATTCAAGTCCAAAAGGAGCAGCAGCTATGAAGGGGCACATAGGGTATTGAGGCAGAGGGACTCAGGAAGCTTAAAAACAAACTTAGATGAATTAGAATGCCTGGCAGTGGAAGAGGATATAAGCATTTCTAAAGCATAGTGATATGGCAAAAGACAATGAGATTCCATAGCACCCAGCTACAACCTACATAGGAAGGGCAGGTTAGACACAGAAGATGGGATATAGCACTATACTTTAAAAGATTCTACGGAACCTAACGAGACAAAATTTCTGAATGGAAAGGACAATACAGAGACATCTGTATGAGTACAATTCCAAATCATAAAGAGTGCTAAGACATTGGTGAGGTTATAGTACTGGCTTCTGAATCAGGAAAAGAATAGTGTGCACAATGTTGAGGAAGACTAATAGACACCTAAATCTAGCACAACAGTAACAAATAATGGGGAGTGGCAGCTGGTTCTCAAAATAAGGGATGAGACTGCAAATACCAGAATCTCACCCCCACATCACTGCAGGTTGCCCACATTTTCCAAGTGAAAAAATAAACTGTCTGAGGAGTAAATAGGTGGGAGTGATAGGGAAGTGTTTGGGGATATAGGGGAAAGTGGTGGGAAAATAGGAAGAAAAAGAGATGCCTCCTATTTTTCCCATCCCCACATCCTTTCAGAATACAAGACTGGGGCATGTTCCAATAAGGGTGGGGAAAACAATATTTATGCTTTTTGGTCCTTTACTGCTTTCTTTCATTCCCAACCTCTTCCCCTCCAGTCTAGTGCTCTTATCCTACCATCTCCCACTACTGTTAGCTCCACTGCATACATTCAAATGACTCCCTTCCCACCTTGCTCTCAACCTTGCCAAGGCAGCCATTACAGCTCAGAACCTCTCCAACCCTTTCCAATGCAATCCCCCCCTCCCTCTCAGAAACCCTCCCACCTGAATCGCACAGGCTCAACCTCCCCCCTCTACTTTTCACCAAGCTGAGAGCCTGTACCAACACTTCCTACTTAATCTCTCCATAACTCAGAACCAGCCCCTTAGTTCTGAATCCTCTCCCCCCTCACAACCAGAACATCCTCCATCAACACACATGGTTGTCCCCTCCAGTCTCAGAACACTACCCCATTCCCTTTCCAGGCTCAAAATCCTCCCCTAGCTCAGGAACCACTTGCTGGGTTTTGAGATGCAAAAGCAGAAGAAGTAGGAAGGACATGCCAAGGGTACTCCAAGGCTATGGGGCTAAAGTGAATTAGCCTCTCATAGGACTATTTCTCCTGCTCTGCACATGCTCCAGGGGCTGCAGAGACTCTTGGCAGGGCGGGAGCCTTACCATAAGTCCACCCAGTGGAAGTAGGTGATATTAGATCTACTGTACAACAGCAACACTACAGATACTAAACATGGTATGTTCTGCTGCCACTGCCAGCTACAGCATTACTGGTGAGGGTTAGGTCCACTAGCCCCTAGGGTCTAGCTGCCTCTGGGTGTCTGTGTATAAAGTGGTCAAATGTCATATTGGGAACAAGATTTAGAAATGTAAATTCTGGATACCTTACATGATTGGTTTCTTCGAATAACAACTTCTAGATGGTTCTCAAACGGTGGGTCGGGACCCCAAAGTGGGTTGCGACCCCATTTTAATGGGGTTGCCAGGGCCAGCACTAGACTTTCTGGGACCCATGCCTGAAGCTGAAGCCTGAGTTCCACCCTCACCCAGGGCAGTGGGGTTGGTCTCCAGCCCCCTGATCCCCCACCCAGGATGGCGGGGCTTGGGCTCCACCCCCTTCCCCTGGGTTATGTAATAACTTTGTTGTCTGAAGGGGTTGTGGTGCAATGAAGTTTGAGAACCCCTGTTCTAGATCATGACTTAGTTCTAAGTAGCTGGTTCAAGGAGTAACAATAGTCAAAACATTAATAACAGTGACCATAATACAAGTACACTATCCTCAGAGAAGGCGTCATACCAAAATTAGCAGTGGCACTACACTTTAGAAAGGAGGACATCAAAATAAATGAGGAAGTCTGTCAAAAAGACACAAAAGTCAAAAGTGTGGAAATTGAAATCCTTATACTTATCATGGAGGTAACCATGGTATGTAACCATACCATAACTGAGACTCAGAATACATACATAGTCCTTCATGAAAAAGGGAGTAAGAAGGAAAGAGAAAAAAGTATAGTTTCATGGCAAGGTTCTTGTGTTACTCAAGCCAAATAGACATCCTTCAGCAAACTGGAAATCCAGCCCAAGAGAAAGCCAATAGAAGGGAGCATAATTTATGCTGGGTGTGCATGATACTAGGTAAAATGTAAGAAAGAAACTGGAAAAGGGAAGAGTTAAGAGGGACAGCCAAAGACAAAAATAAAAATGAAAATTCTTTATCTATGTTAGAAGTCTTCAAGAGCATTGGTGAGTCTGCTGGACCATGAGGGAGTAAAGTTAGCAAATGAGGATAAGGACATTACAGAGAAGCTAAACAATATCTTTTCACCAGTGTTCACCCCACAAGATGTTGATACCCACCCCAGACAAACTCTTTTCAGATAATAAAGATGAGAAAGTGTCAGAGATCAAAATGTCAAAAGAAAAGATCTGGAAAAACTGATAAAGAGCAATGCATCACCAAGCAATTCCAAGGCTTATAAACAAAGAATGAATTGGCTAAAAAAAATGCCATCTTCCATTAAAAATCAGCCATTGTACGGGAATGCTAGAAGTCATCTATCTTTGTAAAAGGCAAATGGGAGATCTTAGGAATTAGAGAACAGTGAGCCTTAGTTCAACGCAAAGTAACTGGGTTGAAACAATAATTAAAAAAGAATTATAAAATTATATTATATCATGAAACACTTAGGGCTTCTTTAAAGAAAAATTGTACCTCTCTAATCTATTCGAATTCTTTGAGCATGTCAGCAAAATAATGTGGAGTAGAACCAGGTGATATAATTTACTTGGACTTTCAAAAATCCATTCCTAACAAGAGATTACAGAAACTAAGGGCACATCTAACCTGCAGTTAAGAGGTGTGACTCCCAGTTGGGTAGACAGACGCACTAGTTCCACTCAAGCTAGTACCTAAAAATAGCAGTGTGGCCACTGCAGCATGGGTGGTAGCTTGGGCGAGCCAGCCAAGTACATACCCAGGGGATTGGGTGGGACTGGGTGGTTAGCATGAATCACTGCCCGTGCTGCCATGGCCACACTACTATTTTTAGCATTTAATTTCTAGCTCAAGCAGAGCCCACACCTCCCAGCTACTGTTCAGACATGCTATAAGTCACAAAAGGGGCATGTGAGCCCCTTGCTAACAGAGCTGTATATTGGATCCTTGAAGGACAACCCCATTAAGAGAATTTTTCTTAGGATTTAAAAAGCAGTAGCATTTGCCACTATTTTAAAAATTAATTGTATAATGAATTTTCCTGCTATTTGTTTCTCTGGCAGGAAGAAAGAATTTCTGGAAATCCTTGCCTTGTTTGTTGTGAATGTCTTTTCTGTAGTTTTATTTACCACCTGAGTGGGGACACAGTTGTGCTTGAATTAGGTGGAGGATTTAAAGGTGGGCCACACGCACAGCTGACAGTAAAATAGCCTAGCACTCTGTCACCCCATTTCAAAGTTTCTGCTTACAAACACCAAAAATCTGTGCATGCCCTGACCTTGTACACACACTTGTCAATCCACCTGCTTATACCTACAGGGCTACTGAAAACAGGCACCATCCTGGGGGTGCAGAAGAGGATGTGCCTGCAGGCTCTGCTGTGAGCACACAGCTGATTCTTTGCAAATTTGGCCCCTATTCCTCCTTGTGATTCACAAGCCGATAAACACTCAAGGAGACTCCTGCCTGCTCACATTCCTGTCAGCCACGTACCAAAGAACAAAGGGAAGTCGGAATATTTTTTAATTCTACCCTCTCAGCTCATCACCACTCAGTTTACATTAAAATGTAAGAACATTTCACTACACACTCTGCTAATAATCAGAAACTAAAGCTTTGAAGTTCCCCTATTTCTCAGCTACCACTATGACAGATGCTTGCCAGAGAAAAACTCAGGGGGCATTTGCTTTCAAGCATTTTGGCTAAGAATAGTGCCCATTGTGCCATTTAATATTTCAGATATCTCTAGTGTAATCAGGAAACAGCAGTTACTTATTTATCTCACGTCTTGCTCCTTGATAGCTACCCACTACCGCCGGCATGACCTCTGAAGCACACACATTAATTTTAACTCAGTATTTCTATAGCATCAATTAATAAAAACTGACTACGTTTTCAACAAATGCACATGTACTGATAAATGAGGGTCCTGACTTAATTGCTCTGTAAATTAAGAGCTCACAGTGGTGACAATAGAGAATAGTTTTAATATTTAAAAACTCATTAAATTTGTGTACATTTTGAATAATTAAAGTCTCACGACCACTTTAAGGAGCTAATTTAAGTTTAATTCTTAAATGTATATCGCAGAAGAAGGTGATTTGTTAAAGAAAATATTGGTTCATTTTCTGAACTACTAAATTCTGTTGCATTATTTTTCTCATCATCTACTTTTTGTTTATTTGTTTAGTTACTCCCTTTTGCCCATAACAAGCTCCTTGTAACAGCAATGACAGCAGGTGTCATAAAGATGTTCTGGTACTGTGGGGGCCAAAATACAATTACTGCAGTTACCTATTCATGGGGAAAAAAAAGAAAAATCCAATATTAATAGCATTAAGCCTCTCTCTTTTCTCTTCTGCATTGGATCATAACTCCATATTTTAATCCTTTAGATCTCTATCAGCTCCATTTATTAGATTTAAATATCTGGTGATTTGGAGAAAACAACTCTCTTTGTTCATGACTTACAGCTGTGTAAAGACACAATTCTAATGCCTAAGTATGCATTATTGTGACAGGGCTTGGAGGGGTCTGTGCAAACCATGGATGTTTAGAATTATGGAAGACCGAGCCCAGGAGACAATCAAAACTAAACCTTTGAACTACTAGTAAATACTGTTTTCTTTACAACTCAGATCACTGACTTTAATAGATGATGTAGTATTGTAAAGGACAATAGCTGATTTCCTATCCATGGACGCAATCCTGCAAAGGCTGAAGAATATGAATCACTTTACTTACTTGACGAGTCCTGTTCGTTCCAGGGGACTACCCAAATGAGTGAAGTGGCTCCCATGCTCAGGTGTTTGCAGGACTGGGTTCCAAGTATGTATGCAATGTCTTTGGACAGAAACAAATCCCAGTTATAACAACTTCACCTTTGTGCAGTTAACTTTGCTTTCTCCTGTGGCTTATATGTCAATCTTCATATTGTTACTAGTATTTAATCAGTGATTAAGCTGCCATACAGTAAATACAGGTACATTATGCTGCAACAGTTCTATGTTCCTTCAATATTATGAAGTATAATATTCAGGTAGCTTCTTAGATATCAAGGTGATAGACACTTAATACCTACAATAAATGGCATGATTATTGCTGAATGGTTATACGGCAACTTAAGTGTCTAACTGTAGATGAGAGGATGGTTGATTGTACATTGACTTTTATCAAAGATGGGAAAATACTGCAAAAATTATGTGAATAGCCATCCAAATTTTTAAATGTATTCACTTCTAGCAAAGCAAGTTTCTTTGGCAGATATGTTCTCCAAAACATCACATTTAAATAAATATTGCAGCATATTCACAGAAATCAGTTTTCAAATTCTTAATTGTGAGCATTCACACCAGAAACCTGATTCAAGACGTGGACGGTAACATGCCATGTGACCTGTGACTAACACAAACAGATCAGATTTTGACTGTGGAATACCTGGCCATAAACTGCTCACAAATTAGCCTCAAACCAAGATGATTTGCAGTATCAGTCATACCAGTGGCAAATACAGAGGTAATATAACCTCTCCACTCCTATTCAGTTTTCCCTGTTTAAACATCCACGGATTGCATTAGCCCTTTTGGCTACAGTGTTGGACTGGGAACTCAAGTTCAGCTGATTATCCACCATGACTCCCATCTTTTTCAGAGTCACTACTTCCCAGGTTTGAGTCCCCTGCCTTGTAAGTGTTGCCTGCATTCTTTATTCCTATATATCTGACCTTACATATGGCTGTAATTAAATGCATTTTGTTTGAATGGGCACAGCTTATCAAGCGATAGAGATCACTATGTATGACTGCCCTGTCCTCATTGTTATTTACCACTCCCCCATCCTTTGTGTCATCTGAATACTTTATCAATAATGATTTCATGTTTTCTTCTAGGTCACTGATAAAAATGTTAAATAGTGTAAGGCCAAAAACTGATCTCTGTGGAACCCCACTAGAGAAACACCCACTCGATGATGTTTCCCTCTTTACAATTACATTTTTGATCTATCAGTTAGCCAGTTTTAATACATTTAATGTGTGCTATGTTAATTTTGTATTATTCTAGTTTCTTACTCAAAATGTTGTGCAGTACAAAGTCAAGTGCCTTACAGCAATGGTTCTCAAACTAGGGCCGCCGCTTGTTCAGGGAAAGCCCCTGGCGGGCCGGGCCGGTTTGTTTACCTGCTGCATCCGTGGCTCCCACTGGCCGCGGTTCGCCGCTCCAGGCCAATGGGGGCTGCGGGAAGCGGCACGGGCCGAGGGACGTGCTGGCCGCCCTTCCTGCAGCCCCCATTGGCCTGGAGCGGCGAACTGCGGCCAGTGGGAGCTGCGATCAGCCGAATCTGCAGACGTGGCAGGTAAACAAACCGGCATGGCCCGCCAGGGGCTTTTCCTGAACAAGCGGCGGCCCTAGTTTGAGAACCGCTATCTTACAGAACTCTAATTATATTGTATCAACACTGTTACCTTTACTAACCAAATTTGTAATCTCATCAAAAAATGATACCAAGTTTTTGACAAGATCAATTTGTTTATAAACTCATGTGATTGCCATTAATTATATTCCCCTTCTTTAATTCTTTATTAATCAGTCCTGCAGCCACCGTTCCATTATTTTGCCTGAGATTGACATTAGCCTGACAGGTTGTGTCATCCCATTTACCCTTTTAAAATTTTGGAATAACATTATCTTTCTTCCAGTCCTCTGGAACTTTGCTAGAGTTCCAAGGTTTATTAAAAATTAATATCAAGAGGTCAGAGATCTCCTCAGCCAACACGTCTACGATTCCTAGGTAAAAGTAATCTGGGCCTGTTGATTTACAGATGTCTATTCCTAGTAAATGCTGCTTAACATCCTCCTGAGTTACTACTGGAATGGAAAGTGTTTAATCATCATGATAGGATTGCATCATCTGGCCTTTCCCCAAATACAGAACAGAAATATTTAACAAATACTTCTATGCTTTCCTGTATTATTATTGCATCCGACGAAGTGCGTATTCACCCACGAAAGCTCATGCTCCAATCCGTCTGTTAGTCTATAAGGTGCCAGAGGACTCTTTGCTGCTTTTACAGATCCAGACTAACAGGGCTACCCCTCTGATACATGTATTATTATTGACAGTTCTGCCATTTCCATCTAATAATGGACCAATACCATTGTTAGGATTCCTTTTGTTTCTCATATACTGTAAAAACTCCTTATTATCATTATCTCTGTTGGCCGGAGATTTTGCCTTGTGTCCTTTTGCTTCCCTTATCAGTTTTCTACAGTTCCTAGCTTCTAATTTATAATCATTGTGATCAAATTCCCCCTTTTCCCATTTGTTATGTATGTATTTTTTTAATTAAAATAGTTTTACTTTCTTTCAACCCTAGCCTGTTTATTTAACCAGTGTTGCCTTCTTTCTTGGTTGTGGAAATGAGGCTTTTTATGCATCTAGTAAAAAGTTTTTAGATTTAAAATGTTATTTAACACCTCCCTCCCCCAATTCACTTGAAATCAAGCCCCAACATGGTGACATTTTTTTCTGAAGCAGTTATTAAAGGGACAATTATATCCTTACTACCTCATGTGTAATGAAAACAGGCAACCAAACACTTGTGGTTTCGCTATATGGTGAGCACAATGTAGAAACCGCATAGCAGATACTGGACCTCTGCACGCTATGGACCTGTTTCCTGTGGGTGACTCCACCTACTCTAGTACATAGGGAGGTTATGATGACAGGAATGTGGCTAGTGGATCCGTGGTTTGATAGATCCATATGCCAACTTCTTCCCTATGCAGGGCATGGTGCAGAAGATTCAAGGGCTATTGCTGTCCTCCATTGCTTCTCTGTGGCTTTGGGGAATGACAGTTTGTTTCCCACCCCGATAGCTGCCGATCCCCTTTCCCATGAAAAGCTCATTCACAGTAACTGACCCTAAGTCTTTAACAACAACTATACCTTAAAGTCTTTTGTCTGTGTAAGGACAACATTCAGTATAGAGCATCTTTTCCTAATGGGCCCTAGCAAATGAAGCAGTCCCTCTGGGACACTGCATCCTGCTGAGTAGTGAATACCATTTCTGGAAGAGCAATCCAATTCTCTGACTCAGCTTTTAAAAGGGAAGAGGGGGATGTGGAAGCTGCACAGTATTTTTAGCTGTGTGACACTCTAGTCAGGCAAATATTCAAAGTTGCAGAAAATAAACACAAACAAAAAGCAGATATAAATCAGAAATACCACAGTCAGTAGCATCCTATATATAACTGTACGTCATTCGTTATTTTCCACCTTTCCCTGCTGCACTTTTTTTTGGATTTGAGGTTACTCTTTCACAAATTCATGAACTGTTTTAGTCACTCTGATTACCACAGTATACCCCCAAATCTCTTTAGAATGACCAGAATAACCAGTTCTTAAAAACAATGTTTTAAGGATGATAGAGCATATTTAGGATGGTGGGAGAGGGAAAGAGGTTACTATTCCATGTAAGGTGTATGCACTTAATTTTCTTACCAAAGTTTTTAGAATGTTTATAAAGGTTGGCGGGCCTAAGAATTGAGGGTAAAAGAAGAGAAATGATATAATGATATAAATGATATTTGAGTTGTGGTGGTGATACCAATATGCTAAATTGTGGGGCTATGTGATAGCTAATGATTCCCAGCAGCACACAATAATGTTAGAAGAGTGAAGAACCTGTTATACAGTTGTAGCTTCTGGGGAAGGTAGGTGGGCAGAATACAATTACCTGATATGGACCTTGATCAGGAGAAATGAATTAGCACCCATACTCTTGTGAAAATTGCTTATGAACTGTAATTACAAAAATTGGCATGATGCTAGTTTGAGTTCCATCTGAAAGACAGCATCACTCTTGCACAATGCCTGTTAAAGTCAGCCAGAGGTTTACTGCTAGTATAGTTAGGCCTTGATCCTGCAACTGACAGGCAGACTGCAGAGCCCACCTGGAGCCCCACTTAAGTCCATAGTAGAGGCTACATGAGGGCACCCTGGGTCCACTCTCATGCTGTCAATGGTAAGTCTGAGGCCTTAGAAGGAGGAGAATCACCTATACAATTACAAACAACATTTTCTACAGCCTCTCACCCAAGCACTGATCAGGCTTAACTCTTTATAGAGTTAATGAGATCGGTCAAGATCACATGCAAGGTAAGGAGGTGGTATAGCATTATCTAATCTAACTAATCTAATATGTTTCGCCTGTACTGTACACCTATGCATTCAATTGTTTTGGAAAAAAATGTTTTCTTGCATAATAAATAGTAGAACATACCAACAACATACAAATTATTCCTTATGGAAAAGTCCTGTAGAATTGAATTTAAAAGAAATCAAAAAGGTTTTGTAGACATTTAACAGGTTTTTATGGGAATTAGTCTAAAAATCTATAAAATCCGTTAGACATGGATATTTTATATAAATATATTAATCATTCTATGGAATGATTCTGTGGAATTCTATAAGCTATAATTTCCTATTAAATAATAGTACTCAGATGTTACAGTGATGGTTATTAATATAAGAGCCTAGATAGAGATTTTTTATTACACAGTATAAGACTTCTCCATAAAGTCGTTAAAAGAAATTAAGAGCAAGAGATTCATTAATTTACATCTGAAAACAAAACCACTGAATTAGCCAAACAAATTTCATTACAGTGGACTTCCGTTTGGTTGTTTGTAATTCAATTATTGTCTTATACTTCCCTACTTTTTTATTTTTCCTCCCCTGCCCCCATAAATA
Source organism: Terrapene triunguis (assembly GCF_002925995.2). Taxonomy (NCBI): domain Eukaryota; kingdom Metazoa; phylum Chordata; order Testudines; family Emydidae; genus Terrapene; species Terrapene triunguis. Next base: position 39,100,904 of record NW_020664372.1, read on the forward strand.
TATCTATAAGAAGGCTGTCAGAATCCTCACATTTTATCACAACTCATTTGCATGTTCATAGATGATATCATGACCTTGGCAAGAATCCTCCCCCCAAATACTAACCAATGTAAATGAAAATGCATCTTTCAGCACTTTGAAGAACAACAGAATAAAAACATGTATTTTAAATGTGTATATATAAAACATTTGCTAAGTAGCAATGGTCCACTTTCATCCTGGACTTCACCATTTAGGTAATAGACCTTGCTGTGCATTAAAATTTCCATTGTGGTCCATTATCCGCCCCTGAAGTGACAGGTCTATTGCTTAATGAGGTATTGTGATATAAGTGACATTGATTAGAGACACTAGATACACATTAGCCGCATGGCAAAATCCATAATAAACAAAGCCCCCCCCAATAACACATGGTTAAAATGAACACAAAAAGTATAGCCAACAAAGCAGTTATATCACTCATGGCAACACTCTGCAGTAAATTCAAGAATTTTAAATCCTTTTTCTCTCCACCTCTTAAAGTCAAACTACTTCAATATAGGAGCATTGAAGAGGAAGGAACATACCTGCCTCCTTCACTGGCTTCCACCCATAGGTGGTATTCTGGGGCAGCCAACACCCCAGCCTTCTCCCCCACCACCTCATCCACCTGGGCTACAACCCTTTGGTGATGGTCCTTTTAGTGGTCTGATTCAAAGCCCTTGGAAATCAATGGGAAACTTGGCAAGCCAAAGGACAGCAGCAGCACGAGTCAGGAAAGGAGAAGAAAGCTGAGGTACTCTCCTCCTGCTACCACTCTGGAGCATTGTACCCCAACAGCCTGCCCCCACCAATCCTCCATATGAGTAGTCACAGGAGGCCCCAGTCCCCTGGCAAACATACCAGCATCTGTGCTTCTCAGCCCAAGAGAAATATGATATCCACGATGTAAGTTATTGGTGGCTTTTTAAGCGGCCATTCAACATCAGCAGAATTCTGCATCTTCAATACACCATCCCTATGTTATCATAAGGGATTGAAAGGCAAGAAATCTATGAAAGGAGCTAAGAGGAAGGCTGGCATGAAAGAAAGGGGAAGAGTTCATATTAGCGGTGAGAAAGGAAAAGCATCAGGGTTAATATTCAGAAAATAGAACATTTTTAAAGAAGAGCATAAACAGACATTTTAAAAGAATACAAACGGTAAAAAAACAGAAAAAGGATAAAACACGAACCAAAAATATAATAGACAACGGTTATAAAATAAAAGAAAACTATATATAGGAAGAAGTAATGTTCCGTTTATTTTGAATATGAGCATAACATTTTAAAAGGAAGGCAGGAGAAGGCAGAGGTTAAGCTGACCAAATTTGAAAATAAGCAAAGCAAAAAACATATAAGCAAGAATGACAGATTAGGAACAGGCAATTTACTCAGTTTATATTTTAATATTACAAAATTATCCATGTAAAAACAAAAAAAACGTCAACAAAAGCGTGGAACTACAAAGATCTTTGCCAAATCCACATATCATAGATTTTGTTCTTTGATTTTGTGTTGAGGGGAAAGAGAGTCTGATGGATAAGGCACTGGATTGGGAGATGTGGGTTCAACTCACAATTCCGTCAGTGACATTGTGGGTGACCTTGATCAAGTCACTTAATCTCTCCATCGCTTTCATCTGTAAATGGGAACTATAAATATGGACCCCTACCATATCCCCTCTACAGCGTCAAGCTCAAACTCTTCTCATCTTGAACCCTTCACAGCTCCGACCCTTCCTGCTATCTATTCTTGTCTCTTATTTAGTCACCCCACTAATATACCAATGACTGACTAGTCTTGCCCGCCCCCTTGCCCACCTGTCCCACAGATTACATTGTCATTCTATGCTGGCCCTTATATTTGAAAGGCCCTCCCATCCTTACAATCCCTCCTCAAAATCCACTTCTTCCATGACATCTACAAGGAATTGACCAATACTTGAGAGGTTTACAGGATTTGGGTAAAGCTGATGTGTATACAACAAATTTAATAGTGATTTACCCCTCCTCCTGCAGGGCCAACCAGGGCCGATGTGCAGGAAGAAAGAGAAACTGCTGTGAAGGGCCACTCAGAAACAGAGCCAGCAGCAGCAGGACTTTTGGACAATGATATATCAGTGTACTCACTGGACATTCTCTGCCCTTATGCGGATTGGCTGTTTGCTCTGACTCCCTCCCACTCTGTCCCTATCAATCTCTCCACTTGGCCTCTATGCTCCTCTTCTTCTTCCCCCTTTTTCTTTTCCCTGTCATCCATACCACCCTACCTTCAGTGTATCCTCTCCTTTCTGCAGGCAGCCACTATGTCTTCTTGTACATGTGGGCAGCACCCAGCACATGGGTTTTTTTAGCAGTATTGGGACAGGTGGGTCTAGGCCCGCCCATAATTTAAGGCCATCGCTCTCAATTAAAGGGGAGAAACCACTAAGTCCAGGCTACCAGTGATTACTGGGGACAGCAAAGGAGAAAACAGGAATGAGAAGAATGAGGTTCAAGGTTGACATTTAGGGAACCAGAAGGGGAAACTGAACAGAGAACCTCTGACAGCACCCACCACTCCTCAAAGGTGTTCCAGGAGTCAGTGGATGCTTCCCAGAGGACCTCTGCCCAGAGATGTGATTGGACAAAGGACTAGAAATACACCCCACAGACACAGAGGACCTCCCACCTGTCCAGCTTCCTCCTCCTGGAAAGATGGATAGCAGTCTTGGCTAGCACCAGGACGAGGCTGACAAGGACTCTGTGGGGCCATGTATGGGGTGTGCATAGAACAGGAGCTGTGGGGAAGAGTGCAGCTAGAACTTCAAGAAGAGGTTCTGGAGGAGCTGGAAGAGGGGCAGCAACCTGACACGGGACAGGGGCCAATTATGAGTTCCAGACATCCGGGAGTGAGGGGCTGTGGGGAGCACCCTCCTGCAGCAGCCAGCACATTGTGCATGCTGTCAGAATATAAATAGAAAAATCTCAAAATCTCTGCTAATTCAGATTTCAGGCTTTGAGGCAGCGACCTTGCCTTCCTACCTGTCTGTAAAACACCTGGCAAACTGGTCTCTGGTGGTCTATAAATGCTCTTTAAAACTCACATGTGTCCCTTACTAAAAATGACACTCACCTATGACACCTTGCCCCACTGCTCTCCCCAGCTGCCATGGGACTCCCCTTCCTGGCTGCCCAGGCATCCTCCAGGGCAGGAAGGAGAAAAGCTACAGATTCATCATCACATTTGCAGATTCATCACGCTGACCTATGTTAGCTCAGCAAATGCTTTCCAATACCATGCTGTGGGAGCAATTCCCCTCCCCATATGTCTCATATACCCCTCATATCAGCCACTGTCTTCTCCTTTGCCACCATCACGGAGACAAAGGATGGTTCTTTTACCAGGTTAGGCACTGGACTCAGACTCAGGAGATACAGCTCTGTTCCAGACTTCTTGTGTGACCTTCGGCAAGTTGCTTAATCTCACTGTGGCTCAGTTCCCCATCTGTAAAATGAGGATAAAAAAAACTTCCTTGTCTGCCTTGTATATTTAGTTTGTAAATTCTCTGAGGCAAGGTCTGTTTCTTTGTATCTGTACAAACAGTGACTAGCACAATGGAGCCTCTAGGTGCTCTAATACAAACTATAAAAATAATAGCAACTCCAAAGTATCCTCCTATTGGTACTGCCTATAAACCTGTCCTCATTATATTAGTGCTCCCAACTTCCTTTGCTCCATCATACATTCCATATCTCATGTTCTCAACTTCCTCTCATTTGACTTTTACTTCTTCCTTTAAGCTTGCATCTGAATCACCTGTCCTAAAACTTTGCCTTTCCTGCCTCTACAGTTACATACTCCTCGTAACCTTTCCATGTAACAGTTGTGGGTTAAGTTTGTTTATTTCCTTGCCAGTCACATTCCTTGTCACAGTCAGTGTTACAATAAGTTATACGTCTGTCTACTGTCTTCTACTATCTAGTGTTATTCCCTTCTACCAATTAGATCCAAACTCCTTGAAAAACTGTCTCCTCCCCTGAACTTTTTCTCCTTTAACCTTCTTAAACCTGGTTTCTGTCTCTTCCATTCCATCGAGGCTGGGCTTGCTGATGTCACTAATTAACAGCTTGTAGCCAAGTCCAGAGGGCCAACTCCTCATTCTCACGTATCTAGTCCTACACTTGAAACTGTGTCTGGTTACTCCTGTTGGGTGTTCAGCCACCAAGTCAGCCACCACACAGAGAATGCAGAATGCCTCTTCTGCCCTGCCCAAACCTTCCTTTTCTTTCTCCATCATTCTCAAGGATCCATGATCCTTGAGCCACCCAATCTTTCAGTCGTGATTTCACAGTTCAGGGCAACTGCTCCTGTATTCCCACTCCATGATTTCTCCAGAGCACCCACTCTATGCTCCTGGCTCCTCAGTCATCACCCCTCTTGGGCAGAGACCCATGTCTCTCTCTCTCTTGACCAGGGTTTTTCCAGCCCACACAGTTTCCTGCCTACATTGTGAAATGCCCGGCAAGACAAGATTGCTAACCAGGGCAGCTTCAGTGCTTTGCTTACTTCTCAAAAGCTATGAACAACTGCAATTACCAGCAGTTATAAGTTACTACAAAGCCCTTACCCACATGCTAATAAACTTACTAGAGATCACCCCCTCCCCCTGCAACTCCAGTAGGGGCTCTGGCCATAGGTGCCGGCTTCCTTGGTGCCCAGGGAGTGCTCAACACCCCTGCTCCACCCCAAGTCCCACTCCCACCCTCCCGACCCCTTCCCCCAAGCCCTCACCCCCATCCCACCTGTCCCTGCCCCGCTGTGCCCTAGGCCCCACCCAGGGCCGGCTCCAGTATTTCTGCCGCCCCAAGCAAAAAAAAAAAAAAAAAAAAAAA